>NC_138772.1:519249658-519837158 GCF_965119305.1 Pelophylax lessonae | reverse complement strand
CCTTCCTGGCACCCCCTTTGTCCCTATTCTTCAGGGCCCTTCCTGGCACCCCCTTTGTCCCTATTCTTCAGGGCCCTTCCTGGCACCCCCTTTGTTCCTATTCTTCAGGGCCCTTCCTGGCACCCCCTTTGTCCCTATTCTTCAGGGCCCTTCCTGGCACCCCCTTTGTCCCTATTCTTCAGGGTCCTTCCTGGCACCCCCTTTGTCCCTATTCTTCAGGGCCCTTCCTGGCACCCCCTTTGTTCCTATTCTTCAGGGCCCTTCCTGGCACCCCCTTTGTCCCTATTCTTCAGGGCCCTTCCTGGCACCCCCTTTGTCCCTATTCTTCAGGGCCATTCCTGGCACCCCCTTTGTCCCTATTCTTCAGGGCCCTTCCTGGCACCCCCTTTGTTCCTATTCTTCAGGGCCCTTCCTGGCACCCCCTTTGTTCCTATTCTTCAGGGCCCTTCCTGGCACCCCCTTTGTTCCTGTTCTTCAGGGCCCTTCCTGGCACCCCCTTTGTCCCTATTCTTCAGGGCCCTTCCTGGCACCCCCTTTGTCCCTATTCTTCAGGGCCCTTCCTGGCACCCCCTTTGTTCCTATTCTTCAGGGTTATCTACACGGCACCCCCTTTTCTGTAATACCCTCTGTGTGAGCTAGCTCCTTGATCCCCTGACTTCACAGGAGTGGTCCCCCTTCCTGGGCAGATCCTTAGGCAAATCTCCTGGTACTCACGGACACTGTTTTTCCCGAGAGACTCTGTCAGCACTCTGGATCTTCTGCAGCTCAGCTCCACACCTGGTTCACTAGGCCGACCACCTAAGACCACCTTCCTCACTCTCAGCAGGAGGAGAGACAGCCGTCTGCCTCCTCCTGGGACTTTGCTTCCCGCCAAAGATGCCCTGTCACATGTGCCCTCCGTATTTATGATCAATCCCAGGATGCATTGCAGGAATGCCCACCCACTGGGACTGTCATAAAACCTGACACTGGCTGGGTTTCCTCCACTGTCCAACAAGCTCCCTCATTGGATACAGTGGGGACCCAGTGAATCACACCTGGATACATGTGACAGGCAAACTAACAGATCAGGCTCCCCTGATAAGCAGCAGGAGCAATAGATGCTTTTTCCTAACACCTACCTAGGAGGGTGCTACAGTAGATTCTGCACTACTTTTGGCGACTTCGGGGGGCAATTTCAATAGACATCTTTGCAGAAACCCGCACAGATGTCTGTAAAATCGCCCCCGAACTCACACTGACATGCGGGTTTGAACTGCAGAACTCGCACGATTCAAACCCGCCCTCAGTGTGAATGAGACATTTGTCCACCAAATGTGAAACATCGTGCCCTCCATACCACAGCCTCCAAAGCACAGCAGAGAGACCCCCGGAACACATGATGCCACTCTCATTGACACCATATACCATCTTAAAAATACTTTGTAGTTTGCTTTGATTAGTGAGGTGTTGATAAGCGATTTGGAGGCATATTGTGCCGACGTACACCAGTCCCCCACTTCTCAAATCTCATTTATATCACTCTCCCATGTATTCAAATAGAACTGCTTAGTGGAGGCAGAATGTAAATTTTAGAAATGTGACCAGGGGCGTACCATGGGGTTGGCCAGACCGGCGCCCACCAGGGGCGCAGGCGGAGAGGGGGCCCAAAAAAATTGGCAGTGTTAGTAGGGATTTTTGTGCCCTCCGCTCAGCCTGCGCCCCTGGCGCCCCCAGGCAGCGTGCGGCTCCAATCCAGGAGCCTACCCCTGTGTCATCTGCAGGCGGCGTCAGTGTGGGCTCTCCGGAGCTCTGTCTCTGCCCACACATGAAGCCGGTCAGCGGTCACATGACCGTGACATCATCAATCGGCTCCAGCAGCGGCAGGCTGGGGATGGAGATTGCAGTGAGGCTGTCACAGCCTGTACCGCCGACCAGCACATTCAACCTCCACTCCTCTCCACTCCCAGGACAAGGTGACCAGAGAACCACCTCTCTCCCTGTCACCCCCCCTCTCACCCTGTCACCCCCTCTGTCCCTGTTAACCCCCCTGTCCTATTCACACACCCCCTCTGTCCTTGTCACTCCCCTCTGTCCCTGTCACACCCCCATCTGTCCCTGTCTCACCCCCCTCTGTTCCTGTCAACCCCCCCTCTGTTCCTGTCACCCCCTGTCCCTGTCAACCCCCCCCCCCCCTCTGTTCCTGTCACTCCCCCTCTGTTCCTATCACCCTCCCCCTGTCTCTGTCATCCCCCTGTCTCTGTCACCCCCCCCCCTCTGTCCCTGTCACCCCCCCTGTCCCTGTCACCCCCCTTTGTCCCTGTCATCCCCCCCTGTCCCTGTCACCCCCCCCCACCCCTGTAACCCCCTGTCCCTGTCACCCCTCTCTCTCTTTATCACCCCCCCCCCTCTCTGTCAACCCCCCTTGTCTCTCTCTGTCAAACCCCCTCTCTCTCTGTCGAACCCTCTCTTTCTCGGGTTGGGGGGGGAGGCGCCGATACAGCTTCTCGCTAAGGGCGCTGGAGATCCTAGGTACGCCTCTGAATGTGACCAGTGTGCCTGTCAAAGTTCCTGCAAAAATATTTTGCATTGCTGTGGAGGTTGTTCAATTTAGAAGTTCTATGTAATACAGCCAGAAAGTGCGCTATCTGGCTATGGCGATAGGACTCTAAATTGGGAAGCTGATGTTTTTCTTGCAGGAATGATTTCGGCAGGACACCCCTGTGGTTACATAGATCTGCAATACGTAATAAACCCTTATTAGTCCACCAGGTAAAACCTTTAGGATGGAGACCCGGAGTGAATGCAGGATTGCCTAATAGTGGGGCCATGGGGCATGAGGGGACTTGAAACCATATGTCGTCATCAGTCTATCCTATAGATTTAATGAGAACAACAGAGTGGGGCACATCATAGTTGGTCTGTCTTTAGCTCTCAGCCACATCAGATGACTGATATCCAGTGGCGGCTGGTGCATTGGGGGCGCAGGGGCGCCGCCTCCCCTATCCATGCGTCCGGCCCCCTAATCTACATGCAGGGCACCGGACGCATGGAGTTCAATGGAACTTTTATTTTTTAACCATGTGATTAGAGCCAGAGGCTCTAATAGGCTAAAAAAAAGGGTGGGCACTGCGCCCCAAGTCCACCCAGTTGTGTGACAATTGTGAATGAATATATGCTATTGTCACACAGATCCTCCTCCTGGCCAATCAGGAAGCGGATCCTGAGACCAGTTTCCTGATTGGCCAAAAGGAGAAGCCATGCCATTGGGCATGGAGGAGGAGGAGGGAGGAGCCACAGAAGAGGGGGAAGAAGCCGAAGCTGGCGTGGCAGCTGCTGCTGCAGCAGATGTCCAGGCAGGGAGGGGGGGTACGGTGTGCGGCCTGGTGTGGTCCGGGGGGGAGGTTTGTATGGTGCGGTCCGTCTGTCGCCCCCCCGGCCCATGGAGCACCAGCCGTCACTGCTGACATCCCTAGCTGGACAATGAGAAGATTTAAGAACCATCCATAGTGGACAGGATTACCTCATAGTTACATAGTTACATAGTAGGTGAGGTTGAATAAAGACAACAGTCCATCCAGTTCACCCTGTGTAGGTGTGTGTGGCTGTAATCATCTCAGATAGTCCTTAATGTCCTGATCCTTGAGATGTAAGTCTAAGAGTCTTTTGAAAGCCACCATACTTCCCGCAGAAACCACCTCTTGTGGTAGAGAATTCCACAATATTGTAGCCCTAACAGTAAAGAACCCCCCTCGTTGCCTGAGGTTAAAACGCTTCTCCTCTAATCGCATTGTATGCCCTCTTGTCCTCATGCAATCCCTTCGAATGAACAGCTTTTTTTCTAAGCTGAGATCCCCATTGAGATATTTATAAATTGCTATCATGTCCCCCCTCAGACGTCTCTTCTCCAGGGAGAATAAATCAAGCGATTGCAGCCGCTCTTCACAGTTAAGGTCCTCCAATCCCCTAATCAGTTTAGTTGCCCTTATCTGGACTCTCTCCAGCTCCAACGCATCCCTCCTGAGGACTGGCGACCAGAACTGGACAGAATACTCCAGATGCGGTCGGACCAGAGTTTTATAAAGTGGAAGGATTATAGTCTTATCTCTGGAATACATACCTTTCTTTATGCATGCTAATATTCTGGGGGCTTTGGCAGCTGCCGCTTGACATTGCATGCTGTTGCCTAGTCTATCATCAAACAAGACTCCCAGATCCTCCATTTTTGATTCCCCCAAGGGTTCCCCTCCTAACGTGTATTGTGCTTTTATGATTTTAGTCCCCAAGTGCAAAAACCTTACACTTCTCCACATTAAACATGTGAAAACGAATTAGCTAGGACAGTTGAGCGGCTTGATAATACTTACCATAGTCAAATCTGGTACTCCCAGTCCCCCCCCCTTATTTTAGGAGTATATGGAGTGTGTTTATTCACCCTAGGTCTCTTATCTCCCCATATGTATCGCAATATTTTCCTTTGAAACAGCTTTAAGTCTGACATATTAATCAAAATCGGAAGGTCCTAAACAAGTATAATATTCTAGGCAGGGCATTCATTTTTATCTAATATAGTCAACCGAACCACGATGCGGCATTAGTGGACCACCTATTAAGGTTTTCCGACTATTTTTTATTTAGTAGTGCCCTGATTATCAATGTACATTTCCCTTTTACAGAAGTTGGTTATTGGCCCTCTTCTCTCTTCCTTATGCTGTCAGCGTGAGGAAAGGAAAGCTGATAACCAGGTTCTGTTTACATCAAGATCAGCTGTGATTGGACACAGCTGATCACATGGTAAAGAGCCGCTGATTGTCTCTTTACCTCAATCTGTGATCAGCAGTGTCAGACGGGCGTGATCATGGTAGCTGACACATGGTGGCCTCCCAGAACTGGCTGTCCACGCTGTAGCCGTCATTACGCTATGTAGATCCTCATCAATCATAATGATTGCTCCAGGGCCGAAGAAAAAGCATCTGACTTGTTCACACATCCTATCTCATTGCTCACTCACTGTAAGTGACAGCTCCCAAGTCCTGTTGCTAAATGCAAACAAAGGGGACGGGGTCTCCTGGGTGACATCGTTGACCAATTATGGACATGACCCAGCCTGACTATCCCTGGCCTTCCCCTCTCATTCATCGGATTTCAGTTCTGTCAATTATGGAGCCTCAGCGCTACATCAGGGCATTTCTTAGGGCGGTGTGCTGTTTTCAGAAAGCTGCACCCCCTCCCACCAGCCATGATCTGCTTGCATTGCATAGAGGAGCACAGGGTGATGATGTCACTGGGTCTAAAATAAGTTTTGTAATGAAAATGGAATGGTTTTATTGTCATTAAAATGTTGATGAGTTGGGGAAAGGAGGAACCAGGGAAGGAAAAATATAAGCTGATTAAACTTCAGCTTTAACAAATATCTTCATTGTGGCATTTTTGCATTATTGGAAGGCGAGGTGAAGTCAGAATCCCCCCTTTAAGATTCTGTGAAAGTTGCTATAATGGTCTGAATTGCAGTCATACATTTATTTTGTCTCTGGAACATTAAATTGACATAACCAGCAGTTAGAAGCCGTGACATCAGTCCCAGGATCCATTGTCAGAGCTCATTATAAATAACAGGGCACAGCAATCTCTGTGACTTTCTAATGAATAGTGGTGCCAGCGGTGAGTATGAACGCCGGGACACGTGGAGCGCTGACTCATATCAGAGTAGTCATGTCCTTTGTTGAGCAGCCTCCTTCTCTGCCCACATTCTTCATAGTCATCCAGGATTCTCTCCTGCCTTTACCTGGAAGAAGAATTCCACAAATTCACAACAAACACCGGAAGACGGCTCTGGATGGCCAGCACTTCCTCTTGCATCTTCTATAGACGTGATGGTCAGCTTTCGTCATATGGGGGCCTCTGCGTCACCGAAGGGGATACACATCATTAAATGAATGTTTAGTGTCAGAGACAGCAGAAAAACAAGAGGATATAGACACAGACTAAGGGCATGACATTAGAGATGGTCAGAGACTGCAGACAAAATACAACGGATGGTCGGAGACTAAACATAATGAAGGAGATGGTCAGAGACTGTGGATATAATGCAAGAGATGGTCAGAGACTGTAAACATGATATAGGAGATGGTCAGAGACTGCAGACATGATACAAGAGATAGTCAGAGGTTGCAGACATGATACAAGAGATGGTCAGAGACTGCAGACATGATACAAGAGATGGTCAGAGACTGAGGACATGATACAAGAGATGGTCAGAGACTTCGGACATGATACAAGAGATGGTCAGAGACTTCGGACATAATATAACAGATGATCAGAGGTTGCAGACATGATACAATAGATAGTCAGGGACTGTGGACATGATACAAGAGATGGTCAGAGGTTGCAGACATGATACAAGAGATGGTCAGAGTTTGCAGACGTGATACAAGAGATGGTCAGAGGTTGCAGACATGATACAAGAGATGGTCAGAGACTGCAGACATGATACAAGAGATGGTCAGAGGTTGCGGACATGATACAGGAGATGGTCAGAGACTGCAGACATGATACAAGAGATGGTCAGAGACTGCAGACATGATACAAGAGATGGTCAGAGACTGAGGACATAATACAACCGATGATCAGAGGTTGCAGACATGATGCAAGAGATGGTCCGAGACTGCAGATATGATACAAGAGATGGTCAGAGACTGCAGACATGATACAAGAGATGGTGAGAGGCTGCAGACATGATACAAGAGATGGTCAGGGTTTGCAAACATGATACAAGAGATGGTCAGAGACTGCAGACATAATACAAGAGATGGTCAGAGACTGCAGACATGATACAAGAGATGGTCAGGGTTTGCAAACATGATACAAGAGATGGTCAGAGACTGCAGACATAATACAAGAGATGGTCAGAGACTGCACATATGAAACAATAGATGGTCAGAGGTTGCAGACATGATACAAGAGATGGTCAGAGACTGCAGACATGATACAAGAGATGGTGAGAGGCTGCAGACATGATACAAGAGATGGTCAGAGGTTGCAGACATGATACAGGAGATGGTCAGAGACTGCAGACATAATACAAGAGATGGTCAGAGGTTGTAGACATGATACAAGAGATGGTCAGAGACTGCAGACATGATACAAGAGATGGTGAGAGGCTGCAGACATGATACAAGAGATGGTCAGAGGTTGCAGACATGATACAGGAGATGGTCAGAGACTGCAGACATAATACAAGAGATGGTCAGAGGTTGTAGACATGATACAAGAGATGGTCAGAGGTTGTAGACATGATACAAGAGATGGTCAGAGGTTGCAGACATGATACAAGAGATGGTCAGAGGTTGCAGACATGATACAAGAGATGGTCAGAGGTTGCAGACATGATACAAGAGATGGTCAGAGGTTGTAGACATGATACAAGAGATGGTCAGAGGTTGCAGACATGATACAAGAGATGGTCAGAGGTTGCAGACATGATACAGGAGATGGTCAGAGACTGCAGACATAATACAAGAGATGGTCAGAGGTTGTAGACATGATACAAGAGATGGTCAGAGGTTGCAGACATGATACAAGAGATGGTCAGAGGTTGCAGACATGATACAAGAGATGGTCAGAGGTTGCAGACATGATACAAGAGATGGTCAGAGGTTGTAGACATGATACAAGAGATGGTCAGAGGTTGCAGACATGATACAGGAGATGGTCAGAGGTTGCAGACATGATACAAGAGATGGTCAGAGGTTGTAGACATGATACAAGAGATGGTCAGAGGCTGCAGACATGATACAGGAGATGGTCAGAGACTGCGGACATAATACAAGAGATGGTCAGAGGTTGTAGACATGATACAAGAGATGGTCAGAGGTTGCAGACATGATACAAGAGATGGTCAGAGGTTGCAGACATGATACAAGAGATGGTCAGAGGTTGCAGACATGATACAAGAGATGCCACAGGTTGGGCCCCAGGACTGTATGGACTGTCAGTCCTTATCTGCCCTATCAGACCTCAGTCATGTCTAATCTCTCAATGGCACATATTAAGGAAGTTCTGTGCAATAAACCACCACAGACTCCCTTACATAACGTCCTGTGCCCTCTCCTGGGTGAATGATAACATATAGACATTTCTTATATAATGTATACGGTTCAAGTGAGCTATGGAGGACAAATCAAAAACCAGGACATGCCCGGAATCAGAACTGGAAGGCCCAGTTCACACCATCACGTTACATTGCAATGTAACACAAACCATGACAAGTGTATATTTTCTCCCTGGGAAATCAGACATGTGACTTATAGCATTTCATTGCCTATATAACCTATCACACTTTTTTTTCAAAACACGCAAATAATGTCGCAAGCAGGACTTGTCACAAACGTAACACACTGCCCTCTCACATAACGCACGGATGTGAGCAGCTTCATACAGTATATTATAAGGATCCATTCTTACTATTACATGATATGTGTGTGCCGCAATGCAGGATCACAGCGTGCCCAAAGCGCATGAAAACTAGTTACCATTGTAATCCATGAAGGTCTTCACATCAGTATGTTGTGTTTTTGAAAAATCATGCTTGCTGCATCTTGTGTGCATCATCGGAGACACACTGAAAACGCGCTAAACACGCAATATGCCAAGTGACATGTCCACATTTCCTACGTGCCTGCAGAAAGAGAACACATGCGCAACACACATAATGTAATGTAAAACACACATATATGTAATATACATAATGTAAAACATGCTTTGCATTACATTTAGTTATAATAAACCCTCACTTTTTTAGACCACTTTCAGCAGCTGATTTAATCCCTTACTAAGTACAGTAAAACCTTGGATTGCGAGCATAATTCGTTCCGGAAACATGCTTGTAATCCAAAGCACTCTTATATCAAAGCGAATTTCCCCATAAGAAATAATGGAAACTCAGATGATTCGTTCCACAACCATTTATTCATAAATCCTTCAGTTTATAGTCCATATAAAAAGATTATAGCATTGCAATAGATTGCATAAAATGTCCATCCACAAATAGCCACTTCCATAAGGGGATTAGAAGCAAAATCCAGAAGGAGCTACAGTGTATCAAAGAGAAGAGAGGCGCCTCTAAGTGTAGCAATATGGTTCCATTTAATGAAGGTACAACATTTAGCAACTCACATGGTTGATGAATAAAACAGGCACATCTAAGTATGCAGGCACCCGGGGTAAAGCTGTCCACATAGACTATCTTCTGCACCGCCGGCTGCCAGTCTGTAATCCTGACCGGGAAGACCACCCTGCAGTAAAGCGATCTGAAAGCGAGGGGCAGCATGGAAGGGATGACGTAGAGGTCGGTGCAGAGGATAGTCTATTTGGACAGCTTTACCCCGGATGTGCCTGTTCCAATCATCAACCATGTGAGTTGCTAAATGTTGAACCTTCATTAAATTTAACCATATTGCTACACTTAGAGGCGCCGCTCTTCTCTTTTATACTTAGCTGTGACTTGAGGCTACTTGTATATCAAGACATCGCTTGTATATCAAGTCAAAATTTATTTGAAAATTTTGCTCATCTTGCAAAGCGCTCTTAAACCAAGTTACTCTCAAACCAAGGTTTTACTGTATTCAGCTTTATCATTTAATCCTTGACTATGTCCCAGTTTAAGTGCAATGATCACTGCCCCAGGTTTCCTGTTTCAGGGCGGATCCCCTCTCTTGCAGCATCCTATGGAGACACCCTTGTATGCTGGGACTAGAGTTTTGTCTCCCTACACTATGTCACTCAATAGAAACGCACAGCACCATAGGCTAAAATGGAGAGGCACTCCGCTGCCCCCCCCCCTTCTCCTCCTCCCCCTTCTTAGTTCAAAGCTGGAGACTACACTGTCCACTGTCAACCCTTTTGTGTGAAGACTGGAAGTGGGGGAAAGCAGCACTGAGACAGCAGGAGCCAGAAGCAAATTTGAAAGTTGTAAACTACAGTGTTTAGATACAGATGAAAAAAGGAAAGAAATGGTGTTTGTTTATGACAGCAAGCTAAGTATTATCCAATTAGGGTTTAGATATAAGCGGTCTGGTGTGTCAGATTAGTCGTAGGACCATAAAGCAGCCTTCCCTGCCAGGAGCGTTATCCAATTATCTATTCTGTCTTCCTTTTCCATTTTTTTTTTATTTTTTTTGTGATTCTGTGTCAGTCTTCATCTCTTCTTTTGTGCTTTTCTCTTTTTCCCCCTTTCACTATCTCTCCCCCCCCCTTCTCTCTCTTGCCTCCTCCCCTCTCTCTCTCCTTCTCTCCCTTTCCCCTCTCTTTCTTTTTATCTTCCCCCCTTCCCTCTTTACCTCTCTCTCTCCCGCCTCCTCCCCCTCACTCTCTTTCCCTACACCCCTCTCTCTCTCTCCCCCCTCCCCTCTTTCCCTCTCTCTCTCTCTCTCTCTGCCCCTCCACCTTTCTCTCCCCCTCCACCCCTCTCTCTCTCCCCTTCCACCCCTCTCTCCCTCTCTCTCCCCCTTCACCCCCCTCTCTCTCTCCTCCTCCACCCTGCTTTTCATCTCTCTGCCCCTCCACCCATTTCTCTCTCTATCTCTCCCTCTGCCCTCCATCCCTCTCTCTCTCTCTCTCCCTGCCCCTCCACCCCTTTCTCTCCCCCTCCACCCCTCTCTCTCCCCCTCTACCCCTCTCTCTCTCTCCCCCTCCACCCCTCTCTCTCCCCCTCCCTCCACCCCTCTCTCTCCCCCTCCATCCCTCTCTCTCCCCCCTCCCCTCTTTCCCTCTCTCTCTCTCTCTCTCTCTCTCTGCCCCTCCACCTTTCTCTCCCCCTCCACCCCTCTCTCTCTCCCCTTCCACCCCTCTCTCCCTCTCTCTCCCCCTTCACCCCCCCTCTCTCTCTCTTCCCCCCCCCTTCACCCCCCTCTCTCTCTCTCCTCCTCCACCCTGCTTTTCATCTCTCTGCCCCTCCACCCATTTCTCTCTCTATCTCTCCCTCTGCCCTCCATCCCTCTCTCTCTCTCCCTGCCCCTCCACCCCTTACTCTCCCCCTCCACCCCTCTCTCTCCCCCTCCACCCCTCTCTCTCTCTCCCTGCCCCTCCACCCCTTACTCTCCCCCTCCACCCCTCTCTCTCCCCCTCCACCCCTCTCTCTCTCTCTCTCTCCCCCTCCACCCCTCTCTCTCCCCCTCCCTCCACCCCTCTCTCTCCCCCTCCACCCCTCTCTCTCTCTATCCCCTCCCCTCTTTCCCTCTCTCTCTCTCTCTGCCCCTCCACCCTTCTCTCTCCCCCTACTCCCCTCTCTCTCTTTCTCTCTCTCCTTCTCTCCCTTTCCCCTCTCTTTCTTTTTATCTCTCTCTCTCCCCCTTCCCTCTTTCCCTCTCTCTCTCCTGCCTCCTCCCCCTCATTCTCTTTTGGAGGTATAATTGCATCACTTTTTGGTTTCCTTTGGGGTCACTCTCAGTATATATTTGTATCACTTGCACTTTCTTTATTCGTTCTTAACCTTTGGCACTATTACATTTTGGTGGTACACTATTGGTGCACCTTTCCTCACTTTATTTCTGCTCCTTGGTAATGGGTTCTTTTGAGTAGCTACACTAATTTGTATATCTAATCACCAGTAAATTCACTTAAATATTTTAATATTACATTTTTACATGGAACTATTTCATTTCAGAGCTTTCTGGTGACTACTACCTTTTCTGAATGATCTCACCATTCTATGGAAACACATTCTCTGTGAAGCTTTTCTATTATGCCCTGGTGGCCGCTGTATCGAGCTTCCTCAGTTCCCGGTATAGACGTTCCCCTTAGTGGTCTTCTTCCCACAACATCTATGAGTTGACTAAATTTCTGAACTGTAAGTATACAGGTTGGAGACACCCATCATATCCCTTCCTTATCATTATATAATTATTTACATTTTTTTCTTTTCTATGCTGCCTGTAAAAAGGAGTTTTTTCTTCCTTACAGTAACATACGATGCATCCGCTCCTGAAGAAGTGGAATACATTCCATGAAACGCGTAGAGCTTGTCCATGATGCATGCTATAATTTTATATTTTTGGATTTTACCATGCTATTTGATGAACAGTGCTCCATTACAGTTTATAACCAGTCAGTCTTCCTGTATTTGATTTGGTTTGTCATCACACTATTTATTTGTTGCATTACTGATATCTATGCCATTATGCTATTTTTATACATGTTGATGACATTATTAATTAAAATTATTTTTATCATTATGTGAGACCCGCCTTATGTAGCTCTATTTGTTTACGCACCAATCGTCTCCACACACTTCATGCAAAGTCCCAAACCCCCCCCCCCCCCTTTACCCCCTTTTTTAATCCTTATGCAACAACTGGCTAAATACATACATATTCGCCAGCACACCAAGGATCTTGTACAGCAGTCCAAAGAAACTTTTTATTGCAAAAGGATCACATCAGGATAAGTGCAACGCTTTGGAGTCACGCAGGACCCCTTCGTCACTTCATTCTGCTTTTCTTCTTTTGCTTTCTTTTCCATTTAGTTGCAATTTTCTTTTTATCTCTCTTTTTTTTCTTTTTTTTTTCTTTCCTTTTTCTTTGCCCTCCTCCTTTCACTTTTTTTGCATTTTGCTCTGTATTTTCTTTTTTTCCTTTCTCACTCGCTCCAGTATAAGAACACCAGTCAAATTTACAAGATAACTACTCTCCATGTGACTAGGGTCTGAATTGGAAATCTACAACGAAACTAAAACTAAAGTGTACTCCACCTGTGCTACCGGCATTGCTTGCATTGGCAACTAAAATACGTGTTTGACTCCCTTCCCTTATGTCTTCCATTGTCTACAGCAGGGGTTTCAAACTCCATTTCATCGCGGGCCGCATCAGCATTATGGTTGCCCTCAAAGGGCCGGTTATATCTGTAGGATTAGATGTCCAGAGCACCCCTATCCTGGGAGGAGGCAAAGAGGAGCCTTTCTACAGCTGCACAGAGGAGTGCAGGATCTGGCAAAGGAGTTCTGTCCTCTCTGCAGTTGACTACAGAGACAAGGTGGGGGCAGAGACAAGGGGGGTGCCGCAGCTGCAGGAGAGGTGCGAGGGCCACATGAAATGGCCTGGGGGGCCGCATTCGGCCCGCGGGCCTTGTGTTTGACACCTGTGGTCTACAGTATTACGGTGCCCAAAAAACTCTGTGGACAGTCACAAGTGATGCGTGATTCAATCACCCTCAAGCATCCCCTTAGACATCGTCACATCATCTCAAACACAAATCAGCTTGGCCAAACATTTGTGTTGATGTGAATCGAGAGGGGAATAGAGAGAGGCGCTGGCAGAATCTGCCAACATGACTTATCATGGTGGAAGGGAGGACGGGCTTTCTCAATTGATGCTTAGAGTCTAAGTGAAGTATTTTACATATATGTACTTATAGGGGTTGATTTACTAAAGGCAAATAGATTGTGCACTTTTGCAAGTGCAATTGCTCCAGAGCTTTATTAAATAAGGGGAAGCTCTGCTGACTTCCATCATTTAATCATGTTCAAGCCAGAAATGCTGTTTTTTTTTTATTTTCTTTGCCTGTGATTGGGTGCTCTTTGTAAAGTGAAACTTTACCTCATTTACTAAGCTCTGGAGCAATTGCACTTGCAGAGGACGCAGTCTATTTGCCTTCAGTAAATGAACCCCATAGTTTCAGGGTACACCATAATAACAGACTTGTAAAGTCTTACCATCATATCAGATTAGGTGCCATGCTGCCATTAATACAGTCCTCCCTGCTCCACTAGCCGTCAAGTGTAACAGGACAAGTAATCACCAAATGATCATAGAGAGTAACTGTAGCTTGTATATTACTAAGCAGGTGCAAAGTTAGAATTGCTAATGTTAAACAGAGTCAGAATGGCAACGAGCATGCATACACTGCAGAATAACACAAAACAGGTTATAAAAGCTGCACAAACATGGACTCTTCACAGCAGTGTCTCTGTGGCTCACTCAGAGAACATGTGGTTACATAGCAGGGTCTCTAAACTTTCTTAACAAAGGGCCAGTTTACTGTCATCCAGACATTAGGGAGGCCAGATTGAGGCCAGTGAGAAAATGTCTTGGTGTCAGTGGGAGTAAACAATGCGCCATTATTTGTGTTAGTGGGAGGAATAGTGCCCCATCATTGGTGTCAGTGGGAGGAATAGTGCCCCATCATTGGTGTCAGTGGGAGAAATAGTGCCCCATCATTGGTGTCAGTGGGAGAAATAGTGCCCCATCATTGGTGTCAGTGGGAGGAATAGTGCCCCATCATTGGTGTCAGTGGGAGAAATAGTGCCCCATCATTGGTGTCAGTGGGAGAAATAGTGCCCCATCATTGGTATCAATGGAAGGAATAGTGCCCCGTTGTTGGTATCAATAGAAGGAATAATGCCCCATTGTTGGTGTTAGTGAGAGGAATAGTGCCCCATCATTGGTGTCAGTGGGAGGAATAGTGCCCCATCGTTGGTGTCAGTGAAAGGAATAGTGCCCCATCGTTGGTGTCATTGGAAGTAATAGTGCCCCATCATTGGCGTCAATGGGAGAAATAGTGCACCACCTTTGGGGTCAGTGAAAGGAATAGTGCCCCCTCATTGGTTCCAGGGGAAGAAATAGTACCCCATCATTGGTATCAATGGAAGGAATAGTGCCCCATTGTTGGTATCAATGGAAGGAATACTGCCCCATTGTTGGTGTTAGTGAGAGGAATAGTGCCCCATCATTGATGTCAGTGAAAGGAATAGTGCCCCATCATTGGCGTCAATGGAAGAAATCGTGCCCTATTGTTGGTGTCAGTGGAAGGAATAGTGCCCCATTGTTGGTGTCAGTGGAAGGAATAGTGCCCCATTGTTGGTGTCAGTGGAAGGAATAGTGCCCCATTGTTGGTGTTAGTAAAAGGAATAGTGCCCTATTGTTGTTGTCAGTGGAAGGAATAGTGCTGTCAGTGCAGAAATCATGCCCCACTGTTGGTATCAGTGGGGAGAATATTACTTTTTTGCCAGACTGAAGAACAGTGCCTCAAAGGCCAGATAAAGATAACCAAATGGCCACATCCGGCCTCCCGGGTGCAGTTTGGAGACTACTGCTCTAAAGCAAAAGAGTCTAGCTGAGCATCTCTGCTACTTCAGTAAAAGAGTTCAGAGCACAAACACTTACTTGTGATTTTCCTTAAAACAGGCAAACAGCTGGAGGACTCAAAGGTCTGATGACACAGGGGAGCATCCCACCACAACTTTAGTACTCTATTAGCAATCAGTGAGGTGCTCCCCATAGTAGCAAAAGAAGAAGCTGCATGTTACTGAGCACCGGCCCAGCTGCTCACACACCAGTTCCGACAGTGAAGGGTCTCTCACCTGGTTGCTGATCACTTCCCCAGTTCCCAGGTGGGGTCTTTCTGGGCTGCTGAGAGAGGGAAGCAGAGAAAGTTATCTTCCGTGGGCATGTTCAGGATCCCTGATAGTTGTGGGAAAAAAAGGGACTGGGCACACATCAGAGCATTGTGGGCAAATGGGCCCCCTGTTATGCAGCTAAGGACTGCTACTGTCTCTGTCAGTGGCAGTCCAATACACCCCTGGGGAGTCAGATTGTTCATAAGCAGGGAGCAGGAGTTTTGCTGATTACAGAGCTATTGATATGCCTCAGCAGGATGCATGTCAGACCACTGCAGTAGGGCCAGGTGGTTGGAAGTCTATCAGTCACTGTCCCACAATGGAGTCCCATACAGGTATATTGCCATTGCTGATTCCAAGATGTGACTGGTTCAAACAGAGTAGGAGGATCGGATGATATCATAAGGCAGGAAATGTGAGAGGAGTAGGCATTTCCCAACTTCTCAGTCTAATGGTGGCCATCAATGATGAACTTGGGTGAGTCCGGACTAGGATCTGAACCCATGTAAGCGAGTCCACCAGGAAGCTGTCACCTATCAAGGCCAATCACATATGACTGTGGAATTGAATGTCCTGGCTGCAGATGATAGGACTGTACAGATGAAAGCTTCCTGGTGGGATCGCACACATGGGTTCAGATCCTAGTCCCATCACTGGTGGCCATATATGCTTCGATAATTGATTGATTTATTTTCTGATCGATCTTTCCTGATAGGAATAATTAATCTATAGTTAACAACCCAGTCAATCAATATTCAACACATGAGGAAGTGGGCTTCGATAGATAGTTGGAAGGTACAATTGAGAGTTATCGATCGCATTTCTGTTTCCACCATGCAAATTCATCATTTGAAAGATTGAATTATGATCAGATTTATGACCAAAGCATCTCAGTACTGCTGATCAATTCAAACGATCAATCATTTTCTGCCTTGGCTGATTGACTCGGTTTGATAAAATCTGATCTAAATCAGTAGGAAGAGAAGTTATGGCTATTCGATTTCTTCTACAAGTTGATCATTTTGTTCGAATCACACATTGATTGGATTGGATAGTAAGGTATAATTGGCAGATGGCCACCATTAGTGTTTAACATTTCTGGTAGCGGATGTTGCTGTAACAAGGGAACTTTTAATTTATTTTTATCAGTTCTAAGACCGCATTCACACTGCAGCGGCACGACTTCGGGGGCGACCTGTGAAGTCCCGTGCACCGCGACTTTGGCACGACTTGCACGGACTTCATATAATGAATGTCTATGCAAGTCGCTCCGAGGTCGCCCCGAAGTAGTACAGGACCCTTTTTCTAAGTCGGAGCGACTTCTGTCGCTCCTATTAGAACGGCTCCTATAGCACTGCATGGACAGCGACTTGTCAGGCTGACAAGTCGCGGTAGTGTGAATGGACTCTAACACAGTTCTGCATTTTCTGTTTATGTTCCGAAAATTTTCAAAATACCTTCTTCCTATCAAATCACTTCAGTCTCTGTAGCAAGCTAACCATATGTTCGTTTGACGTCTTAGTTAATTAAATTATTGTCTTAATCTGAAAATGTTCTCAGGCCCCAAGTACACATCATCAAAGCTTGGTGCTCTTTAGCGTCCATCATTGTCTCACTGCTTTGCAAATTCTCTAAATTCCTGCCATGCCTATCACCTTGCAGCACAGACTATGACCTTTTATTATCACTTCTCTTCCTCTCCATCCTGTGCTACAAATCTCTAAGGTTCTTACAAGAGGAATTCTAAGTACTATTGTTTCTAAAAAGGAAGCAGAACTCCATAGCCATTTCAAAAATACTACGACCACATATTATTTGGGTTGCAAAAAAACAAATGTCCATTAAAGCATCACCTTGCTTCACCACTGCCTCCTGGGAAAGCTGAGTGCTCAAGATCCCATGATAATGTACATTTTCATTTATTTATTTATTCATTACAGGTACTTATATAGTGCTGTCAATTTTTTTGCAGTGCTTTTCTCTCTCTCATATATATTATACATTCACATCAGTCCCTGCCCTCAGTTCTGCCTTTTTTTGGGGGAGTCTTGAGCACCCAGGTATCCTGGGAGGCATCAGTGAGTCACAGTGTCATCACTGGTGCCTCTAGGAAGCGGTGTCCAAGGTAAGCATTTTTTTAATGCTTTCTTAAAAATATGCTTTTTTGCACCCTTTTTCATTTTTTGTCTAATATCTGGGGGTGGGTTGCTATTTTAAACACCATAGGTTATGAGAAAATCATCCAATCCTTTTTTAAATGCCATTATATTTTTGACATTACCTCCACTGGTAGCAAGGTGGTCTCACCTTAACTACTCTTACAATAAAAAATCCCTTCCTAATCTGATGGTAAAATCTGAACAGCTGTATAGAAAGTATGAAACTGGGTGAGGAAAAGTCTTGCTGTCATTGAAGACAATTCAGTTTAGGAAATCCTATACAATGGCAAGACTGAACACAGCAACAAGACGCAGGGTGGTCCTACTCAGGGCCGGTGCTTCCACTAGGCAACCTAGGCAGCCGCCTAGGGTGCATTGCCACCTAGGGGCGCAGCCATGAGTCGGCACTCTCTCTCCATCATGAATGATCCTTGTGAGCTGAGGGGAGGGGCGGCCGTGGGGGAGGAAAAAGGGGCAGTGGAAGATGCCAGGTGGCTTGGGCAGTGCGGAACTACCAGGCCCTGGCTTTCCACCACTGTTAGGGGGCCCAAAAAGGCAGGAAGTGAGTCCACCAGCGTGCTGCCTGAATGATGATCCTCTTCGGCTGGAGCTGAGCGGCCTTAACCCCCGGCAGGAAGTGACTCTCTGCACTGAGCTGATGGGCAGCCGTTCATTTCACTGGGTCGGTATTAAGCAGGGAGCGGAGGAGAGCTGAACCTGAGCCGGAGCTCGGCACCGGAGGGCTGAACCTTTACTGGAGCAGAAGCGACGAGGCACCGGAATGGTCTGAGGAGGTTGGCGATGAAATAAGTGTGGAGCTCTCTGACTGCTGCTTTTCCCTCCACCAGGAGACAGTTGGAGCTGTGGGGAGCACTGTGGTCCAGGAGAGGAGCGTCCTGGAAGAAGGAATCAGCAGGATCACAGTGAAGGAGGGCAGAGTGCGGGCCACTCTCTTAATACCGCCCAGTGAGTGTGCCCAGAACAGGGGATCGGGGTCCCTGGGTGTTACATGGAGCATCCCTGGTATGAAAGGGAATCGGGGTCATCAGGTGTGCCATGGGGAATCGGAGTCGCCAGGTGTGACATGGGGGATAGGGGTCACCGGGTGTAACAGGGGTTCGGGGTCACCAGGTGAGCCATGAGGAATTGGGGTCCCTGGGTGTGCCATAGGGGAATGGGGTCCCCAGATGTGACACAGAGAAACATTAGGGTCCCCAGGTGTGACATGGAGGAACATCAGGGTCTGACATAGAGGAACATTGGGGTCACTGGGTATGACAGCATGACATGGAGGAACACGGGGACCCTGGGTGTGACATGGAGGAACATTGGGGGTCAGTGGATATGACAGCATGACATGGAGGAATATTGGGGTACCAGGGTGTGACATGGAAAAACATCAGGGTCCCTGGGTGTGACATGGAGGAATATGGGGGTCACTAGGTATAAGAGCATAACATGGAGGAAGCATCAGATCAGGGTCACTGGGTATGACATAGGGGAGTTTTTAACCATTTACTTTTTTTTTTTTTTGGGGGGGGGGCGCAAGTAGCTGGTCTTGCCTAGGGCGTAAAATAGTCTAGCACCGGCCCTGGTCCTACTGCATCAACATTTCACAGGAAGACATTTTAAAAAAAGACAGGTGTTTTCATATATGGACTGCCTGAGTCCAACTGCAGAAGAACAAATAAACAGACATTGTTGAGGACTAAAAAACACAGTCGTAGGCCAATAAAATTTAGTGCAGCAATTGAAAAACTAATAATGCTGACTTTCCTTTGCAATTGGAAGATATCCAGTGGCACCATCAGCTCAATCTTAGCAGAAACCAGTAGAGTCCTGGTACATCCATGTACAGTCTGGACAAGTCTGGCCAGATGCGGTCCTAATGGAAGACTTGCAGCTAAAAACAAGGTTGTTTGTTTGATAAATGAAAGTGGATGATAGGTCCACGCACATAGCAAATTACTGACTGATTCATCTGGAACTGACCAAAATTTGCTCAGTGTATGGCCAGATTTACCCTTCCTACAGCCTAGTACCCCAGTAGGTTGAACAAAAAAAACTGACAGCTCAGGACTGAGCCATTGTACTAACAATCCGATGTTAGTACAGCGATCTCCCCAGCCCCCACCCCACCAGAACACTTCGGTCAGCGCTCAGGATCCAGTCGGCAGACTTTTTTTAGTCATCGGCCTTCGACAGATGCCAGCCGAATGGCCGGCTTCTGTCGGACCAGCTGCCATACACACTGGCCAAATGTCGGCCAGTTTCCATTGAACCAGCCAATATTTGATCCATGTGTACTATGCATTACGCTATCAAACATCTAAAATGTTTTGCCTTTAGATACACTTTATGTATGTATGCACATACATTCTACCCTAGACCCTGTGTCCACAACTTCTATACCAGACCATAATGAGGAGCAGTGTCAAATGCTTCTACAAAATACAAATATATTACATCAAAAGCATTTCGAACATACATATTTGTGTGTACCACCTCATAAAAGTTAATAGTTAGTTTCTCATCTACTTATGCCATACCCAATATCTTATACATACCAAATACTATATACTATACAATATGTATTACTTATTACATTTTTTTATACAATATACTATACTACTGTACATGATTATATATGTATATATATACTCCTTATTCATGATGTTATATCTAATCATAGGACCACACACTCCTTATTCAGTTTACAAATATTATACAATATACATCATTACATACAACTTTTTTCTTTTTCTCTTTACTTCTTTCTGCAGCAGCACTATGGTGTACCTTCAATAACTCTTTATCTCAATACTACCAACAATATCATTTATATATATATATATATATATATATATATATATATATATATATATATATTTATTTTTTTTGATAGATATCCCTCCACGCTGCTACATATCTTTATCCTTCTACCATATCTACCTCAGCCCACACGTACCAGGTGTGCGGTTCGCTCTGCCTGTCCCCGCCGACTTTGTGTGCCCTCAGCTCCCGGTGAGACTTCATGGGGTCATACCCACTCTCCCCTCCAATTATCATCCAAGACTTATACAAGCATGGGTATGTATGGGGGTTCGCCCCCTTTTCCCTCTCCCTCTTCTCCAATACATATTATCAGCATTGTGCCAATTTCCTTATATGTTTCTTTTTAGATTTTGTTCATCTGCTCCTGATGAGTGGCGATTCGGGCCACGAAACGCGTAGAGCCTATGATGTTCCTAATCCTACTACTATATCATACTATTTGGAATCCCTATTTGCGATACTATGTATACTCCTTGATACTCCATCATATTTGGAATCCCACTTTGTTGATCTCTATGCAATTGGACCATGGGACTACTTATTTGGTTTTAATATGTAACAATTTTTTGTATAACATTGTATATGTCATTTGAACTATATGTACCAATAAATATGCCGATTGTGCTCTGCCAGCCTGGTCACGCCTCTCACTCAAAGTCCCAACCTCCCCTTTCCTTAACAATTGAACCGGGATGGAGTCGCACGGCAATCCCACTGTGCGCCTCATTTAAAGTCCCAAACTTCCCCTCCTATGCAAATAGTTGGACAAAAGGTATCATTCATGAACCTTTGTTCATTTTCTCTTATTAGATTATCTTCCTCAATATATTTTTGTATATCATCCCTTAAAATACCCACAGATAATGTATGCACAACAGACATCAGGCATACCTGTCTATGATTTCCTTAATCTAATGTTGTACCTCTCCTAAATAAGGGAAGAACATGGGCCATTTGTCAGTCTTTTAGATAGACCTAGTGCCTATTATAGTGATCATTTAACAACTGTGCTTAATTCCTTTATCACTCAAGGATGTATGCCATCTTAGCCAGAGTATATTAACAATTTGCTTTTGTTTTGGCAATATATTGTTGTATATCATCCCTCAAAATACCCTCAGATAATGTACGCACAACATATATCAGGCATACTGATCTATAATTTATTGAATCTAACTTTGCGCCTTTCTTAAAAAAGGGAAAAATATGAGCCATTTGCCAGTCGTTAGGAATACTAGTGTCTATAGCAGCCTAGCAGCCTTTCAACAACTGTGCTTAATGCCTTTAGCACTCAAGGATGTATGCCTTGTGGTCCAGAGTGTATTATCAATGTTGATTGTGTTTTGGCATAACTGCATCTAATCCTGCATTAGGAGTGCACTGTCAATTGGGGGTACTTGCTACATCACACCAGCATATTTATGGGAATTAGCAGTGCCTTTGTGCACACAGACAAATTATATGTATTTACGGAAGAGAAAAAAACCCATGTCAGATTATTTTTGTTACAAAATAATAATACAATAGAAAGGCTCTCGCGCTAAAATTCACACGATGTGTAAGTATGATAACCAAATTACAAATAAGTACGTATGCTGCAGCATAAAATCACAAAACCAATATAAAAAAAAGTAAAAAATATATTCCCACAAGCTGCACAAAAACACCTTTAAAGTGCTTGAATAAATAAATAAAATATATACTAAATACAGTATTCCAACAAATACTGACAATTAATAAATATAAAGTGAAATTGTGCACAAAATAACAAGTGCAACATAAAATCCGTTAATTAAAATTTGCTCAAATAGTGACTGGTGTGTACAAAAAAGAGCTCCGTGCTGAATAATGGGTCACCACTTCAACCCACCACCTTCGTGATTCATCCCCCATCAGCTGGCAACTCACCCCAACAAGATGCCCCCCCCCCTTCCCCCCATTTGCATGGTCAGGGCTACAAGCGCAATGGCAATCACCGTTATATTCAGAAGTCCTCCTTAGACTGTTTCTCCTCTCCCATGTACATATAGGAAAAAACAAAGGAGAATCCACTAGTGCAATATACTGTAGTCTAAACTCAGAATTTTATTTTTAAATCCAGTAATTGCACTCACACAACTTAAAATCATCAGTGCATGTAAATATAAGGGTTAGGGGTGTTCCACACGTCCTCACCACCTCCACGCTGGTGAACCGGACATAGAGGGACCACCGCAGCTCACCCGATCACTTCTCCGGTCTGCCGTGTAGCCACATTCTGGCGCGTTTCGTCATATCTGACTTTGACAAAGCTGATGGGGGATGAATCACGAAGGTGGTGGATTGAAGTGGTGACCCATTATTTAGCACGGAGCTCATTGTTTTACACACCAGTCACTATTTGAGCACATTTTGATTAACGGATTTTATGTTGCACTTGTTATTTTGTGCACAATTTCACTTTATATTTAATCGTCAGTATTTGTTGGAATACTGTATTTAGTATATATTTTATTTATTTTTTTCGAGCATTTTAAAGGTGTTTTTGCGCCGTTTGTGAGATTATTTTCGTTGCCTGTGTCCTATTGGGGAGATTTCTGTTCACTTCCTCTGCTGGAGACACGGCAGAAAGTGAGAAGAAATTCTACAAAGTAAATGGAATTCCCATTGCAGAGAGTTGTCATATGAATAGGTTTCCCCATTGGAGAACTTTCCCTTACCTCTTACTTTGGTGACAACTGAAAAAAAATGTAAAATGTCCCCTCATATATTCTCTAATCCTTCGCTCTATCCAAAATTAAAAAAAAAAAAACCTTTGTCTTTCATATACTTTAGTATCTCAGCTTGTGCTTTCAATTTAAAAAAAAAAAAAATGTAGCAATAGCGGCTCCTGCATTTCTTTCATAACAGGCTCCCTTTAAGTAAGATGGCTGTATCAGCAAATTACAGTTACAACATCATTTTGTTTTCAGTTTTCCATTTTCAGCATCAGACCTAATTGCTTAACTTCTGGAGGAACATAATCTGCCCAGTCAGGCATTTATCAGATGGATGCTCTGTAGTATAGGTTTGCTTTGACAATAAACAGAATTAAAAAGATATCCAAAGAATACTGTAAATGTATACATTGGCTGCATCATAACTGATGGATTAATTAATTCCCCCCCCCCCCCCACATGTAACCCAAATCAATTCTGGGATACACAACATGGGTTTAAATGTACTGCAGCCCTTTTATTTACCCACACTTAACAGTTCCATAAATAGGAGAATTAGACTAGACCCAATAAATAATATGACTGTGAGGAGTGTAGGTTTTCCTCCATCCAGTAGCTGGCAGTGGGGTTGATTCATTAACCACTTAAGCCCCGGAAGATTTTACCCCCTTCCTGACCAGGGCCTATTTTGCGATTCGGCACTGCGTGACTTTAACGGACAATTGCGCATTCGTGCGATGCTGTACCCAAATTAATTTGATGTCCTTTTTTTCCCACAAACAGAGATTTCTTTTGGTGGTATTTGATCACCTGTGTGATTTTTTGATCATGCGCTATAAACAAAAAAAGAGCGTCAATTTTGCAAAAATAACAATATTTTTCACATTTTTTTATATGAAATTCCCCCCAAAAAAATGTAAAAATTTAAATTTTTTAACACTTTTGGCCAATTTGTTTTCTGCTACATATGTTTGGTAAAAAAAAATCGCAATAAGCGTATTTTGATTGGTTTGCGCAAAAGTTATTGCGTTTACTAACTACGGGAAAGATTTTTGTCATTTTTGGTGTTTTTTTTTTAACGAGTAATGGCGGCGATCTGCGATTTTTTTTTGCGGGACTGCGACATTGCGGCGGACAGATCGGACCCTTGACTGACATTTTTGACACTTTTGGGGTTACCAGTGACATTACTGCAGTAATCAGTGCTATACATATGCACTGTTACTGTAAAAATGACACTGGCAGGGAAGGGGTTAACTTTATTGGAGAGGCAGGGGCTAAATGTGTCCCTAGGGGCGTGCTTCTTACTGTACAGGGGCGTGGCTTTTCATGTAACCACAGAGACATACGATCCTAAATAGCAGGATCGTATGATCTCTGCAGTTACACCAGGGAGAATGACAGGCGGCTTTGTTTACATCAGCCGCCTGCCTTTCTCCCTCTGTAACGGATGATCGCGAGTGACCGGCGGACATCCGAGCCGCCGGTCACTCGCGCTGGAATGTCCGAGAACGAGCGGGCGCGCTCGCCCCCTATTGGCTTGCAGGCGAGTGACGTATATATACATCACTTTGCCCAGGAGGGGCTGACCGCCGCCGTATATAGTCGTGCGGCGGTCCGCAAGAGGTTAAAACTGAAGAGTGCAACATCTGGTGCAGCTGTACATGGTAGTCAATCAGCTTCTAACTTCAGCTTTTTAAATTAAGCTTTGACTATAAAACCTGAAAGCTGATGCAGAACTTCACCAGATTTTGCACTCTCCAGTTTTAGTATGCAGATGGAGTGGAGTCTGTAGAAGTGACAGCGTTCTGATTGGACTCTGGAACTTCTGTTGCCCTCTGGCAGCCATCTTGGTGTGGGAGTTTATAAATTAGGGTGACCAACTTGGTTGGCCAGCCCGGGGTGACAACTCTTGTCCATGTGCCTTGAAGTTGATTCATCCCAGCTCACAGAGCAGATATCAGAATTATACACTGAGGTGCTCATGCTAGCAGATAGGTAAGATAGGTATAGGTAAGGTAGGTAAGACTTGCATAAGAGACATACAGAGTTTCTTCTACAATGAAAAACAGCTTACTAGCAATGTTTTGTAACTAGAGATGCATGGCACTTTAAATAGGAAATCAAAAGAGCAAGGCATTCAGAGTTTATCAAGAAGCTATAAGGATTGTCTAAGAGATTCAACAGGGAGCTATCCAGAACTGCCAGGGAAAGAGGAATCCTGGGGTTTGGCCATTGGCACAACAATTACTGGGAATATCGGCATCATATGGCTGTTACTGTGCTAACGGTCATCTAGATGGAAAGCTGCCAGCACATCAACCGACATAAAGTTCTCACAGTAGTAATATAACAAAAACAAAGGCAACAACCTTTGAAGAAGTCATATATGACGAAACGCGTCAGTCCACACTGTCTGCCATCCGCCATCATTCCTAATTGCCTCCTTTCTTATTATAATTTTCATATTAGGGTCTGTTACCTTTTAGATTGTAAGCTCTAACGAGCAGGGCCCTCTGATTCCTTTTGTTCCAAATTGTAGTGTAACTGTAATGTCTGCCCTCATTTTGTTAAGCGCTGCGCAAACTGTTGGCGCTATATAAATCCTGTATAATAATAATAATACCTATTTTTTCCATTCCTAATTGCCTGTTGATTTATGCTGTTTTTACATGGACGTTCGTAAGTAGTTTTAATCCCTTTTCAATAAAGCAATTTGTTAAGCGGTATTACACTATGTTCGTGTCATCTACTTTAACATATGGATAATGGATCTTGCCGCTATCCAATGATTGATTTCGTCTAGGACTACCATACATTGCGAGATCCACGGATCATACTAAGCGTTATTGACCCATTCGCCATAAGGTACTTGGGTCCACATCTTCTGGTGAGCATATCTGTATCTCTCTGTATTCACTTTGCTGGTGTTGGATTCCTTACCTGGTTTCGATCACCTGTGCAATACTGGATGTTTCACGTACACGCTTCATTTTTTCAGGATTTGGGACTTTATATTAAGTTTTTCCACTTCTTTCATTTTATTTCCACTTAATGATTTCATTTTCATTTCTTCACTTTTTTTGTAAATTTTTGATACACTGTCATTTGATTGTATCAGTTAATATTTAGTGCTGCACTTTTTGTTATATAATTACTAGGAATAAGTCTCCGGGTGTCCACTAGCCTAAAGACTTGACAAAGAGCCATCCCTCTCCTCAACGCCACCCTAATGGTTAGAGAACAGTTCCAAATACAACTGAGGAAGAAGAACTGCGTAGATCCTAACTGTCCGGAGCTTCTCCTCAATTCTCCCTCTCTTTGGTCTGAAGCATAGCTCTCTATTTAAAAAAATTGAAGGACTTGAATACCAAAAGTGTTACACGGCACTAAACCTTTCATCCAACTACTAAATTATTGCATTTGCTACTTTTCTTTCCCATTAAGCTTTCAACAGCACAATGGGATCTAGCCATGCAGCTCCTCCTTACCCCCTGACCGCCAACCACCGATCAAGTAAGACCTAATGTTTATATAGATTATTCTTCACTATACAGTGCATTGCAAAAGTATTCGGCCCCCTTGAACTTTTCGACCTTTTGCCACATTTCATGCTTCAAAATTAAAGATATAAAACTGTAATTTTTTTTTTGTGAAGAATCAACAACAAGTGGGACACAATCATGAAGTGGAACGAAATTTATTGGATATTTCAAACTTTTTTAACAAATAAAAAACTGAAAAATTGGGCGTGCAAAATTATTCAGCCCATTTACTTTCAGTGCAGCAAACTCTCTCCAGAAGTTCAGTGAGGATCTCTGAATGATCCAATGTTGACCTAAATGACTAATGATGATAAATAGAATCCACCTGTGTGTAATCAAGTCTCCGTATAAATGCACCTGCACTGTGATAGTCTCAGAGGTCCGTTTAAAGTGCAGAGAGCATCATGAAGAACAAGGAACACACCAGGCAGGTCCGAGATACTGTTGTGGAGAAGTTTAAAGCCGGATTTGGATACCAAAAGATTTCTCAAGCTTTAAACGTCCCAAGGAGCACTGTGCAAGCGATAATATTGAAATGGAAGGAGTATCAGACCACTGCAAATCTACGAAGACCTGGCCCTCCCTCTAAACTTTCAGCTCATACAAGGAGAAGACTGATACAGTTTTATATCTTTATGTTTGAAGCCTGAAATGTGGCAAAAGGTCGAAAAGTTCAAGGGGGCCGAATACTTTCGCAATGCACTGTATATTTACCCTTTCCTGAGACTGATACCACTCAAGTCATGTAGCCCTGATGACCGCCATGATTAGGCCCCAAGGGCAGGGCGAAACATGTTGGAGTTGTGGTCTAGATAAATCGAACTGAGGCTGCACTTACCTGCTAACCACTTGGGTTGGGTGGGGTGTGCAGTGGCTAGGCTATCTCTTCCTGCTTTTGAAAGTAGCCCCGATGTTAAGTATTTCCTTCGCATCCACTTATATTTGAAATTCCTGCAAACTGCTCCTTGTGATTTCCACATCTGGGATATAACAACTGCACATTGTGATAATCGGGGGGGGGGGGGTTTCTCAGGTTATAGGTGCAGGTACTCTCTCCTTCTGAATCAACCCTTGTCTCCGCCCCCTACCTACCTCCGAGCACCATCTCTTGATTTCACACCCTACCCACCTTCCAGTAGCTTCCCTTTTAGAGAATACAGAACCAAGTAATTTGCATATAATTTGATACTGCTAACAGGAAAAGCAATAAAATAGATCCCCTGCAGCCAACAACATTACACCCCCCCCCATCAATAATAGACACCAGCAACAATAGATCCGCCCAGCAACAATAGAGCTGTTACAAAAAAAAATACCCCCACACCAGCAAAAATAGACCCCCACTAGCGAAAATAGATCTCCCAGCAGCCAGCAACAATAGGCCCCTCCCTCAATAATAGATTCCTCCCAGCAACAATTAACCCTCCTCCAGCAACAATAGATCCTCCACCAGCAACGATAAACCTTCCCAGCAACACTAGACCCCCCACAAAGATAAATCCCCCCAGCAACCATAGATCCCTCAGCAGCCAGCAACAGTAGACCCTCCAGCAAACTCTAACATCCCTTGCCATTACATACATTCTGTGCTGGAGGTGCCAGTACTCCATTCCCCCCCCCCCCCCCCGCGTTCCTGCTGAAAAAAAGCCCCGACTTTAACCCGATAGAACACCTTTGGAATTAATTAGAGTGGAGACTGTGAGCCAGGCCTTCTTGTCCAACATCAGTGCCTAACCTCACAAATACGTTTCTGGAAGAATGGTCAAACATTCCCATAGACACACTTCTAAACCTTGTGGACAGCCTTCCCAGAAGAGTTGAAGCTGTTATAGCTGTAAAGGGTGGGCCAACTCAATATTGAATCCTACAGACTAAGACTGGGATGCCATTAAAGTTCATGTGCATGTAAAGGAAGGTGTCCCAATACTTTTGACAATATAGTGTATCTCAGTGTAAAGAAGAACAAGGAGTCCTGGAAGTGATGGTTTGGCCCCCACAGAGCCCTGATCTCAACATCATGGAGTCTGTCTGGGATTACATGAAGGGACAGAAGGATTTGAGGCAGCCGACATCTACAGAAGATCTGTGGTTAGTTCTACAAGATGTTTGGAACAACCATCCTGCTGAGTTCCTTCAAAAACGGTGTGCAAGTCTACCTAGAAGATTGATGCTGGTTTGAAGGAAAAGAGTCACACCAAATATTGATTCGATTTGGATTTCTCTTCTGTTTATTTACTTTTTGTTTTGTCAATTGATTAAAAAAAAAAAAAAAAACTATGAAAACTTTTATTTCTTTAACCACTTCAGCCCCGGAAGGATTTGCGCCATTAATGACCAGGCCATTTTTTGCAAATCGGCACTGCGTTATTTTAACTGATAATTGCGCGGTCGCGCAACGCTGTACCCAAATAAAATGAATGTCCCTTTTTCCCCAAAAAAAGAGCTTTCTTTTGGTGGTATTTGATCACCTGTGCGATTTTTATTTTTTGCACTATAAGCGCCCATTCAGACTGGCGCGACACAACTTGCTGGGGCGACCTGTGAAGTCACGGTGCAGACTTCACAGTCGGCGCGACTTGCAGGGACTTCATATAATTGAAGTCAATGCAAGTCGCCTCCGGGTCGCCCCGAAGTAGTACAGGACCCTTTTTCTAAGTCGGAGCGACTTGTGTCACTCCTATTAGAACGGGTCCTGTACTATTCAATGGCGAGCGACCGACCGCGACCAAGTCGCCTGACAAGTCGCGCTAGTGTGAATGGACCCTAAACAAAAAAAGCGACAATTCTGAAAAACTTATTTTGATTGGTTTGCGCAAAAGTTATCGCGTCTACAAACTAGGGAAAAGATTTATGTCATTTATTTATTTTTTTATTAGTAATGGCGGTTTTACTAGCAATCAGCGATTTTTAGCGGAACTGCAACGTTGCGGCGGACAGATCGGACACCTAACTGACATTTTTGACACTTTTGGGGGGGACCAGAGACATTACTACAGTAATCAGTGCTAACAATATGCACTGTTACTGTAATAATGACACTGGCAGGGAAGGGGTTAATCCAGGGCCGATCAAAGGGTTAAGTGTGAGCCTAGGAGGTGTTTTCTAACTGTGAGGGGAATGGGCTTGTGGAATCAACACAGAGACCTGTGATCTTAAATAGGAGTAACACAGCGGCTCTGTTTTCATTTACATTTTAAAAGGAAAATCCGCGCTAGATATAAAAAATAAGTAAGGGTCCTTTCACACGGGCGTTCCGTATGTCCGCAAATCATCCTATTTTTTTGCGGATGATTTACGGACATAATGTAAGTCTATGGCATTGTGGATGTCAGCGGAATACCATCTGCTGACATCCGATTTTCTTCCTTTCAGTTCTGTTCCGTTTTTTGGAACGGAACAGAAGCCTATTTTTCCTCCGTTCAAAAAACGGAAAGGAAGGAAAATCGGATGTCAGCGGTGTCATCCGCTGACATCCGCAATCCCCCATAGACATGCATTATGTCCGCATATCATCCGCAAACGGATGGGATGATATGCGGACATATGGAGCGGATGACACAAGTGTCATTCGCTCCGTGAAAAAAATAAAAGTGCCGGAGCGGATCGCAATGCGGTCCGCTCCATGTGAAAGAGCCCTTAACCACTTAAGCCCCGGAGGATTTGGCTGCTATAAGACCAGGGTTTTTTTTGCGATTTTTTACTGCGTGAATTTAACGGACAATTGCGCGGTCGTGCGACGCTGTACCTAAACGAATTTGACGTCCTTTTTTTCCCACAAACAGAGCTTTCTTTTGGTGGTATTTGATCACCTGTGCGATTTTTTGATCATGCGCTATAAACAAAAAAAGAGCGTCAATTTTGCAAAAATAACAATATTTTTCACATTTTTTTATATGAAATTCCCCCAAAAAAAAATGTAAAAATCAAAATTTTTTAACATTTTCGGCCAATTTGTTTTATGTTACATATGTTTGGTAAAAAAAATCGCAAAAAGCGTATTTTGATTGGTTTGCGCAAAAGTTATCGCGTTTACTAACAAAGGGAAAGATTTTTGTCATTTTTGGTGTTTTTTTTTTTTAACGTGTAATGGCGGCGATCTGCGATTTTTTTTCGGTACTGCGACATTGCGGCGGACAGATCGGACCCTTGACTGACATTTTTGACACTTTTGGGGGTACCAGTGACATTACTGCAGTAATCAGTGCTATACATATGCACTGTTACTGCAAAAATGACACTGGCAGGGAAGGGGTTAACTTTATTGGACAGGGAGGGGTTAAGTGTGTCCTAGGGGCGTGTTTCTAACTGTGCAGGGACATTGCTATTGGTGTAAAAGCAAAGATCCACGGTTCTACATAGTAGAACGGTCAGATCTTCACTTTTACACAGGGAGAACTGACAGGCGGCTTGTTTACATAAGCCGCTCTGTCTTTCTCCCTTCATAGGAGCGATCGCAGTGTGACTGGCGGACATCGAGTCTGCCGGTCACACGCACTGACTTGTCTGTGAACGAGCCGCGGCGGGCGCGCGCCCGCCCGCAATTGGCTCGCAAGTCAGTGACAGGCGAGTGACGTACCGATATGTCACTCTGCCTGGCCGGGGCTGACCGCCGCAGTATATAGTCGTGCGGCGGTCGGCAACCGGTTAAGCTGGATACACACTATACAACTTTTGTTGGTAGATTTCCAATAGATTTACCCTCAACTATGTAGTGGAAGGGCCGGCCTTATTGCATACAAATTGAAAGTGTTTAGGTCTGACCTCATATTATTTGGTTTTGGTAAGTCGAAAGAAAAAAATCGAAAGAAAAATTGTTTAGTGTGTATCCAGCTTAACAATCAAGTGATAAAGAAAACAGCTGCTAGCACGAGCCAGTAGAAAAAAACCAAAACAGTAAACAAAAAAAAATAAGTGCAGCGCTCGCCATAGATTAGCACAGGACCCGTTCTAATAGGAGCGACACAAGTCGCTCCGACTTAGAAAAAGGGTCCTGTACTACTTCGGGGCGACCTGGGAGCGACTTGCATAGACTTCCATTATGTGAAGTCCCTGCAAGTCGCGCTGCACGCTGTGCACCGCGACTTCACAGGTCGCCCCTCGAAGTCGGATCGTGCCAGTCTGAATGGGCTATAAATGTGAAGGTAAATAAACATCAAAGTCCATAAGTGTCCATGGGAAAAAATGAAAAATACATATATATTCCAGTGATTAAAAAGAACATCTTCATAGAAAAGGCACCACAAGTCCCAGCATGCATTAAAGAGCCAATCTTCCCAGGTCCTTTGTGAATAAACACCAACACTGAAAGTAAGGGAATGGCTGCTTACCAGAACCAAATGGCTTCCAAATTATGGAAAAGCCTGCAACGCTTTTAGGGAATGAAATCCCAAAATGCATCAAACCATCGGTTTTGTTCATTCCGGTAGGCTTCCAATCGAAATGTTGGTTCCGGTGTACATATAATAAATACAAGGAATCATAGTGTAATCCAATAAAAAAAAACGAAATTTATTGATAAAAAAGTGCACTCGCATATAAAATATGCATCAGAGCATATGAGAGATCCAAAGGCATAAGCTGCAGCATTCCAATACAGAACAATACAGAACAGCTGAAGGATGTGGTGACGTTACGTCTGGCCCCGCCCAACGCGTTTCGTCATATATTTGACGTTGTTATTTAATAATAGCGTGGTGCACATCTGGTAGCCACGCCCCTGATGACGTCAATTATATGACAAAACGCGTTGGGTGGGACCAGACGTAACGTCACCACACCCTATTGGAACGCTGCAGCTTATGCCTTTGGATCTCTCATATGCTCCGATGCATATTTTATATGTGGGTGCACTTTTTTATCAATACATTTTAGAGTTTTTTAATTGTATTACGCTATGATTCCTTGAATTTATTATATGTACAGTAAACCCCCGCTCCATTGCGGTCCCGGTATATTGCGTTTTTTTTTGTAATGTTATTTTACTATATAAATCATTAAAAATGAAATATTTTTGTGTTTTCCATAGCTCATAAAGTATCTTTTATGTGTTTAAATCAGTTTCTATTGTTTTAAAAGTGTGTTTAAAGACCTTAAAATGCTTTTACACGTACAGTGACAGTAAAAAAAACATGCCTACAATGCATTTTAATAGGGTTTTTCTATTTCACGGATTTTCACTTTTCGCGGCTCGGTCCGGAACGTAACCCCCGCAATGGAGGGGGGTTTACTTACACCTTTGGCCGCTCTGTATTGGAGCTCTGTGTTCATTCCAGAGAGAACAATGGTCTGCTGTGTTTTAAAACAGCAAGACCATCGTTTTCTCTCCACGGGGAGCAATCGCGGATGCCTTGCAGCAATCGGCTCCTAATGGGGGCAGCCCCCAGGAGCGCTCCCGCGAACTGACATACCTATACGTTGGTTGGGGCAGTTGAGCCACCCTGCCGCAGTTTTTCTGCGGCGGGGCGGTCGGCAAGTGATTAAAGCATTTCTTTGCACCTGCCTAAAACTTTTGCACAGTACTATGAATGTCATCTTTGATATTGCCCATCGTTCTACCGATTGGATAATATCCCGCTAATGAACACAACTCCAGAAGAGTGATTAAAACTTCTTTAAATAGGTCAGCAACTGCAGCAGAAAGCAGCTTTGTGAAGGACACGGGTGAAGTTATTCTTTTGCCCTGTAACTGGATCACTACATGACTTTTTTTCCGGTCGAACGTTTTGAAGGGTAATAATGTCACTCAAGACAAGTACAGTAAATTCAGCAAGCTGAAGAATTCATGGAGCAGTTTATTTTTATCCCGAACATCTGTAATCTTCGCTCCGCCGTATTCCGGTTACCAGCACGGCGCGGTGATGTCACCCACTTGCAACCAAATCTCCCCCGAGCTCGACCACTGACAGGTCCTGCGTGTTCCCGGGACGCTGTGCGCGGCAGATGTCATGTGTGCCGGAGATGGAACCTGTCACTGCAGTATATATCCAACGCCAGAGCGATGGAACAAAGTCACGCCGTGTGTCAGAAGGTTGTCCGGGGCACGGGTCCAGCTGTCGGGTTTGCTGACAAGATGTTTAGTCAGGACACACAGAAGAGCTCACACAGGCCCGCTGATCGGGACGTCATGGAAAATATAGCAAAGCTTGTTTGCGCTACAGAATGTAACCTTACATGGTGACAACGCCGTCTCCTTTATCATATTTAAAGTGTACCGAGCATCAAATATATATCTTCACTGCATGTCCAGTATTATATCCAGCCTAGGACATCACCTGTCCCCGAGATCACAGCCTTTCCTTTCCCATCCCATCATCTACTTATACACTATATTACCAAAAGTATTGGGACACCTGCCTTTACACGCGCAGGAACTTTAACCAGTTCTGCACCAGAAAGGGTTTCCCCCTAAAGAGGTTGTAACCTCACCAAAAAAATTAAAAAAAAGAGGAAAAAAAAAAAACCTGTAAGACAAAGGCATAATGAGCTAGTATGCATCGCATCACATCGCATCGCATCACATCGCATCGCATACTAGCTCATTATAAAACACTTCAGTCAACGGTCTGCTGTGTTTATAACTGCAGACCATCGTGATCGCGGGTGCCCGACGGCATTCGCGCCGGCCAGCCTTATTTATCAGCTTCTCCGCTGGCTAATGGGGGGCGCACGCGCACCTCCGGCGGCAGGCTCCCGCGGATTGTCATATAGGTATGGCGACTCACGCAGCCAAGCAAGCCTGCCACAGTATATCTGCAGCAGGCGGTAGGCAAGTGGTTAATGGCATCCCAGCCTTAAGCTGGATACACACTATACAACTTTTGTTGGTAGATTTCCTTTAGATTTACCTTCAACTATGTAGTGCAAGGGCCTGCCTGATTGCATACAAATTGAAAGTGTTTAAGTCTGACCTCATATTATACGGTTTTGGTAAATCTAAAGGAAAAAAATCTAAAGACATTTGTATAGTGTGTATGCCCCATTAGTCCGTAGGGTTCAATATTGAGTTGTCCCACCCTTTGCAGCTATAACAGCTTCAACTCTTCTAGGAAGGCTGTCCACAAGGTTTAGGAGTGTGTCTATGGGAATGTTTGACCATTCTTCCAGAAGCTCATTTGTGAGGTCAGGCGCTGATGTAGGACGAAAAGGCCTGGGTCTCAGTCTCCTTTTTAATTGATCCCAAAGGTGTTCTATTGGGTTGAGGTGAAGGCCAGTCAAGTTCCTCCACCCCAAACTCGCTCATCCATGTCTTTATGGACCTTGCTTTGTGCACTGGTGTGCAGTCATGTTGGAAGAGGAAGGGGCCATCCCCAAACTGTTCCCACAAAGTTGGAAGCATGAAATTGTCCAAAATGTCTTGGTATGCTGAGTTGCTGAGGCCTTAAGAGTTCCCTTCACTGGAACTAAGGGGCAAAACCCAACCCCTGAAAAATAACCCCACACCATAATCCCCCCCCCCCCTCCACCAAATGATTTGGACCAGTGGGGTGGAGGAACTTGACTGGCCTGCACAGAGTCCTGACCTCAACCCGATAGAACACCTTTGGGATGAATTAAAAAGGAGACTGCAAGCCAGGCCTTCTTGTCCAACATCATTGCCTGGCCTCACAAATGGGCTTCTGGAACAATGGTCAAACATTCCCATAGACACACTCCTAAATCTTGCGGACAACTTTCCCCAGAAGAGTGGAAGCTGTTATAGTTGCAAAGGGTGGATCAACTCAATACCCTACGGCAGGGATCCTCAAACTACAGCCCTCCAGCTGTTGCAGAACTACACATCCCATGAGGCATTGTAAAACAATGACATGCCCAGACATGACTAGGCATGATGGGAATTGTAGTTCCTGAACAACTGGAGGGCCATAGTTTGAAGACCCCTGGCCTACGGACTAAGACTGGGATGCCATTAAAGTTCATGTGCGTGTAAAGGCAGGCGTCCCAATACTTTTGGTAATACAATGTATCTCCACAGGGAAAAAAACATCTTTGTATAGGTAACATTCAGAGTCAGCACCTACTTTTTGGGCTTGGATCCGGACTGATCTCTGCAGTTCTTGGCTGTGTTCACAAATGACTGACATAGATCAGCCCCTGCTACAGCCTCTCACCTTGTTACTGGTCACAAAGTTACAAGGTTGCAGTCTGATCCCTGGGGGAAGAGGAGACTGAGGAAATGCTTCTTCCTGCCTGTAGCAGGCTGATAATATCATCCCCAGGCGTAGGCATAAGCAGGGGGTGTGCCGGGTGTGCCTGGGCACACCCTAATCACTACGTGTAGAATCCTCCTAATGCCCAGGCTGCGGGGGATGTTTCAGAATGGAGAGCGGGGAAAGGAGCTATGTAATTTACCTGCCCTTCCATTTCTTAATGAACACAGTAAACAATCACTCGTTGTGTTCATTCATAACTGAAGCATAGTATAAAAAATAGCCGCCTTGCCGCCGTATATGTAAGTTATATGGTCAGCAAGCGGTTAAACAAATAGAGCCTGGCCTCATACAGGAGGACCATTTCTACCCCCTTATTAGCAGCTCTGATCATCTCAGCCAAGGCAAAGTCACTGGACAGGAGCCCAAACAGGATTTTAACCATAAGAGCTTGTTCATACCATGTCCGTTGAACTGCGTTTTTTTCTGCACACCATTGCACATGTATGGTGTGAACAGGGCACATAGAGAACAATGGCTGCTGCTACTACAGTGATTCTCAGTGTCTTCTGGCCCCATGCTGAGTGGCTGCCCTGCTGCAAAGTAACCACAGGGGTCATCCGCTTGCCATGGTCACCACTCAGAAAACGCTTTGCATTTTCACAAAGAATACAAAGGGGTTAATTAACCAACACTGGAAAGTGCAAAATCTGGTGCAGCTGCCAATCAGCTTCTACCTTCAGCTTGTTCAATTAAGCTTTGACAAAAAAAAAACCTGGGAGCTAATTGGTTTCTATGCACAGCTGCACCACACTTTGCACTCTCCAGTTTTAGTAAATCAACCCCAAAGCGTTCTCTGATCAGATGAGGTGGAGATTTGGAGGGGTGGGGTCACTAGCTCCACCTCATCCAATTAGAGAAAGCCTTGTATTCACTGAGAAAAATACAAGATGTTCTGTGAATGGTGCCCATGGCAAGAAGGCAGTCCTGGGACAAGGCCATCCAGTGCCCAGGGCAAAGATGCCAAACTGTGCCATCTGTTTCCCCTGGAAAGAGCACCCACATCCTTGCAATAAACCATTGTGCCCATGGCAGCCACCCCTTGTCCTCTGCAAACAGGAGACCCCCTCTGAATATTGTGCAGCAGGGGTGCCGCTTGGCACAGGACCTGGAAGACAGTGAGGTATGGAATATGTAGGCTTACATCGGACCAAGCAGGACCAATGTAACTATGCAAAATTATCCATACCTGGAATTCAGCTTTAAAGCAGAGCTCAAGGCTCCACCAGAAAAGGTTCAAAGTCAGCAGCTACAAATACTGTAGCTGCTGACTTTTAATATATTAGAAAGCGCACTTGTCCATGAATCCAGCGGTGTCTTCACCGTTTTTTTCAATCGGCTCTTGGATGCTGCCACTGCCATCTCGGCTAAGGGAAACTGTAATGGAACCACGACCCACAATGCGCTTGTGTGCTTCTGTCACAATACGGCTTCCTTCAGTCTTGAACATAGATATCAGATATTCTAGCCATCCCCATACAAAACTAGCCGAGAATAACTTGTATAAGATCTGGAACATTTATTGAACAAACTCACACTGAATATATACCACACCAGGTCAGGTGCCTGATTACATTATCAAATGCAGATGAAATTGTGTACAGAAATATAATTAACCTATCCAAGGAACAACCAACACAAACAGTATTCTACTTTCCCACTAGCAACTAATAGATGACAGTGGTTTAATTAACTTGAGCTAATTAACTAGCAGTCTTGCCGTCATCAAGCTCGTGCAGTACAATACACATTATTATAAGTGTAAACACATCCCCACAGTAGACAATAGGTGAGTTAATTAGCAATGTGTGGAAGACAGGTGGCTGAGCTGATGACATTAGCATCTGCCATGGGTCTGGCTGTGTGGAGAAGTCCCCTATTGGCAATTGGCAGCTAGGCCTTTAACATGGATCCTAAACCAGTCCCAGAGTATGTGTGTCGTGGGGAGATGTAGACTTGAATCCAAAGTAACATTACTCCAAGGGTTCCCCCAGCATACACCCCACAAAGAGCAGTGTTCCCTCACAAACCAGGGCCCTTAGTCAGTAGGCAGGAGGCTAGCCTGCAGTCCCCTCCAAAAACCCCTGTCCTGAGTGAGTTTGTCACAGAAACCTACTGTGCATGCATGAAACGCAATGCGCTTTGTGAATGGCCCAGTGATGGGGGAAGGAGGGGGGGGCAAAATTCCAGCTGAGTTCTCTGCGTTGACGTCAGCCAGAAGTGGGAGCAACCAGGAACCCACTTCCCCCCAAAGGTGCCAAATGTGGCAGCGTAGTCGGGGAGGGGGCAAACAAGCAGAGCTTTCCCTTTTGGGTGGAGTTCTGCTTTATTATTATTATACAGGATTTATATAGCGCCAACAGTTTGCGCATCACTTTACAATATGAGGGAAGACAATACATTTACAAGACAATTCAATACAGGAGGACTTAGAAGGCCCTGCTCGTTAGAGCTTACAATCTAGAAGGGAGGGTCAAGCAAAACAAAAGGCAATAACTGTGGGGGATGAGCTAATTGAGAAAAGGGAGTAGAGTGTTAGGTGCAGCTAGGATAGACTTCTCTGAAGAGGAGGGTCTTCAGAGATCGTCTAAAAGCTAATAGAGTAGAAGATAATCAAACAGATTGGGGTAAGGAGTTCCATAGGATTGGAGAGGCTCTGGAAAAGTCCTGGAGGCGAGCATGGGAGGTGGTGATGAGGGAGCTAGAGAGCAGGAAGTTTTGAGAGGTTTGCTTTAAGCTACATCTGTCATGCAAACAATATTGGGGCTGTCCTATTTTGAAAATGCTTGCTGCCTGGCTGTGTCTGCCTTCCATATTTCTGAACCCTGAACTAGCATGCCAGCAAGCGCCAGTCTGGAAAACGTTATCTCTAAACTTGTTCTGGGCCAAAGCATCAGCAGGACAACGAGGGAAGGGAGAAGAAGCGGGCAGCAATGGTAGCCTTCTTTCATTCCAGGTTTCCTTAACATTCAATCTATGGTTTCTTGAACCTTATCTTTTTTGGCATTTGCCGTCTCCCCTCTTTCCCCCTCTGTACTGTCAGATTCCATTCTCCAGAGGAAACATCCTGTTCTCAGCTCAGGGTCTTACATAATCACTTGTTGTCTGCAAAGACAAAGACACGAGCTCCAATGCCAATTTCCTGTGCTTCTCCCATTAAAGGTAAATCAATATGCAACTGAGACGGCTTTTACTGGACAGATTCCTGGGCTGAAGCCTGCTCCAAGTCTGGAAATCTATTACCTGTTTGGAAATATTTTCACTTTACTTTTAATAGGATTGACAGCATGCACAAGCTACATCATTTCTGCTTTGATGCCACTATATTATTATTTTTATTATATAGTATTTATATAGCGCCGATAGTTTACGCAGCGCTTTACAACTTGAGGGTAGACAGTACAAATACAATACACTTAATACAGTAGGAATCAGAGGGCCCTGCTCGTTAGAGCTTACAATCTAAGAGGGACGGTCAAGAGATACAAGAGGTAATAACTGTGGGAGAAAATAAAAGTACAGTTGTTAGGTGGATGCCAGGTAGGTTTCTCTGAAGAGATGTGTTTTCGGGGATCATCTGAAAGTAGACAAAGTAGGAGATAGTCGGACAGATGGGGGTAGAGCATTCCAGAGGATGGGAGAAGCTCGGGAGGAGTCCTGGCGAGCATGGGAAGTGGTTACAAGGGAGCTAGAGAGCAGGAGATCCTGGGAGGAACAAAGAGAATGAGTTGGTCGGTATTTTGAGACCAGATTAGTGATGTAACTGGGCGCCAAGTTATGGACGGCTTTGTAAGTTATGGTTGGTAATTTGAATTTAATTTGTTGGTTGAGTGGCAGCCAATGGAGGGATTGGCAAAGAGGGGTAGCAGACACAGAGCGGTTTGCAAGGTGCATGAGCCTGGCAGCAGCGTTCATGATGGACTGAAGGGGGGATAGTCTTTTTAAAGGTAAGCCAATGAGAATGGAGTTGCAGTAATGGAGATGAGAGATGACCAGGGAGTGGATTAGAAGCTTTGTGGTATCATTGGTTAGGAAGGGGCATATCTTGGAGATGTTGCGGAGGTTGAGGCGGCAAGCTTTGGACAGTGACTGGATGTGTGGCTGAAAGGATAGTTCAGAGTCCAGGATTATATTTAGGACCTTGGCATGGGTGGACAGGTTAATAGTTGTGCCGTTGATGACAAATTGACTGGAGGGTGTCCCCATGGCCGATTGTGCATATGCATTGATATACCTCCTTACAGCCAGCCTGTCTAGACAGTATAAAAAAACAAAAAATGTGAATCAGCGCCAAGTGATAAGCTGCTAGCAAAAAAGTGTAAAATATACATACACTGAAATAACAAATAGACAAAAAGGATTGCAGCACTAAAATAAAATAAAAGTGCAAACATATTAAAGTGCATTGATTGTATACATTGTGCCAGTGATGGATTGTGAAAAACAATATAATGATTGTTCATTCAAAAATTTCAAAAGTTCGTAAATTTATCCCAGTGCAAATGATGAATCGTAAAAGTTCACACGTGTTGCTGTGTCCACCACCGTATAAGTGAATTACAAACTCACCAGAGCCAGATGCTGTCTACATTATAGGACAGCGATAGGATATTTAACAATAAGCCTCGTGATCTTTGGACGTCTGGGTTCTCAGCGACATCCGGCCGCGGGGACACCCTCCGGTCAATTTGTCAGCTCAACACATCACATGAGAGTTCAAAATAAAAAAAGGAGAGGCTCATGGTGTAGTACGAAGTAATAGTAAAAATTTAATAAAATACTGTAACACTGACAACCAATACAGTGTACATAAGGTAAAAAGCAAGCAACAAAATCAAGCAATAAAATGACTCACATTAAGAGCCACCACTTCATATATGGAGTGATGGCTGGACCTTAGGCATTGAGGTAATAGCTCTACGGCCGTTTCGCGTCCAGCGCGTCATGACGCTTCCGTTTCCTGATGACGCGTTGAACGCGAAAACGGCCGTAGCGCTATTACCTCAAAGTGCCGCCTGGGTCAAATGGACCCAGCGGGACCCATGGTAGGGCCGGCCCTGAGTTCTGCCCCATTGCTGCTCCTTCATAAATACTGTACAATGGGCAAGCATTGTCACCCTAGAACAGGAAATGTGTTATTGGCAGGATTGCCAGGAGAAAACAAAGGAAAAATCCTAAAAAAGGAAGATTAATGAAACTACTGCAAGTAAGGAGTGGTAAGCTGAAACATATATTTTTGTTCTTGGGATTAAATACACTTTATTTAATTATTTTTGGGCCTAAATTCTATATGGTTCATATTAATCAGGGTGTTGGGGGGGTTACACTTTGTCTAAATATTTTGTGCAAAAAGGTGCCCTTCTTTCCCATCTTACAAAGATGGAAGGTATGGAGTCCCAACAAGTTTGAATCAATTGTTGCAGAAGATAATGACCCTTACAGGTCAACCTGACAGTGTGAAGGTTTTATGAATGATTACAAACTGACAGTTTTCACGGAACCCATTACCTTACAAATTGTTGTTTGTTTATCCTCCCAGGGGCAAAGGAATCTATTGGACATCTGACATAAAGAAATGCAATTTTATTTGTTACTTATTCAAATATCTGTTTAACAGCGTTTGACACTGGTGATGTAACCTTATCATTGAATGCATACAAAACAATATCCAATGACAATGCATGTTCTGGTAAAGAAAGAAAAATGAAAAAAAACCTCTTGAATGCTGTCCATGCATGGGCAGACGACTATCGGACAGAGACGCAACAGAAGTCACTAGATACACAGGATTTGGCAGCTCACAGACCAGGCCGTATTTTACAATTCGGCACTGTGTGATTTTAACGGACAATTGCGCAGTCGTGCGACGCTGTACCCAAACGAAATTGACGTCCTTTTTTTTCCCACAAACAGAGCTTTCTTTTGATCACCTGTGCAATTTTTATTTTTTGCTCTATAAACAAAAAAATAGCGACAATTTAGAAAAAATAACAATATTTTTCACATTTTTTTACATGAAATTCTCAAAAAAAAATTTTAAAATCAAAATTTTTTAACAATTTGTTTTCTGCTGGATATTTTTGGTTAATCGATTGCCGACCGTCGCACGACTATATACTGCGGCGGTCAGCCCCGGCCAGGCAGAGTGACGTAGGGGTACGTCACTCGTCTGTCACTGACGTGTGAGCCAATTGCGGGCGCGCGCCCGCCCCGGCTCGTTCACTGACAAGTCAGTGCGTGTGACCGGCGGACCCGATCGTCCGCCGGTCACTCACGATCACTCCGGTGAAGGGAGAAAGGCAGGCGGCTAATGTAAACAAGCCGCCTGTCATTCTCCCTGGTGTAAAAATGAAGATCGGACGGTTCTACTATGTAGGACCGTTGATCTCTGTTTTTACACCAATAGCCATGTCCCTTCACAGTTAGAAGCACGCCCCTAGGACACACTTAACCCCTCCCTCTCCATTACAGTTAACCCCTTCCCTGCCAGTGTCATTTTTGCAGTAACAGTGCATATGTATAGCACTGATTACTGCAGTAATGTCACTGGTAACCCCAAAAGTGTCAAAAATGTCAGTCAAGGGTCCGATCTGTCCACCGCAATGTCGCAGTACCGCAAAAAAAATCGCAGATCGCCGCCATTACGCGTTAAAAAAAAAAACACCAAAAATGACAAAAATCTTTCCCTTTGTTAGTAAACGCGATAACTTTTGCGCAAACCAATCAAAATACGCTTTTTGCGATTTTTTTTACCAAACATATGTAGCATAAAACAAATTGGCCGAAAATGTTAAAAAATTTTGATTTTTGGGGAATTTCATATAAAAAAATGTGAAAAATATTGTTATTTTTGCAAAATTGACGCTTTTTTTTGTTTATAGCGCATGATCAAAAAATCGCACATGTGATCAAATACCACCAAAAGAAAGCTCTGTTTGTGGGAAAAAAAGGACGTCAAATTTGTTTAGGTACAGCGTCGCATGACCGCGCAATTGTCCGTTAAAGTCACGCAGTAAAAAATCGCAAAAAAAACCCTGGTCAGGAATGGGGTAAAATCTTCCGGGGCTTAAGTGGTTAAAAAATCGCAATAAGCGTATTTTGATTGGTTTGCGCAAAAGTTATTGCATTTATTCACTACAGGAAAGATTTATCTCATTTTTATTGTTTTTTTTAACTAGTAATGGCGGCGATCTGCGACATTGCGGCGGACAGATCAGACCCCTAACTGACATTTTAGACACTTTTGGGGGGACCAGTGACATTACTACAGTAATCAGTGCTATAAATATGCACTGTTACTGTAAAAATAACACTGGCAGGGAAGGGGTTAACTTTACTGGTGATCAAGGGGTTAAGTGTGTCCCTAGGGGCATGATTCTAACTGTAGAAGGGCGTGGCTTGTGAAGTAATCGCAGAGACATGCGATCCTTTATAGCAGGATCACATCGCCTCTGTCATTACTTCAAGGAGAATGACAGACGGCTGTGTTTACATCAGCCGACTGTCCTTCTCTCACTGCTGCAAGAGATCGCGAGTGGCTGGCGGCCATCGGAGCCACCGGTCACACGCACTGGCTCCCCAGCTAAAGAGGGGGGGCAGGAGCGCGCCTCCGGCGGTGCACGATCGCCCTCTAGCTCCTCCCAGGCAAGCGCCGTACGTGTACGACGCTTTGCCTGGTAGCGCCAGACTGCCGCCGTACAACTGTGGCGGGCAGTCGGCAAGTAGCTAATGCACTATTACTGTAATAGCTGGCCTTTATGTACTTAGGTAGGAGAAGGACAAAAGGCCCATCAGTGATCAGATCAGGCATGACTAAGGCACCACAGATGTGTTCATCATCCTCATAATAATAACCACTAACCAACCCCAACCCTTTTACCCCAACTAAACTGCAAAAAACACGTTGACAGAATTGTTGGAGGAAAATTGGCCGTAGTGGCCATTTATTAAACCAATAACAAAATATAACAAACATTCCTTAAAACAGGAATCAAAAGTAATAATACAATAACATGAAACCTAAGGTTGCCGATCTTTGAAGGCAACAAGTATCATTTATCCACTTTGTATCTGCGTAACTACTTACACGGTCCCCAACCGCACCACACTGGCTCGGGGACGACCCCAACATTCTGCAGATACCTCTCAATTTTAACTTACCAGTTAACCCGCCATTAACTGGCATTTCACAGGGGACTTCATACCTTAGATGGGTCCCTAATCTGATAAGCACAGCAATTTTTTAAAACACCTCCAAAGACCCGAACCGCCAGGTCGTTAAAAACCACTTAAAGATGAACTGATCAGAGCAAGGGTGGGTGGGCGGAAACATGCTTCCCCACATGCCTTCACCGGACTGTCCCAATCTTCTTGAAAGACCCCCCCTTGCAGACTGTCCCAATCTTTTTGCTTTGGGCTATACTGAGGCACCTGTATATAGTATATAGTGGGATTGTTGTGTGTTTGTTTATGGATCTGATTCTTGATGTTGGAGGAACAACAGAGAACTTTAATACTGTTCAGATCACCAACAGGCCTTTTGTCCTTCTCCCACCCATGAATCCTTACCACCCACCTAAAAGCCCCCCAGAACTTAAGAACTCAGGATCAAGACCCCTGAGGCACCGAGAGTGAACAAGTTTATTCTGTGTGGGTATCTCCACCTGCAATCACAGAGGGTTGCATGCCATACCCCATGGGGTGACCGCAACCTCTGCAGATGTAAATTACTTTGTTTTCTATTTTCTACATCTAACATTTTATTTCTTTATCCAACGACTACAATACAAATACACACTATGCCATAAGACCTCTCCAGCTTCTTTTTTCCGTAGGACACTCTAAATCAGGGGTGGGGAACCTAAGTCCTGGGGGCCGTATGCGGCCCTCAAAGTTATTTGGTCCGGCCCTCTGTGCAGCTGAGTCTGTGTCTCTCAGCTGATCTGTCAGAACGGAGCCAATGCTTCCTGTATAGTTCCGGCTCTGTTGTGACAGTCGAGTGAGTCGCAGGAGGAGTGATATCAAATGCACTCCACCTGTGATCAATACAGGAAACATCGCCTCTTCCTTCAGCGCGGCGCCACTGCTAGCCAGCATTTCCCGCCAGCAGCACACACAGCAGTACCAGCCAGAGCCAGCAGTACTCACAGCAGTATAAGCCAGAGCCAGCAGTACCCACAACAGTACCAGCCAGAGTCAGCAGTACCCACAACAGTACCAGCCAGAGCCAGCAGTACCCACAACAGAACCAGCCGTACCCACAGCAGTACCAGCCAGAGCCAGTAGTACCCACAGCAGTACCAGCCAGAGTCAGCAGTACCCACAACAGTACCAGCCAGCAGTACCTACAGCAATACCAGACAGCAGTACCCACAGCAGTACCAGCCAGCAGTATCAGCCTGAGCCAGCAGTACCAGCCAGCAGTACCCACAGCACAGTACAAGCCAGCAGTACCAGCCTGAGCCAGCAGTACCAGCCAGCTGTACCCACCAGCAGTACCAGCCAGCTATACCCACCAGCATTACCCGCCAGCAGTTCTTTTCAAAACTTACCACCACAAAGTCGAGTGCGCTCCGGACTGGCCGACGCAAACCTGGAAAAACAGTTGCGAATAGCAACATCATCAATACCAGCTAACATCACACACCTCACCAAAGAGAAGCAGTTGCAGCCATCACATTAGGGGTGAGTTAATTCAATTTTTGACCAAATATAACAAGCACATTTTTAGGTTGATGATTTTGTATGGCCCCCAAATGATTTTATAAATACCCAAATGGCCCTTGGCAGAAAAAAGGTTCCCCTCCCCTGCTCTAAATCATCCCATGGGCCTTTAATTTGCTATCCAGGCTTGACCGTCAGACCCCTGAGGACCACCACCACTCACACCCCTGGCCTTTGTCTACAAACATTATATGCAATGTTTGGGGTAGTCTTAGTTTTTTGAAAGATAGAATTTGAAATGTCTAAAAAAAACTGTGCAATGAAGAGTATTTGACATTAATGAAGTTTTAGAGAGTAAAAAAAAAAATAAACTGGCAAATTTTGCAAGACATAGTCCTGCTATGGTTGACTTTAATATCACTAAACATGAGAGAAATATTATATAAAAAAATAAATCTCTAATGAAACATGTAAATAAAATCACAGCACAAGATACGCCCAAAACAGTAAGAGGCAACTGTTAACATCAAAACTTGGGTGATATTGTATAACTATCACTGTGTACACCTGCACGTTTGTAACAATAGATAACAAATATAATCTTGATTGCTGGTCGACGCGTTTCGCTGTATGCTTCCTCTGGACCAACGATTGGTGTGTCACAATCTATATTTCTATACAGTAGTTTTACAATCAGAACTTACATGCACAGATATGTCACGGGCATAGAACTGTCGTATACGCCTAGGGACCAGCTCCCCACTCTCATCTAATGCTAGAATTACTGAGGATTACTTTGATGTTCCCTTAGAGAAAGTATACATATATATATTGACTGGTTAGGGATCCAAATCATATATTACACGTGTATATTAGTATATTACAGTGTTTGTTGTTCTTACCTGGTATTTATCTGCAGGTTGATGGGGTTATAGCATTACTGACTACATGCCTATCCTTCCTACTACCTAGATTTAGGGGAGCTAGAATTCGTGACATAGTATAGTAAGCTTTTAGATAGTTCACATCTTTATCTGACCCCTATACATACCTTGGGGTTTTCCTTAATTAGGATTTTTTTTTGGACCACTTGTACGGTAGGCAGTCTATTAAATATAGGTATATATATCTATACTTCAAAAGAACCCCTGTGGGGGAAAGTGAAAAAGAAAGAGAAAGAAAACCACAAAGGAAATTATTATCTCCCCCGTTGCTTTACATATACCAATTCTATATGCTTTTATTGAAATGTCAAATACTAATAGACTTGATGTATCTACCTTTGAGCGCACCTTGTCACATATATCATACAATATATCTAGCAGGGCATCTCCAAGTAAAGCCCTCCTCTGGTAATTAGGTTATTCAGGAAGTTACATGCATGTGTCATGCTATTATAGAACAAGGCAAACATATACACTCCAGTTTACAGTGTTATAGTATGGAGTTGTTGGCTTACTTACTGAAGGGAATCCCTCTGCACCTATAGTGTTCCTGCTGGAAGTGAGGAATGCCCGTGATCAATTTAAATCCCTCCACGGCGCCATTGGCGCCAAACAGCTCCAGGACCCAGAAAAAAAAAACATTGACATTCAGGCCATTTTCAAATTTAAAGGTAAACTAACCGGCATATACTGTATAAAAGAATAATGTGAATACTACTGCGCTAGCAAACAACAAATAAAACAAAGAAAGCTTCCAGCACATTAACTGACATCAAGTTGTCACAATACAAAGTGCAGCGCTAAGTAATGATAGATACATTGTCACCAATATATCAAAGGTGAAAATAGAAAAATAAAAAATATTAGTCCAAACAATAGTGTTGAAAGTCTTTAAATAAAAAATAGATCAAATAAAAAGAATTTCATGAAGAATTCCAAACGGTGAAGTGTGAATCTTCCAAAATAGTGCATATGGTGGAAACCAAGTCAAGAGCCCACAGCAGCAAGAGGGAGATATAGATATATGGTCACCAGACTCTGTGGACACAGGTGCCGTATAGCAAATGGGTCTAACATGCTTAGTAATAATCCACGGCTCCCACAGTTTATGGTGGTCCTGGATACAGGTAATCACACTATGACGATATATCTCTGGGGGATGGATGACTCAGACTTCCAGGCAGGGCCGCCATCAGGGGGGTACAGCCCATACACATGTAGGGGGCCCGGGGGTCCTGAGGGGCCCCACACAGGGTAGGGTTGCCACTTATTCTTGCAATACCATTCAATTGTAAGCTCCGCAGTTCCATTGCAGACTGGCACTATGTGGGGGTGCTGCCCCTCGCACACACAGCTGTAGTCCCTGCCCTCCCCTGTTCTCCAGCTGTTCACGCCTGGACAGAAGGGGTGGCATTTACTAGAACCGTTCACTTTTATTTTCCTGGGATGAAGGAGATGGGACTGGAGGAGGAGGAGGACATGGGATGAAGGAGGACATGGGACTGGAGGAGACGGGGGACATGGGACTGGAGGAGACGGGGGACATGGGACTGGAGGAGACGGGGGGACATGGGACTGGAGGAGACAGGGGGGACATGGGACTGGAGGAGATGGGGGACATGGGACTGGAGGAGACGGGGGGACATGGGACTGGAGGAGATGGGACTGGAGGAGGAGGAGGACATGGGATGAAGGAGGACATGGGACTGGAGGAAACGGGGGACATGGGACAGGAGGAGACGGGGGGACATGGGACTGGAGGAGATGGAGGACAATGGGACTGGAGGAGACGGGGGGCAATAGGACTGGAGGAGAAGGAGGACATGGTAGGTGGGCTCTGGGGAATGTTGGTTGTCAGGCCGGGGGGGGGCAGGCCTAAAACTGTGTAAGGGGCCCCAAAATTTCTGATGGCTGCCCTGCTTCGAGGGAATCCATTGAGGAGTTGAGGTTCTGAATAGAGGACATGTGATATTATTACGAGCACGGAGTGAAGAGGAAATGTCCGGCGGCGGCCGCGGTTGGCTGAGAGCGGAGTCCAGCAGGCTGGATGGAGCTGCTGTTCCAGGACGTTAGAAGCGCCCGAGAGATCTCAGCGAGGTCACCTGAGCAGTCAATGCCACAGCAATGGGCCTCCTTCTCCAACTGCTCACTAGGCCTACCGGAGCCTCAGCCTCTGCTCACTTACAATATTTGTATACTGTATAAAGGACCTAAATTAATGTAGCTCTCTATTCACAAACATAATTTTATTTGAATTCAAGCAGTGTAAGCTTCTGAATGTGGTATCGGCCTCTTACAGTCCACTGTACAGCAGAGCCCAGACTGGAAGAGGCAGAAGCAGCAGAAAATGCCAATCAGGTCCAGGGTTGACAAGGAGCAAGCTGACAGAAGAAAGCAGAATGACAGAGAGAGATGAGCTCATTATTTTGTTGCTTTTCTCCCTCACTGTCCACTCACAGGCTGGGGGGCAGTTTCATGATGGCCTGGACTCAGTGGAAGCAGGTTGAATGGGACTGATTGTAATTATGCTCCGAAGAATAATCTTGTGGTGGAAAAGAACATTTTTTATTTGTTTTGTCTTTTAATGGACTGTTATTTTTATTTATTTTTTTAATTTGGTCGTCCATTGGCTAAATGAGTAAATTCTCTCAGAAAAAAATTAGGAAGCAGTATGAATCTTTTTAAACAATCATCAAAAAATGGACATGCAGGGCATTTTCAGGGCTAGGCAAACCTACGTAACTACAACAAGGGCAAATGCAGGTAAATTGGGTTCCAAATTCAGGTCAAGGTCAGTTTTGTGTTAACATTATGGTTTAGGTTATGTAGACAATCCCAGGAGTCAGTTTTTAGTTCAAACTCAAAGGTTAAGTGGAAAGCAAAGGTCAGCAAGAATATTTAAGTTAAGGCGAAAGGTCAACCAGCAGCCATAAATCAGGGTCAAAATACAGGTCAGGCCAGCAGAAGGCAATGGTAATAGAAAAGGCATATAGGTCAAGGTTACTTAAAGCTAAATCAGACGCTAGGGACTGAATGCTCTGTAAGCTAAATACATATACTGTATAATATCAGATTAAAGCTTAATTCCAGACAAGCAGCTAAACTCAGGTGCAATACATATAAGGTAACAGTTTTGGCTGCCAAACAATTTAAAATACGGTTTAGACAATATCATAAATCTGTAATTTGCTGGACAGTATAGCCAGGACCCCGATCTCTACTGCAGCACCACAGCTTGATTAAGATAACAAACCCAGCCCACTGATTGGACAATGAAGGAGTAGCACCATACTGATAACTAATCACTCTGCTGTCTCTTCTACTGCTGGTATGCACATGTGCAGTGCAGGAGCACCTAGTGCTAAAACTCCCTTTGGATACTAGGGGTCTGAGTTTAAAACTCAGAGGTTTGAGAGGGGTTCCTTGAGCTCTTGCTGATTGATCTGCCATGTAATGGTGCCTGCATAGTTCCAGGACCAAGCCAGTTGGCAAAGCCAGTAGCATGTAGGTGGGTTGCAGTGTGGCGCGGCAGCAATAACACACACAGTCCAAGTTTGATGTAAGAACTTGTATTGTGGTAATTCAGAGACAGTTCACAATAAACCTGGTGGGAAGACAGCCCAACTGGGAACACTTGTGGTTCCAACAGCGTGTAGAGAGCAGGATTCTGCCAAACTAACAGCGCCAGTTAGGAGGGGCAGAATGTGGCCTGGCCCAAGCAGGAAAATGTCCAGAGAAGTTGCGAGCCCTATGCTTTCTCTCCTCGTCAGGAACCTTTCTTTACTTTATTTACTACTAGTTCTGTCCCTACGAGATGGGGTACCTGTCCCTACTCTACCCACTCGCCAAAAGCGTGCCAAGCCTGGGAGCCTTAAATAGGTTCTGCCTGACCCAAGATGGCTGCGAGAGTCACATGGGGCGGCAGCATCCAACCAGATGGCTTCTCCAGAGATCCAGGAAGCCAAAGAGGAACCATGAACCCCTAGACTTCCCCTCCAACAGTCATGCCACTGCAGATGAGCACCACCTACATTGAAGAAAGTAGATGGCACCTGCCTACAAGCATGACACTAATTATCTTTTCATCTGTCCATAAAGGTGGCACACTGACCATCCCTGCAAAGTTTGCATTCTTCCCACTGACCACCAATGGTAGGGGAATTTTTTTCCATTGAACCTTGAAGAATTGGATTTAGTAAGGGTTCCCTGAGACATTAAAATGATTTTAGGGGCTCCTCTGGGGTAAAAAAGGAGGAGAAATGCCCTGTAAGGCACTTTCATTGGACAAGAGGATGGTAGCTTAGTCCTTAGTAACATAGATAAACATGTTTTGGAGAGGCACACAAAATTAGGCACAATTGGAAGAAGGGGCTTATCATCTGTCAAAGCAAAGGTGCGGGGCCATCTTACCGAATGGGCATGCTTGGAAGTTGCCTGGAGGCCCCACTTTCCCGGGGGGCTCCACCTGCCCAGCGACCCAGCCCCAGCCAAGCATTAGTCCTGATTCCCTTGTGCATCCCGCCACCGAACTTAGCAGGTGGTAAGCGTCTGCCGCCTCTGCGCTGCTGTCAGGCCACTTGGGCCTTGGAGGGCGAGCCCACAACTGCAGGAATGCCTGTCCGCCCCTATGGGAACAGGCTCACACAGGACAGTCGAGTCTGACTCCCGTCCATGTGTGTGTGCACCGGACCCAGCCACCCAACTTGGAAGCTGTCATTAGCCTTGCACTGCTGTACCATGAAAATATAGCCTTATCGATAATTTGCATTTTTTTCTCGTGGGTGATTGTGTAGGCGGGGCCCCAGTGCACTGCCTTGCCCGGTGGCAGCTTAATGCTCTTAAGATGGCACTGGCCTTTTCTCACCAGACACACTTCGGGGAGTTTATTATATACAAAATAAAATCAGCGCACCTTAATATCAGACATCAGACACTTCGGGGATGTTGGATGTCTGGTCCTCTGCTGCACTCTGTGGTTCCATCCACTGGCTCTTATGCCACTAAAAGACAAGTAGTGACATAGGTGTCAATGAAAGGAACCACAGTGTGTTGTAGGGGATGGAGGTATCCAACACTGAGTAGAGCAAAGACAAAAAATAAAAAAAATGATGGGGGAACACATGAGTAAAGCCCCACACACACGATCAGATTATGGAACGATCTGTCGTCTGTTTTTTGTGGCATGCTAGTCTGATGTGGAAAGTGAAGAGGTTATTTTCATACGAATTTTCCCGTACGACAGAATTCTACTTCAGAAGTGATGTCATGTGTTGGATTGCTTTGTATGTGTTCTTTCCTCTCTGAGCATGCCCAGTCTTGCTCTTAAGATTTTTTTCCATCGAAATCTGTACTAACGAGACGAAAATCGGACGTTGTTTTGACGGACGACAAAAATTTTATAGCCTGCACATCAGGATTTTGTCGGCCGAAAAGTCGGAGTCGGTTGTCGAAAGCACCATACTAACAATCCGAAAATCGGCAGATCGGTCGTCGGATGAAATTTCCCTTCAGATTTTCTTATCGTGTGTACGGGGCTTTAGTGTGGAAATCCACACAAAACTGTCACAGGCCAAATGTTCTTAAAGCCTTTTCTAAGAAACCTCAATAAAGAGTTTTGAAGAAAACGTGAGAGAGCCACTCCCTTTCTCTTTATGAATTTCCAGCTTGATTTCTAGAGAATTGGGCACAAGCAGTCTGAGGAAAGAGATTGGCTATTCTAGCATAACATTTTGGATAAACTTGACCAGTAAATAAAAATTTAACCAAAACTGAGTTTACATCCTAGGGCTTTCACATGGTAGCATAAAAAAATGTTAAAGCGCAGTTCCATCCTCAAATATCTTCTTTAACTAAAAATACCCCTATAACACTAATCCATCGCCCTTTACAGAACCGCTATTCTCATACTTACAAGGTGTACAGTATTGGATTTTAGTCAAAATCTTACTTTTAAAAACGCTGTCTGGGCGCGGCCATCTTAGACGTGGGCATCTAAAGCCGCAGTGTAATCTGCTGTGTCCTTCTTCCTGATTCCAGGGAGTGTTCCGGGAGTTCTTCCTGATTCCAGCCTCCTGGGAGTGATGACAAACAGCTCCCAGGATGCAATGCAAAGGCGGAAGTGATGTCGGTGGCCGCGGCCACAGAAGGGGAGAAGGAGGAAGTACAATCAAAACTGCCCTGAAAATAAGGTAAGGGACCCCCGAAAAAATTGAAAATGCCCAATTGTTGATCAGCATAGCGAGCACTCCAGGAATCACTAAAGTTGCAAAATAGGCCGGAACTCCACTTTAAATAAATACATGCATGACCTCTTACCCTTTGGAGCATCTCCCATCATCGAAATATCCCCAAATACTCCATATATGTATATTATACATGTATGTAAGTATGTAAATAGTTCATATTTGTATTCTTTGCATATAAATGCAATTAAAAAATTGTAAAACAAAACTAAGATTTAAGTTGAGCATGGTCATCGGCAATGTGGATCACCTGCTGGCTTCTTTATCTTCCAAAGTTATTCCCACCGCTTCTGCAGTCATTACAAAGCCAAAAGAAGGCAAATGATTTGGGGAGTCCATCTGCAGGAAGGTGACTTCTCCATGACGATCTTTTGGGAGAAGACAGAAAAACAAACTATTGTGAAGAAATGCTTTTACTAAAGTCTCCAAAACATCAAAGAAGCCACTTTCAATCCCCTGGGGCTAAGTTTGGGTGGAGGTGGACTTTAAAAGCTTAGTGTTACATGATATGCATATCCACTTCCAAATCCCATCTTTGGAGACATCTCAATTGACATTTGCCGCTGACCACATATTTGTGTGACCTATCCTTACTACACTATGATTCTATTCCCTCCCATCAAACTCTCCATGAAAGAATGAGTTTAAGAACACACTGAGCTTTTTCTGATGCTGTAAGCAGGGGCTATCAATCCACACACAGCAGATACATTGGTTATAATTGACATGTTGGGCAATGTCAGCTCTTGCATTCTCTGGTCCAAGGCCAACTCTGCGCGTAATATCTCGGCCAGCCTGTTACTAGTTAATCCTTTCCTAATCCGCTGGTTTGCGCAACTGGTGTTTAAAAAAAGAAAAAAAAAAATAAGCTGAAATATGTGAAACTTTTGACTAATAATTTATTGAGCTTGTTCTCTTACCACACTAATGTCACCCTAGCAATAAACATTTACTAGCATGTGTTTAAAGACCAAGAGCTGGTATATATGGAGAATGTATATTTGATGGAGATTCAGCCATGTCCAGAGTTGTATAAAGTACTCGAAACCCATACTTGAGTAAAAGTACAAGTGCTCGATCAAAAAGTGACTTGAGTAGAAGTACTAAAGTATTCAACATTTATTTGTGTTGTTTATATGTTTAACAATAAAATAAAAAATGTAACTGTTAAAAAAAAAAAAGTATTCAACATTTTTTGTACTTAAGTATTGCAAGTAGTTTTTTTAAAAAAAATTTGCTACTCAAGTACTGAAAGTAAAAGTACAAGTACTGTGTTATGTAGTTATTAAAGAAAGAAGTCAAAAGTTTAAACATCATATTGTTTTTTATTATTTCAAATGCAGCTTTTATTTATACATACAGTAGCATTTATTTTCGTATGCGCTGATAATACACATGTTTTGAGCTTCATGAAACCTGCCATCTACTGTTCTGGCAGTGGTAATTTTTAGAATTGTAACGAGTAACTATGCAGCACAAAAAAAAAATATCGGAGTAGAAGTATTGAAATCATCGAAAAAATGTAGTGAAGTAAAAGTGGAAGTAGGAGAAAAAAATTCTACTCTAGGAAAGTACAGATACCGCCTTTCGGTACTTAAGTACAGTAGTGAAGTAGTTCTACTTAGTTACTATACATCTCTGGCCATGTCCCAGCTTCACCTCACAAAGGCCACTTTTACGGCTCCTTTTCCACCATGCCCATGTTTGAAGATGTAGTGTACCCTCCCTACATTTTGTATAAAATAATAGGTCAGTGCCCCAGTATCTACGTTTATTTGAAGTAAACCTGTCATGAGCCATGTGGGAAGTAGCAGACTGATGGCGCTTGGCGCTAGAACTTTAGGTAGGTAATATTTTGTATTAATTGATGTATTTGACAAATATGTACTGGTAATATCCCAATGGGGCATCTAATTGATGAATGGGCTGCTCCCGAGAACTGAGAAACTGGAAAAGTAGATTCAGAGTGCAGAATAAATGTTTGAGTGTGAAAAATTGAAGTGCCACATCAAGGTACAGAGTCTGAGGTTATGAGGTTTTACTCCAAACATTTGGCAGTTGCTACAGCCAATGCGCTTTATGCACATTGTCCCATTCATCAGGCCTTTAAATGAACAGTATCCATTGGTAGGACCTGAGAAAGGGTGAGAGCTGCAGTTGCTAAGCTAAAGCCCCGTACACACGATTAGAAATTCAGCCGGGAAATTTCGTCTGACGACCGATCTGCCGATTTTCGGCTTGTTAGTATGATGCTTCCGACAACCGACTTGCCCGAAAAAATCCTGGTGTGCAGGCTATATAATTGTTGTCGTCCGTCAACACACGTCCGATTTTCGTATCATTAGTACAGATTTCGATGGGGAAAAATCTTATGAGCAAGACCAGGCATGCTCAGAGATGAAAGAACACAAAGAAAGCAATCCAACACATGACATCACTTCTAAAATAGAATTCTGTCCTACGGGAAAAATCGTGTGCAGTCTAGAGCACATTCCAACCAACAGACACCACTCTGGACAAAAGATGGACGACCGGTCGGCGGAAATTCGTTGTGTGTGTACGAGGCTTTAGCTTTGGCTAATTTTGCATTTAAAGCCTCGTCCACTTTGGATGCTTTGGCTATCTCCCCTAGGTGCCTTTTCTCCTGGCAGCACCATTTTGGCATTAAAAAAACACTTGTAAATGATTGTAATGCCTTTAGGCGTTAATTAATTTCATTGGCCAGAATAATAATTTATTCTGGCCACTGAAATTAATTAGCGCTCAAGAACTAAAGGCGCCTAGCGTTAATGCGCATTCAGACTCGTCAAACTTTTTTTCTGACAAAATGCCGCTGCTCATGGATGCACTGTGGGGGGCTTTTTCTGCCTCTAAGCGCCCTTGTCTCTAAACTCCTCTAAACATCTATGCGTGCTACCATGCAGGGGTGTTTAAAGGCAGATGCCTCTAAGAGCAGCATTAAAAATATCATGAGGCCTAAATAGAATATATCAGTATTCACCTGGCTGAGAAGCTTCCAATTACAGCAGTGCTCTCCAGCTGGTTTTGACACAAGCATAATCATTGAGTGGCTGAACAGGCACTTTACTGCACCCAAATGTAGACCAACCCCTTAATAAGGTAACCTTTAATAATCCCTTTGGTGTCTAGAGTGAACCTACAATATGATCCAGGATGGACCATTTTATTAGTAGGCATGCTATGGGCAGTGCTGTATCTTGGCCTAGGCCAACAAGGCCCAGGCCTAGGGCAGCACTTTGCTGGGGGACAGCAAAAAAGCTGATGGGGCTGCACTGATATGCTGCCCTCATGGGCACTAATAGACTGCACTGATGGCCACTGATGAGGCAGGACTGATAAACTGCACTGATAGGGCTGCACTGATGGGCACTGATATGATGCACTGATAGGCTGCGTTAATGGGCACTTTGAGGCTGCACTGGTGGCCACTAATGGGGCTGTACTGATGGCCACTGATGAGGCCGCACTGATGAGGCTGCACTGGTGGGCAGTAATGAGGCTGCACTGATGGGCACTGATATAGCTGAACTTATGGGAACTGATGAGGCTGCACTGATGGTTGTGGTCTGTGGTTTACAGATGACAGGGTGGGTCATAACCAGGAAAGGGTGTGGCCTTTACAGGAAAGGGTGGGTCATATTTAAATTAGGGGTGCCCAAGTTTAGTCAGGCCTAGTGCAGCACAAAACCTAAATACACCACTGGCTATGGGTGGTACCAATTATATCCCCAAATTTGATGAATCCAGTTAGGTGATGTAATTGATATTTATCTCCCATATGGATATAATTTAATAACTTTTGAGAAGATTGTACATATATTTAAAATGCTATGGATGGTGGTTGTAGTACAGGTCTCTCTACTCATCATAGGTCTGTTCACACAGAAAAAGCAAAGAAGGTGCAGGAAAGAACTCATCGGGCATCTTAACCCACATATGGGAACTGGTTCTATCACTTAGGCTTCACAGAAGCTCTAAACTCACAAGTCTTTCTATTGAAGTCATGATGAAACCAAAAGTCTTTTTTTAAACAGAAGCAGCAAATCAATGGTAGCAAGGAACGTGGGCATGAGAATCACATATTAACCTACTAGGAGAGTTTATTGCCGCACAGCAGATGTTCCATTGGACATCCTAGAAGACCTCTTAGCAGAATAGGGACCACATAAATTAGGATAGACTTTGTCACCTATAGATATAGTTGATGCTCATTTCATTAAACTCAAGTCATAGGGTGCTCCCAAAGTTCATGCACCTGTGGTCTTCTTTGCCATCATCCAATCCTAAAAAATGTAGCACTATGTTCTTTAGTAGCACATCCACACAACATCCCCCCACACACACAAACACACTGCTAAACACACCGCCAACTCCTTTCTCCCTTGTTATCAGGACTAATACAGAAACAGAGTATAAATCCCAAAAGAGCTCATCAGATTCTGCTCCCCCACACACAGCTGAAAGTGAAACTCCAGGCCAGGGTACTCCCTACACATAGGGCCTAATTCAATAAATATCCTTTCAGAAATCTAGCTTTAGAAAGTTTGGAGTTTAAGTGAAGAGTTATAGATGGAGAATCCTAAAATGTTTTTTCTTGAAAAATGTAAGGTAGCCAATAATGGCCATCACTTAAAAGTGTTTGCATTAATTAATGGCCAACTCCAAAGAATTCTCTGCTATTTAGAAGAATTTCTAAAATTGTTGTGGCATTTCCTAGAAAAAAAAGTCTACATAAAATGTACCTAGTGTACCCAGGTGCCCGGCTGGCTGTGTAGCTGCTCTCTTCCTTCCTTTCCCTTCCACCACTATGAACTAGAACAGATCTGCTGGCTGTGCTACTAAAGCGGCCCTGTGTGTGTGCAGCAGCCAGCTCTTGTCTTTCACTTTCCAGCTGTGTAAGCAGAGCAGGCTCTGTGTGTGATATCCCCCGCTCGCTCCTGCCCCCCTCCTTCTTGCAACAGTGGCTCTGAACCAACCAGGAGAGAACTTTCTATACAGTTGTCGCTAAGGATCCTGGGAAATGTAGTTGTCAGGTATCTGGTCCTGAAGCAGAAATGCCGAGAGGGTTCTACTTGTGGCTGAGTGCTCGGTGTCCCTAAAGTTGGAAACAGGGAACACAAAGCCCAAAGAATCAGGGATTTCCGGCTGTCCCACAGATGAGACATGCAGGTGTGAATGCAATTGAGTTTGTTCTTTGTTTAGCAGCCATCCATTGAACACACTTAAAGGAACAACTACACATGCACCACCTTACAGAAGGGCCCCAACGAAAGCCAGTTATCACTGATAACTAGGCACCGGTTACTTTATAGCCACCTCAAGGGGTACCCCTTTGTCAGAAACGTATACATCCACCCGCTACTGGGGCTGTATGTGTAGGCCGCACATGAGGTCCTTTATTTTTGGTAGGGATGCACCGAATAATCGGCGGCCGAACATTATTCGGCCGAAAATAGAAAAAATAGCACTTTCGGTGTTCGGCCGAATAAGTCAAAAGGCTGAATAATTTTGTGCCGAATAATAGGGCTGAACGATAGTCGATATGATATTGACTATCGTTCTGTGGCCGTAGGCGATATTCATATCGCCGAGGTCACGATATTTACAGGGGGAAGGGACTCGGAGGAGGACAGGAGGACTCACAGACTTCCGTGTTAGGCAGGGGAAGCCGGGACACTTCAGCGGTGAGCATACATACATTACTCACTCGTGCACTGCAGCCCGCCCCACACATTCAGTGAGTCTTACTCTCCTCCCTAGTTTTTTCAATGGCACATTCAGGAAGCCAATCACGCCGTGATTAGCTGCACAGCGAACCAATCACGCGTGCCTGCACACCTGATTGGTTCCGCTGTGCCGCTACTCACGGCGTGATTGGCTTCCTGAATGTGCCATTGAAAAAACTAGGGAGGAGAGTAAGACTCACTGAATGTGTGGGGCGGGCTGCAGTGCACGAGTGAGTAATGTATGTATGCGGCTGTGCTCCTTTCCAGGCTACTACTAGTCCACCTCCAGCCTCCTACTACCACCACTATGAGAGACTGTCACTATAATATGATCGAGTCCACACTGACACTGACTGACTGTCACTGAGTAATTGATGTTACCACATTAACCCTGACCTGCCCAGTGCCCTGTATCTGCAATTAAAATTTACAAGGCTGCCTGCATGCTTCCTGATTTCCATTCCCAGCATCCTTCCCAATCCCTACAGTGTCACTAACATTAACCCTATGGTACAAGGCTGCAGTGTGCACTGAATCCCATTCCCTACAGTAATATTTAGGGAGAGAGAGAGACATGAGAGGACAAGAGAGAGAGAGAGACATGAGAGGACAAGAGAGAGAGAGAGTGAGAGGACAAGAGAGAGAGAGAGAGACACGAGAGGACAAGAGAGAGGACAAAAAATTGGCAAAATAAATGGAAAAAATGCAAAACACCGCGTTCGGTATTCGGCCTTCGGCCTTCGGCCAAACATTTTATTATTATTCGGCTTCGGCTTCGGCCAAGAATTTCATTTCGGTGCATCCCTAATTTTTGGCTTAGTTAATGCAGATACTCTTGTTTGCAGCAGTTATTTAATTTGGTTTTGCTTCAATACAGTTCAGTTTATTGCCATCTTACAGGTCAGCATTTACATTCTCTAGTACAGCATCTTTAAATGTTCAATTGACTGTTTATTGATTCATGCCTTGTTTTGCCATAATACATCTATTCAGTCTACCATCCGGTTGCTTGTGGCCTGTTTTCTGTGCATTATTATAGAAAAGTAGCATACTAGTTTTTAAGTTATACATGTTTGTCAGTGTTGTGTGAGAAGTTTAAAGAGTCAGGGCAGAACAAAGAACCCATCATATCCAGCCTCTCCTGTGGGGGTAAGCCCTACACTAGGTTCTCACAGAAATATCTAATGGCGCTTTTCCACTGCATGGAACCGTACCGGCTCGGCACGCTTTTGTGCTTTTCCACTGCGGTACCGCATGGTATAGGGTCGGAACGGTTCGGTACGGTATAGGTTTGCTTTTCCACTGCATGGAACCGAACTGTACGGTACGATACGGCTCTGAAAAAACAGTACCTACTCGATTGTGGTTCCAACAGGTACCAAACTGGTACCATATCCCACAATCCTTTGCATGCAGTCACTACTAGCCACTGATTGGTCAGAGAATCACACCCACCCCGTTGTTATCCCACCCACCTAACTTTAGTACTACTTTAGTGGAAAAGCAAACCTATACCGTACCGAACCGATCCGTCCTGACACTATACCATGCGGCACCAGCAGTGGAAAAGCAAACCGGGCCAAGCAGGGCCGAGTAGAGCCGAGCCAGTACTAGCCGGTACTTGCAGTGGAAAAGTGCCATTAGAGGACCATCTGAACCTTACAGTCCTAAATATTTGAGTTTACATTGGAGTTCTCTACTTGAGTTTCAGACCCAAAGTATTTCATGAATCAAATGCCTGATCTTACTTCACACCCTCTGCTTCATCTTAAACCCTTGCTCCCATTTTGTCTATGAAGAGGAGACAATCTGTCTGTTGTGGCCACACGGACTAAAGTTCACACGGCTCTCTTTAGATTTGCCTGTTTTAGCTGGGTTTGGAGCTGATGAGCCAAGAGTCAAATATAACCAATATAAATATGTTTCTGCAGCAGTTGTCACAACATGCACTCCTCAGCTTTCTCTCCAATTGTGAAATCGCCTCTATTTGTACACCATCACGCTGCTATTGCTCAGTGTTTGGTTTCTGAAGGGAACACTTTGGTCATGGATGGTGCCATTTTTCTCACTTGTCAGACATGTTTGTTCTCCTTTCATATTGTATTTAAGAAAAAGAAAAAAAGTAACATAAGCAAAAATACATTAGAAACATGGCTGAGCACCAGAATGTAAAGATGAATGACAGTCAGGTTAAAATGTTGACATTTACCTATTAGCTCTTTTATTAAGGATAAATCTCCAAGAGTATGTGTTTAGTGGGATGTCCTGTAGGCAAAGACTCCCACCATGTTCAATTTGAGTGATAATCAGCCATAATAAAGACAAATACACAGTGCAGATATAGTGAAAGTTTCCTAACTGAAGACCCAGTGATGAAAGTAGATTCTGATAAGGCTACCCGATGCCCATATCAAGCTTCACAGAACCAACTATGCAGGCCAATGATGCTGGCCAAGAAAGCAGAATGACGTCCTTAACGACATAGCTGGCAGAGGTCACCCAAGGGATTGGGCACAAAGTTAAACTTGCTCTGTCTTTCACTGTTCCCAATGCCAGGAGCCTGAAAAACAGACCTGAAGCTAACATTATGATCCATGCGAGCTGCGGTCTCAGTTACCTGCACCCAATGGTATGGAACCTCGCACAACCTCAGGCTTGGGGAACAGTGCCTCGTACACTGTCAGCCTCTAAGGTTCACACAGCACCAAAAATACTCACACCACTACTTCTCAACATCCTCAGTTATAGGGTCCAGGTCCCCATTCTATGTGCCACTTGAACAAATCTGGATGTCGGGGGCAAGGCTTGCCCAATTTGTTTCCCCACATGTTTACACAGACACACATTGATTCCTAATAAATATAGGTTTAACTGTTCAAATCATCACATTTTAACCACTTTACCACCGGAGGATTTTGCTGTCTTACGTCCAGGCCACTTTTTGCGATTCCGCGCTGTGCGACTTTAACTGACAATTTTGCGGTCGTGCGACGCCATACCCAAACTAAATTTACGTACTTTTTTTCCCACAAACAAAGCTTTCTTTTGGTGGGATTTGATCACCTGTGCGATTTTTACTTTTTGCGCTATAAACAAAAAAAGAGCGTAAATTTTGAAAAAATAACAATATTTTTCACATTTTTTTATAAGAAATTCCCTCCCAAAAAAATGTAAAAATCTAATTTTTTTTACATTTTTGGCCAATTTGTTTTCTGCTACCTATGTTTGGTAAAAAAAATCGCAATGAGCGTATTTTGATTGGTTTGCGCAAAAGTTATTGCATTTACTAACTAAGGGAAAGATTTTTGTCATTTTTGGTGTTTTTTTTTTTAACGAGTAATGGCGGCGATCTGTGATTTTTTTTTTGCGGGACTGCGACATTGCGGCGGACAGATCGGACCCTTGACTGACATTTTTGACACTTTTGGGGGTACCAGTGACATTACTGCAGTAATCAGTGCTATAAATATGCACTGTTACTGTAAAAATGACACTGGCAGGGAAGGGGTTAATTTTTATTGGTGATCAAGGGGTTAATGTATGCCTGGTGCTTACTAACGTGTGTGGGGGGAGGTGACTGAGTGACACAGGGACAGATCGTAGGTTCAGCTATGCTGAACCCTACAATCTCACCCTGCCTGTCACTTAGGAGATCCGCCCGCTCTGTTTACACAAGCGGGCAGATCTCCAGACTCGATTCCCCTGCTCCTCCCCTGGCCCGACTCCCGCTGTGACTGAAAACAGCGGGAGCGAACCTCCGGCGGCGCAGGAGCGAACCTCCGGCGGCGCGCGAGCGCCGCCCACAAGGGGAGGAGTCCGTAGGTCTACGTCGCTGGACGGAATCGAGCCACTTTGCCGCAGTACATTCCCAGTGACTGGTCGGAAAGTGGTTAAGGCCCCTTTCACACTTTAGAGTCCGTCGGCGGACCCCCGTTTTTCTCAGCGGGGGATCGATCCGCCGATCCCCCGCTGAGCAGGCAGATGGCAGCTGTGTCTCCACGCTGTGTGCGAAGACAGAGCTATCAGGTCCCCGCTGTTCTCTATCGGAATCGGATGAGAACGGACCGTCTGTCCGATTGGTTGGATGGAAAATAGGGTTTCCATCCGTCCAGATTTGACGGATCGGATGTCAGCTGACATGTCTCCTCTGACATCCGATGCCCCATAGAGATGCATGGGACATCCGTTCAGATCCGCCTGAAAAACGGATAGGCGGATCCGAACAGTCCACCTGTGTGAAAGGGGCCTAAGTGTGTTGTAGGTGCCGTGTGTCGATCTTGTTACATCTTTGATGCAGTTTCCAGCAAAAAGTGTGTTCAATGGTAACGTCGCTAACCGAGATGTGGACCCATCTCCTCTACGCGGCAGCTTTCTCTGAGAATGTAACCTAAAGAGTAGATACTGTTTCACCCGGGACCAAGTTAGTGGAGTTTGGGCTTAGCTGTTGGCTACCCCCAAGTCACTCGACATGTAGTCACAGATGCAGAGGGGGTTTGCCTCTGTGCAGAAGTTTCCTGTAATAAAGACCACTCATTGCTGCTCTCTCTCCTTGTGCAGAGTAACTGGTCTTGTCTCCGCCCCCTCCTGTAGTTTTCTGCAGGCAACCTGTAGTGGGTGGAGCCTGCTGGGTCCCTCCCATGGCTCATCTCTCTGCACAAGCGAACTATTGCACAGCGATGATGTCATTGCTACTTTTAGTAGGTAATATGTGGGATAACCAAAGTCATTTGGTGTACACAAAGTGGATTTATACCCTTTGTGGCTATTGAGGAATATACAGTACTGTGCAAACGTTTTAGGCAGGTGAGACAAAATGCTGTAAAGTAAGAACGCTTTCAAAAATATATATTTGAATTGTTTATTTTTATCAATTTAGAAAATGCAAAGTGAGCAAACAGTCTAAATTATTTCAATATTTAGTGTGACTATCCTTTGGCTTCAAACCAGCATCAATTCTTACACTTGCACACTTTGTACACTTGCACAAAGTCAGGGATTTTGTAGGAATAGAGTCAGGTGTATGATTAAGCAATTATACCAAGAAGGTGCAAATGGTCATCAGGTTCATATGTAGGTTGAAACATTAACCAGTTCTGGACCAGAAGGATTTGCCCCCTTAATGACCAGGACATTTTTTGCGATTTGGCACTGCGTTAATTTAAACAGACAATTGCGCGGTCGTGCGACGCTGTGCCTAAATATAATTGATGTCCTTTTTTCCCAAAAATAGAGCCTTTTTTTGGTGGTATTTGATCACCTCTGCGATTTTTTTTTTTTTTTTTTGCGCTATAAACAAAAAAATGTGACAATTCGGGGAAAAAAAAACAATATTTTTCACATTCTGCTATATAACATTCCCAAAAAAAAAAAAAAAAAAAAAATCTGAATTTTTTAACATTTTAGGCCAATTTGTTTTCTGCTACATATTTTTAGTAAAATAAATCACAATAAGCATATTTTGATTACTTTGCGCAAAAGTTATCATGTCTACTAATTACGGGAAAGATTTATGTAATTTTTATTGTTTTTTTTGGTTTTTTTTTACTAGTAATGGCGGCGATCTGCGATTTTTAGCAGGACTGCGACATTGCGGCGGACAGATCGGACCCCTAACTGACATTTTTGATACTTTTGGGGGGACCAGTGACATTACTACAGTAATCAGTGCTAAAAATATGCACTGTTACTGTAATAATGACACTGGCAGGGAAGGGGTTAACACAGTGGGTGATCAAGGGGTTAAATGTCAGCCTAGGGGAGTATTTCTAACTGTATGGGGGTGGGGCTTTTGAAATGATCACAGAGACCTGTGATCCTATATAGAAGGATCACAGGTGCTTTGTGATCATTCCAGAAAGAAGAACGATCAGCTGTGTTTACAACTTCTGCCCGTCCTTCTCTCTCAGCGGGGAGCGATTGCGGGTGGCCGGTGGCAATCGGAGCCACCGGCCCCATGCACCGGAGTCCCTGCTGCCGAGTGGGGGCGGGAGCATGGCGGCACGCGCTCGCCCCCCAGCACCACGCGCGACCGACGTCGGTTTGCGCAGCCGAGCCAGCCTGCCGCAGTAAAACTGCGATGGGCGGATGCCAAGTGGTCAACCGAAACACCTTTAGACTGGGTGAGGAACAGCCAAACTCTGCTACTAAGATGTGGTTATGAGGTGAGGCAGTTTCATGTCACAGGTCACCATGGCAGGACTGAGCACAGCAACAAGACACAAGGTAGTTATACTGCATCAGCAATGTCTCTCCTAGGCAAAGATTCCAATTTCCAAAGCAGATTGTTGTTCAAGCCCTTTTGAAGAAGCACAAAGAATTGGGCAACGTTGAGGACCGTACATACATAGATTCAGTGGTCGACCAAGTAAACCTAATGCAGCAGATGAAAGACACATCATGCGTTGCTTCCCTTCCACATTGGAGGATGTCCAGCAGTGTCATCAGCACTGAACTGGCCGAAACCAGTGAGACCCAGGTAAATCCATCTACTGTTCAGAGAATTCTGGCCAAAAGTGGTATTCATGGAAAATTTGCGGCCAAAAAGCCATTCTTCCAATGTGGAAACAAAGCTAAGCGACTAATCTATGCATGAAAATATAGGACCTAGGACCTGGGGTGTAGAAAAATGGCAGCAGGTGCTTTAGATTGATGAATCAAAATGTGAAATATTTGGCTGTAGCAGGAGGCAGTTTGTTCGGGAAAGGCTGTAACCACTTAACCCCCAGCCCTATTTCGGACACTTATTGTTTACAAGTTAAAATCAGTATTTTTTCCTAGAAAACTACTTAGAACCCCCAAACATTATATATATATATATATATATATATATATATATATATATATATATATATATATATATATTTTTTAGCAAAGACTCTGGAGAATAAAATGTCGGTCATTGCAAAATTTTTTGTCACGCGGTATTTGCGCAGCGGTCTTTAAAACGCCATTTTTTTGGAAAAATTTTGAAAAATCACATTTCACTGCATTTAAAAAATACTAAACAGTAAAGTTAGCCCATTTTTTTTGTATATTGTGAAAGATGATGTCACGCCGAGTAAATAGATACCCAACATGTTACGGTTTAAAATTGCGCACACCCGTGGAATGGCGACAAACTACGGTCAATAGAGATCTCAATAGGCGACGCTTTAAATTTATTTAACGGTTATCAGTTTAGAGTTAGAGTGTAGCTCTTTTTTTTTAATTATTGCCCACTCTCTGGCGATCGCGGCGATACCTCACATGCGTGGTTTGAACAGCGATTTAATTTGCGGCTCGACTTCCATATACGTTTTTTTTTTTTTTGTGCGTGAGCTAACGGTGACGGGGGCGGCTAAAATTATTTTTTTTTCCTATTTATTTATTTTTTTTTTAACTTTATTACAGGTTTTTAAAAAAAAATAAAAAATCTGATCACTTTTATTGCTGTCACAAGCAATGTAAACATCCCTTGTGACAGCAATATGCAGTGACAGGTACACTTTATGGAGGGATCGAGGGTCTAAGACCCCAGACCCCTCCACTACACTTCCATGTCTGCAAAACGCCGAAAACGGCGTTTTTGCATACAGCCGTTTTTTAAATTTGCCGCCTTTTGCAGCAGAGTAACCCGGAAGTGACGTCATGGACGCCGCCTCCGGGTTACGTCATCGGAGACCCGATCGAAGCCGCTTCCGGCTTAGATCGGGACTCCATCCAGCCGGCGGACGTGCCGGCTGGGTGCTCGGGGCTTCCGGTGGGACGGGAGCCCCGAGCAAAGTCACGGAAGGTGGCGGGAGGGGGGGGACGTCCCCTCCCGCTCACGGTCGTTACTGACGGAAAGCCGACCGTCGGCTGTAAACCACGGTTCCGTGATGGTGCCTCTAGCTAGAGGCATCATCCCGGTATACCCCGCAAAGTTTGCCGACGTAGGGATACGTCACTTTGCGGTAAGTGGTTAAGGCGGTACAATAACGAGTGTCTGCGGGCAACTGTGAAGCATGGTGGAGGTTCCTTGCAAGTTTGGGGCTGCATTTCTGAAAAATGGAGTTGGAGATTTGGTCAGGTATCAGGATCAATGGTGTCCTCAATGCTGAGAAATACAGGCAGATACTTATCCATCATGTCTTTAAATCAGGGAGGGAAGGATCTGAGGCAGCCGACATCCACAGGAGATCTGTGGTCAGTTCGCCTAGAAGAATAGATGATGTTTTACAGGCAAAGGGTGGTCCCCCCAAAATATTGATTGATTTGGATTTATCTTTCAATTTTGTTAATTTATCAAAATAAAGTATTAACACCTCAATCTCTATCGCATTCTTAATTTACAGCATTTTTTCACACTTGTCTAAAACGTTTTCACAGTATTGTATTTTAATTAAATTTTCTGCCAGAGGTTCAGCTTTAACCCTTCCATACTCTATCAAAATGAATAACAAAAGCTTTGACAATGCATACATTTTGATCCGGTTCTGAATAAACTAGCCCTAAAATGTGTGTCTGTGATTGGCCAATAAACTGTAAGCTCACAGATTGATAACGATGGATGTTTGTTCTCTGTAAGCACTGACAAACATACCAGCAATATATCAACAAATAATACATTTCGGATTATTTCATCATGCATTTATCAGCTGCACTATATGACCATGTGTTATCACACTTAAAAGTAACCAGTGAAAACACAACTTAAAGAGTTCAACCCTGAAAAAAATGTTATAGATAAAAATACCCCCGGGACAGTCAGGGCTAGTGGCTTTAAGCAACGATAGCCTCTGAACTGTCCCCTGTTTCACTTACCTTTTAGAAGAAATACTTACCTTGAAAATGTCTTGTCCAGCGCTGCCATCTCAGGTGTGGGCAGCTGAAGCCGGAGCGTCCTCTTCTGCGTCCTCTTCGGTGACGTCGGAGTCCCAGAATGCCCTGCACCGGCCCTGCTCGTCACTTCCGGTGCAGGTGTGTCATCCCTGCACAGCTTCTGGCCATGCCCAGAAGCTGTTCAGCAGGGAATGACGCGCCTGAACCGGAAGTGACGAGCAGGGCCGGTGCAGGCGCATTGACTCCTGGGATCGATGACGCTCATCTCCCAGGAGTCAATGCAAGGAGGAAGTGACGGCGCGGGCCGCGGCCGCAGACTGAGGAAGAGGAAGGAAGGTGAGTATATTTTCTTCAAAATCAAGGTAAGTGAATCAAAAAAAAAAAAATGTAATTATCCAATTCTTTTTCAGGTAAATTAAAGCAAACGGACGGGGAAAAGTTCATTTTGAGAGTGGAACTCTGCTTTAACACCTTTAAGACCGCCCGCCGCACATTTACTGCGGCAGGCTGGCTCTCCTGCGCGAACCGACGTAGTCCAACATCGGCCACGCGCGTGGTGCTGGGGGGGGGGGCGATCGCGCGCCGCCGGCAGCGCACTCCTGCCCCCACTAGGCAGCGGGAAGGCCGATCCACGGGGTCGGCTGCCGCGATTGCGGCCAGGCACCCGCAATCGCTCCCCGCTGAGAGATAAGGATGGTCAGCTGTTGTAAACACAGCCGACCGTTCTTCTCTCTGAAATGATCACAGAGCGCCTGTGATCCTTCTATATAGGCATCCTGCTGCACCCAGAATCAGTATGGACCACCAGCCGGTGCGGCGCCGCACAGGCACTCCTCTGCCTGAGTTCAAAACAGCAAGCCACGCTATGTTGTGAGGGCTGAGGGCTCCAGCGTCGCCAAAATCCCCATAGGAAAGCATTGCCGCGGATGCACATTAGGTCTCCCCCACCGACGTCAGCGGGCAGGGGTGACCTAATGTGCATGCACGGCAAAGGAGGGTAGGCGGAGGTAAGTTGCAACTTGGGATGGGGGGGGGGGTGGGAGGGACCGGGCACTACAGGGTCCTGCAGTGCCAAGAAAACGAATATGTTTTCCAGGGGGCGGCAATTTTTATTTTGCTGAGGGCGGCAAAAATCCTTGCGCCGGCCCTGCATAGGATCAGAGGTCTCTGTGGTCATTTCACAAGCCCATCCCCCGTACAGTTAGAAAACACTCCCCTAGGCTCACACTTAACCCTTGAATCACCCCTAGGTTAACCCCTTCCCTGCCAGTGTCATTATAGTTTCAAAGTGCAGGTGCAAAAATGTGCAGCAAAAACAATTATGTGCTTGTTCTTAAAGTGCTTCATGTGCAGCAAAATTGCATTTCTTCATGCAGATGGGGAATCCGTCACCTGGTGCTCAGTCCACTTACCAGACGACCCCTTGGGGTCTAGCGTAGGAAAATGGTGTCTTTAATCCCAGTATCTCCAATCTCCCCGCTGGAAATATATCCGGGATCTCCTACGGCTGGTTAGAAGGGCTGGCTCTGGATCCCAATATCCATCCCGTTCAGACGTAGGGCGGTATTAAGATAACATGAAAGATGCAAGGAATCTCATGGTATAGTATGCATAAACTCCGGTTTAATGAAAAAATAGTCACTTACAGTTAAAGTTTCATAGGAACAGCTAATGAGACAGCGCCGCGGCCAGTTTGCGTTCCGGCTGCGTTCCAGAACCTGGAAGTGACGTAGGGCGTAGCACGGGACCCGGTGTAACGTGAGAATTACCTACCCTGTGAGAATTACCTACCCCTCGTCACTTCTGGCCAGAAGCATCTGAGCAGCGCAGCAGTGCGCATGCTCAGAGCCCCGGATACCTAATGGCAGAACAGAGGAGCTTACTAGTGCGCATGTGCACTAGTATAAAACGATCACGGTGTACCGTGAAGAAAACCTACCGACGCGGCGCTTACCTAAAACAGCTGTGCTGACATACGAGTCATTCCCGCTCCTGTCCCGGTCACTTCCCTGCTCTCGGCAAGTAAATATAAAAGCGGCTTTCGGCTCAGTGATTTATGTTTTCATACAGCCGCCGCCGCTTTTATATTTACTATCCGAGAGCAGGGAAGTGACCGGGACAGGAGCGGAGATCACTCGTATTTCAGCACAGCTGTTTTAATGTACCCGCTGCATTACATACAGTGCGGAGTACCGGAAGTGACGTGGGGTAGGTTTTTCTCACGGGTAGGTAATTCTCACGGAACACCGGCACGGTTCGTCATCAACGATCCCTGATGAGGCATACGCTTGATGACGAAACGCATCGGGTCCCGATCATGTGAGTAAATAATACTTACAAACCTATTCCAGCATATTTTTAGCACTGATTACTGTAGTGATGTCACTGGTCCCCCCAAAAGTGTCAAAAATGTCAGTTAGGTGTCCGATCTGTCCGCCGCAATGTCACCGTCCCACTAAAAATCGCAGATCGCCGCCATAGTAAAAAACATAAATAAATAAAAATGACATAAATCTTTCCCCTAGTTTGTAGCAACCAAATCAAAATATGCTTATTGCGATTTTTTTTTTTACCAAAAATATGTATCAGAATACAAATTGGCCTAAAAGGATGAAAAAAATTTATTTTTGAATTTTTTTTTTTTATGAGAATGTTATAATGCAGAATGTAAAAAATAATTTTTATTTCAGAATTGTTGCAATTTTTTTGTTTATAGCGCAAAAAATAAAAATCGCACAGGTGATCAAATACCACCAAAAGAAAGCTCTATTTGTGGGGGGGACGTCAATTTTATTTGGGTACAGCGTCGCACAACCGCGCAATTTTCCATGAAAATAACGCAGTGCCGAATCGCCTGGTCATTAAGGGGGCAAATCCTTCCGGGCCAGAAGTGGTTAAGAAAAAAATAATATACAGAGAGATACACATCGAAAATATATTACGCATTCTTCCATTATTAAACGCAGGTGCTGACATGTTACTATTCCCGGCTGTGAAGGAGTGACAGATTGCTGTGATATATAAAGAAGCGACAAGTGTGAATTGAATTCATTTGTGGAGTTTTATCATGGCTGGGAAGTAAATGCAGATGTAATTAGCAGTAGGCTGGGTTGTTAGATTACATTTACAGTTCCACAAAGCTGATTGTTTTACAATCCGTCTCCGGTGGGTACACACACACTTTCAATCTCAGGGACATAAAACATTTTTCTACTCATTGTTCTCTGGATCTTTGTTTTCTCTGAGCATATACCAATAGATTTCTAACAAAAAAATCTCAGTACATTCAGTAATGACAAATTTCATTCCAAAGTGTTTTACATTTTTGAAAACTAAACTGTTCGGAAACAAAAAAAAAAATTCCAACAAAATTCTACTAGTGTATGGCCAGCTAAAGCTGCCTGTCTAAGGTTGGGTATTGCGATTTGATAGAACCATCAAACTTTCGATTCTGTATTTTGAAGAAACTGCATAGCAATTGAAGAGATAAGATGGTGGTATGGACCAGCCTCGATTAGATGGGATGGAAATTGCACAGTTGAACGTGGAAAAGTACTCTTTGGACCAAGTGGCATTTACCCGCCTCAGCCCCGGATCAGGCGTATATCCACGGTGTACTCAGCGACGGGAGACTATGCGATTTTTCCCTGCGATTTTCTTTGTTGTTTTTAATATGCAAGTATCAGAGCTTTAGATTTTTTGAAAACTTTTGAGGGAACTTATCGGTGTGTTTCCTTTATCCATATATGATCTTTTTAGTCTAAACTAGCCCTTATTTACAGAAAATTTGTACTAAGCTCCTGAAGAGTGGATGATAACTCCACGAAACGCGTAGAGCCATAAAATATGAAATATGAAGATTTATCAGGACATGGATTACGTAATATGTATGAAAGAGCCCATGAGCCACTGGATGTATTCTTGCTATGTATTTGATATATATATGCCTTTGTATGATATTTGTATCTGCTATTATATATCTATTTATTATGTGTATATGCCTAGCAAGACATTTCCTTTACTACCTCTTGTATGTCCATACCTGGATTGTCTGTATCTGTACTGTGAATATGTGAGATTCTATTTATTCTATTTATTGATTATTGCTGCATGATCCATTCTTTTATCGTGCAGCAAGAAATAAACCAATATTCTGAAACTATTTTATTTTTATTTTTTTTATTTTCATTTGGATATCTGCAATAGCAATCTACCTCATATAAAGTCCCACTATCCTTACGCCCCCCCCTGTTGTATGAAAAGTAAGAGAGCTTTTGATGAAATTGATTTAATTTTTCAATAAATTGTCTTGAAACTTTCAATGTATCGGCCAGTTTCCATTTCCACTTCACAATCAACCAAATTCTGGTAATTGATCAAACTCAAGCTTGGAAGATTGCTTTGTTTCTGGCAACCACTTGCGACAATGTATCTGTTGGATGGGAAGTAGTTAAACATTTCTCATATATATTTGTAGCACTACACCCTTGGGAGCTTCTGGTTACGGGTTCCCCTGGGTTACCATTAGCAACAGCATGACAGTTCAGCATTTTTCAAAGTGTTTTTGGCGCAGTCCGGAAACAGTCCAGTAGCTTTGGTTTTTGTGTTTTAATTGAGAACTTGGATGGGAGAAGGGAATGAGTGGGATACTCCAACTTGTATAACTATGCACAATAGGTTGTAACGACTGAATATTGCTGAGTGTGGCAAGGCCGCTGCTTCACCTTGTCATTAGCAGTGAAGTAGTAGTAAATGAACTGTCTGAGATAAACTGTACTGTACGGCAAAACAATCTTCAGGGCCCTTCATGGTACCCCCTTTGTCCCTATTCTTCAGGGTTCTCTACATGGCACCCCCTTTACTGTAACACTCTCCGTGTGAGCTAGCTCCTTGATCTCCTGACTTCATTGGAGTGGTCCCCCTTCCTGGGCAGACCCTTTGGCAAATCTCCTGGTACTCACGGACACTGTTTTTCTCAAGAGACTCTGCCAGCAGCTCCACTGTCAGCACTCTGGATCCTCTGCAGCCCAGCTCCACACTTGGTTCACTAGGCCGACTGCCTGAACCACCTCCTTCACACCTGCAGGAAGCGAAACAGCCATCCACCTCCTCCTGAGACTCTGCTTCCCGCCAGAAAGTGCCCTGTCACATGTCCCCTCAGTATTTATGGTCAATCCCAGGATGCATTGCGAGCAGGGCCGTTGCTAGACTATTTTACGCCCTAGGCAAGGCCAGCTACTTGTGCCCCCTCCCCCCCAACAGTGGTGGAAAGCCAGGGCCTGGTAGTTCCGTCACTGCCCAAGACACCTGGCATCTTCCTCTGTCCCTTCTTCCTCCCCCACTGCCATCCCTCCCCTCACTTCACAAGGATCATTTATGATGGAGAGAGAGTGCTGACTCATGGCTGCGCCCCTAGGTGGCAATGCGCCCTAGGCGGCTGCCTAGTTTGCCTAGTGGAAGCACCGGCCCTGATTGCGAGAATGCCCTCCCACTGGGATTGCCATAAAACATTATGTGTCACTGGCTAGGTTTCCTCCACTGTCCAACAAGCTCCCTCATTGGATGCAGTGGGGACACTCCCACAGACCCAGTGAATCACACCTGGAAACACATGACAGGCAACCTAACAGATCAGCTCCCCTGATAAGCAGAAGGAACAATTAGATGCTTTTTCCTAGCACCTACCTAGGAGGGTGCTACATATAGCTAGCTTAGCAACTGCCTATCCATCCAATATAGTCACCTGCAGGTGGAGTGCAGTGCGGTGGGGCAGAATACCACACACTTTCCCAGTGCAATGCAAAAACTTGTATTAAATGAATGCAGAAACAGTTCACAAATAACCCAGTGGGAAGGCAGCTTAACCAGGAACACTTACAGTTCTAACAGCGCGTCGAGAGCAGACTGCAGCCAAGCTGTCAGCATTTGTAGAGAGGGGAAAAATGTGGCCTGGCAAAATTTTGCCAACAGGCAGGTGTCCAGAGAAGTTGCGAGCCCTACGCGTTCCTTCTTTATCAGGAACCTTTCCCTGCCGCTAGTACTTTCCCTACCAGGCAGATGACCTGCTCCAACTCTATAATGAAGGTAGCCCTTTGCACAAATCCAATTTGAGCCCCCATAACTGGGCTAGTAAGGGTGATGGAAGGGCACAAGTGGTTGGGTTTTGGGACCAGTGACTGGAACTCAGGAGTGCTGGTATCAGATGTACAGGAGTAGAGTTGGTAATGCTCTAAGGGTACAGCAAGTTCACATATGAGCCGAGTCAGGCCACAAGCCGGGGTTGTTAGCAGATGAACAGTGAAGCACCAACTCGTAAGAAGAATCAAAGTCAAGAACAGGCAACGTTGGCAAACTGCAGGCACTGGAGTACCAAGTCCATTAGCAGGATCTTGGTAAGAGGTCCAGGCCAAGGTTGGTAATGGAAGTGGACAGCAATCATAAGAAAGCAGGAAAAATCCAAGAGCAGATCAGGCCAGCAATGAAGGTCAAGCAAAATTTTAGAATCAGGAATTTCCAGAATATAGAATAAAAGACCATTCAGCAATCAGCCTATGAAGAACTTTATGTACATGTGTATAAGTCTGACGGAAAGCTTAAAGCGGAGTTCCGGGCACAGATGTCATTTTTTAATAAACATACCCCCGGGACAATCAGGGCTAGCACATTCCACAATGGCTAGCCTCTGATCTGTCCCGGTTCGCACTTACCTGCAAGAAGAAATACTTACTTATAAAATTTCTTCCACAGCGTTTCCATCTCTCTTGTGGGCAGCTGAAGCCGGCGCGGTCCTCTTCTGTGTCTTCTTCCGCGTCTTCTTGTCCCAGAATGCGCCGCACCGGCCCCTCTCGTCACTTCCGGCGCGGCACCGCATTCCTCCACAGCTTCTGGGCATGCCCAGAAGCTGTTTAGCAGGGGAATGCTGCGTCGCCCGGAAATGACGAGCGGGGCCGGTGCCGTCGCATTGATTCCTGGGAGCTGTGACGTTCAGCTCCCAGGAATCATAGCGAGGCAGGAAGTGACGGCGCGAGCCACGGCTCCGAGGGAGGAAGTACTCTGAGGTGAGTATCTTCGATCTTCAATTGCAAGGTAAGTAAACAAAAAAAAAAATAACTATCCAATTCCTTTTCAGGTGAGGCATACCTAGCAGAGGGGCACAAAAATAAAATATCGTTTTTGTGCCCGGAACTCCGCTTTAATGTTCCTGGCCATGTATCTTGACTCAGATCATGCAGAGATCTCCTAATTTTCCAGTGTGCCACTGAACATTCTATGTCCATACACTAGTCATCAGCATCTTTGGATCCTCAGGGATGTTGTTAGGAATTATAATAGACGGGGGGCACCCTGGAGTAAATAGTAGGTGGCAAATCATGTCGTAGCACATTAAAGTGTTTGTATGGGCTAGTATTTTTTTTTTTTTTATTAAAATAACAAAAATAACAAACATGTCATACCTGCTCTGTGTAATGGTTTTACACAGAGTAGTCCAGAGTCTCCTCTTCTCGGATTCCCCCCTGATGCTCCTGGCAACGCCCCCCTCACCCAGTGTCCTCATAACAAGCTGCTTGCTATGGGGTACTCTTGCATGTTCACTCTCAAGCCCTTCTCTGGCTGTGTTTGACAGCAGCAGGAGCCAATGACTCCCCTTGCTGTATCTGAGCCAATGAGGAGGGAGGGAGCCAAGAGAGCCTCCGCTCTTGTGCACATCGCTGGATCAAGATTGGTCTAAAGGGCCATACACACTATAAGATTTTCTGAAGACTTTTTCCTTCAGATTTACCTTTTCTATGTAGTGCAAGGGCCTGCCAGATTGCATACAAATTGAAAGTGTTTAGGTCTGACCTCATATTATATGGTTTTGGTAAATCTAAAGGAAAAAGTCTTCAGAAAATCTTATAGTGTGTATGGCCCATAAGGCAGTGACGGAAAACCTTTTTGAGATCCCAAACTGCAACACAAAACCAACGTATTTATTTTGAAGTGCCAACACTGAATAAAACCTACCAGCGGCTCTGTACAGAGGATGGGACTCATCAACCCTCTGAATGAGCCCAAAGGAACCAAAAAACGTTCGATTCTGCCCAAAAAAAACAATCTTTTTGTGCTTTTTCAAACGACGGAACACTCAGGTGTGGGCAGGGCCATTGACAGTAATGGGGTTCTTCATCATGAGTGTATGTGCATTTCATGAATTACACAATCAGTGTACGATGTATGTGGACCATGGGGTCCTACATCCAAGATGGAGATGGTAATTACCTGTTGGTAATGAAAAGTGGTTTCTACTGATGTCCCAATGGTGTCCTCCAGGGAAAAGCAGCCTGCCTGGGGACATAAATATGGTGCCGAATGCCCACGCACGAGTGCGGTTCAGGGTAATACCACGCATGCGCTCTGGGTCCAACCGAGCCTGGAATGTATGGCGCCTCCCCAACAGTCCATACGTTCCAAGTCCACCAGCGCATGCGCGTTGCTCCACCAGTCCACGAGCCGAACTCCCCAGAAGGCTCTATCCGGCACCGATGATGCCATCCAATGAGCCCCACACAAGTCAATCATGACCCCCCCCCCGTGCGCCAAGTGGACAACATAGCCCCACAGAAGGGACACTCCCTGATCCCCAGGTAACCAGCTAAGCAAAGGCAAAATAACCACGGCCCTGTGTAGGGGAAAATCGCGTGACATTATGCACTGATACATTAGGAGGAACACACATTGATGTGCAGAGATACAGAGGCATAAAAATAAATTCTGAGATTCAGCTGGGGGGAGGTAGCGATCTGACAACTTAGCTTGTGTGCCCACAGAGAGGGCTCTATGTGCCAGCTGTGGCACACGTGCCATAGGTTCGCTGAGTGTCACTGGTCTAAGGTAAGTATAAGGGGCAGGGGGCTGGGAAGGGGGGCTTCATGCAGAAGGCTTTTTTACCTTAATGCAAAGAATGTATTAAGGTACTGTAAAAATCCCTCTGCCTTTGCAACCACTTTAAGGGATTGACCAAGTTGTTGGTGCTTAAGGGGTACAGGCAGAGATGTAGAGTAACTAAGTAGAACTACTTCACTACTGTACTTAAGTACCGAAAGGCGGTATCTGTACTTTCCTGGAGTAGAATTTTTTTCTCCTACTTCCACTTTTACTTCACTACATTTTTTCAATGATTTCAATACTTCTACTCCAATATTTTTTCTTGTGCTGCATAGTTACTCGTTACTATTATAAAAATTACCACTGCCAGAACAGTAGATGGCAGGTTTCATGAAGCTGAAAACATGTGTATTATCAGCGCATACCAAAATAAATGCTACTGTATGTATAAATAAAAGCTGCATTTGAAATAATAAAAAACAATATGATGTTCAAACTTTTGACTTCTTTCATTAATAACTACATAACAGAGTACTTGTACTTTTACTTTCAGTACTTGAGTAGCAATTTTTTTTTAAAAAACTACTTGTACTTTTACTTTCAGTACTTGAGTAGCAACATTTTTAAAAAAACTACTTGCAATACTTAAGTACAAAAAATGTTGAATACTTTAGTACTTCTACTCAAGTCACTTTTTGATCGAGCACTTGTACTTTTACTCAAGTATGGGTTTCGAATACTTTATACAACTCTGGGTACAGGGTATATGGATTCCTAAAGATGAACACCAGGCAAACAACTAAATACGCAGGCAAATACATACAGTATATATGAGCTCTTTTACCTGCCAAAGGATTTGTATCCCTGTCCATCCAGTCCCCCCCCCCCCCCCCCCGCAACTGGACAGTGAAAGAAGAAGCAGCAGACTGATGAGGTCATCTCTCTGTCCCTCTGCTCTCTACACCTTGCTGTTTAGAAGCAAGTCAAATTAGGTACTGCTTGCTTTAACAAATAAATGTATTTATGTATACAGAGTCTTTAATATCTGCACTGAGTTCAGATTTAAAGGGGCGACCTTGAATGGGGACACACAAGGTAACAATGATACATAGACAATGGCCAACATTCCAAATCCAACGTGGTGAGAGGTCAGGCAGCTTCAAAGATGCCAGAAACCGCAAGAAAACCTTGAACATTTTCTATTCAAATCCCGGTCAGTACACTATCTAACATGGAGTTTGCATGTTCTCCCAGTGCCTGTGTGGGTTTCCTCCAGGTACTCCAGTTTCCTCCCACATTCCACAGATATGCTGGTAGGTTAATTTGTCTCCTGTCTAAATTGGCCCTAGTATGTATATGTATGATTTTGAGATAGGCACCTTAGATTGTAAGCTCCTTGAGGACTGGCACTGATGCAAATACACAATATGTAAAGTGATGCATGAATTGCCGGCGCTATATAAAAACATGTAATAATATTATAAGCTCAATTGCTAACATGTGCCTAATTCTGGAACACGACAGATAAATATTTTTTTACAAAGTTAATTACTCTATACCAGGGGTCTCCAAACTGCGGCCCGAGGGCCAGATGTGGCCCTTTGCTAGTCTTTATCTGGCCCTCGGGGCACTATACCTCCTACTGATATGAGGCACTATTCTTAAAATTCTTCCACCGATACCAATGATGGGATACTATTCCCCCTACTAATAGGGGCACTGCTCCTTTCTCCTGTTGACCACCAAACCTGAGGCCATATTTATTCTCATTGATGCTGAGCCCGGGACATTTACTGCCCCCCCGTGGGCCACAATCCGGCCCTCCTAAAGTCTGAAGGATAATAAACTGGCCCTTTATTTAAAACATTAGGAGACCCCTGCTCTATACCCTTGCCTTTATATTGTAAAATAATAATAATAATTTATAAATATAATAAATAAATAATAAAATATATTAATAAAATATAATTTGAATATTAATAAGAATAATAATACCATCAATTTACAACGTTGATTACTCTATGACCTTGCATATATTATTGTATGTTATTATGTTAATATTGTATAATATTAATAATAACAATAATATAAAACATAATAAATACTTTATAAAATATAATAACAATAATAATACTATTAATTTACAAAGTTGATTACTCTATGACCTTGCCTTATTATTATATAATATTAATAATAAAAATAATATAAAATATAATAAATAAATTATAAAATATAATGACAATAATAATAATACTACTATTAATTCACAAAGTTGATGACTCTATGACCTTGCCTTATTATTATATAATATTAATAATAAAAATAATATAAAATATAATAAATAAATTATAAAATATAATGACAATAATAATAATTCTACTATTAATTTACAAAGTTCATTACTCTATGACCTTGCCTTATTATTATATAATATTAATAATAAAAATAATATAAAATATAATAAATAAGTTATAAAATATAATGAAAATAATAATAATACTAATATTAATTTACAAAGTTGATTACTCCACGACCTTGCCTTATTATTATATAATATTAATAATAAAAATAATATAAAATACAATAAATAAATTATAAATCTTTAAATCTTTATATGATCTCAGCTGTCAGTCACCCTCTCCTGATTTACAGTGGCGGCCCAGTGAATATTGACTTGCTCTTGAGTCACAGTGATGAAGGGGCTTTTGTGTGCAGACAAATGGTTAATGAGCAGGAAGAACAGGATAGAGGTCATTCCAGCAGGATAAAGCATTTCCTGAAGGACAGTTCCCATGCAATCAGAGCCCCATTAGTAACACAGAGGTCACCCAGCCGGATATCTTCTCTTAGCATTCAGGAAGAAGCAGTCTTCATCCTCCCTTCTCCTATCTGATGAATGTGCAAGTTCACTGACACTCCACATCAATTCCTCCCCCCCACCATTGTCATTTGTAATTCAGGAACGCGGTGGCACTGTGACAACAGTTTTCCTTATTTTCCAATTCTTGTAAGGAGAGGTACCTGATGTGACATTGTTCTGGAATATAGAACTATGGTGATTTAGGAAACTCACATAAAAGGTTCCTGCCAAAAGCCATCACACCATTTTGCTCTGTTTCAAATAAGGGCACACAATGACTTTTACTTTGGCGGTCCCCTAGGGCAAAAATGTCCCAGATTTTGAACCTGAATATGAAAATGTGTCCTTGCAATACAGAAAAAATATCACTTATCACTTAGGGTAGGCTCACACTTTTCTGCTGTGCGTTGCTAGATGAGGGTAAATAAAAACCTGAGAGAGGTCATAATCTTTCCAAACTCTATGCAAAACTCAAAAAAGGGATTGGCTTTAGATAATTAACTGATCATCACTAACGGGTCATGCACACAGCATATTGGGGTATATAACTAGCAACCTCCTAAATTCAGAGTAGGCAGCTACTTCTTTAGTTTATCTCCTCTGTAATCATTGGAGCAGGGGGTGATTGCTTAGGGCTGCTCAATGTTTCACAGGTTTCTGTTCTGCTACTCACCCTGTCTTCTAGAGGCTTCTGGAAGCATAGCGGGAGGGAGGGAAGAGCAGGAGGCCTAAATATTTATGGAACTCCAAGCAATCCTTCAGGAGGTGTGATCAGAGGTGTTAGGAGAGCTCACAAGTTGCCTCAGATCTGGCAACAACGGCAGTGTTTCTGGGTCCAGTCCTTCAGGAAGGGAGGCTGAAAAGCTAGAGGTGCCAGAGTGAAGATATTGAAGTTCCGGCTAGGCTTAGCTAGGGGTCCTATCAAAGAACCTTTGTCCAGGCGGTTAGCTGGGTCAAGAAGAGGCTTACTGGAAAGTGCCAGGAGGAAGCTGGTGGGAAGGCCAACTGTCCTGTGGTTGAGTACAAGACCCCAGTGCTGCGGAGTGTGACAGTGTGGTGCTTTGAGCCTATGGAAAGGATAGAGGTCACAGCCTAGAGATCCAGTGGGACATTTCTTTTACAGGTGCAGTACAGCCAGGGGTTGTGCAATACAATCTGAAGTTTGTGCCTAATAGCTATAGGCTGTGCAATACAGCCAGAAATCAAGCAGTCCTCGAGTTGCACAGTTTTTGCAGTTACAAAATGCTCCCCACACCTATCCAAGTTCCTGTTCCAATAAAAACCCTAAAAAGAAACCTAGACTGATCTTTGAGCCAGAGGAAGAATGCCAAAAATGCTGTATGCCTGGCTATGTGTGCTCTAAAGGGGGGATATAGGACCAATACACCAGCGGCTCTTACAGGGGTAGTGCCATATAATGTAATAGAACGTAAAATACTGCCGGGAGCCAAAGAGGAGTGTCATAGGACCTAGAAGAAGCAATGGCAGAAAGGGCATCAATAGTCAAAGAGGAGTGTCATAAGACCCAGAAGAAGCAAGGGCATCCACTGGTCAAAAAGGAGTGTTGTAGGACCCAGAAAAAGCAATGGCAAAGATGGCATCCAATGGTCAAAGAGGGGTGTCATAGGACCCAGAAGAAGGAACGGTAGAGAGAGCATCCAGTGGTTAAAGAAGAGTATCATAGGACCCAGAAAAAGCCAAGGCAAAGAGAGCATGCAATGGTCAAAGAGGAGTGTTGTAGGACCCAGACGAAGCAATGGCAGAAAGGGCATCCGATGGTCAAAGAAGAGTGTTGTAGGACCCAGAGGAAGAAATGGCAGAAAGGGCATCCAATGGTCAAAGAGAAGTATTGTAGGACCCAGAAGAAGCAATGGCAGAGAGGGCATCCAATGGTAAAAGAAGGGTGTCATAGGACCAAGAAGACGCAATGGCAGAAAGGTCATCCAATGGTCAAAGAGGAGTGTTGTAAGGCCCAGAAGAAGCAATATCAGAGAGGGCATCCAATGGTAAAAGAGGGGTGTCATAGGACCAAGAAGAAGCAATGGCAGAGAGAGCATCCAGTGGTCAAAGAGGAGTGTCATAAGACCCAGAAGAAGCAATGGCAAAGATGGCAGCCAAAAGTCAAAGAGGAGTATTGTAGGACCCTGAAGAAGCAATGGCAGAGAGTGCATCCAGTGGTTAAAGAGGAGTGTCGTAGGACCCAGGCGAAGCAATGGCAGAAAGGGCATCCGATGGTCAAAGAAGAGTGTTGTAGGACCCAGAGGAAGAAATGGCAGAAAGGGCATCCAATGGTCAAAGAGAAGTATTGTAGGACCCAGAAGAAGCAATGGCAGAGAGGGCATCCAATGGTAAAAGAGGGGTGTCATAGGACCAAGAAGACGCAATGGCAGAAAGGTCATCCAATGGTCAAAGAGGAGTGTTGTAGGGCCCAGAAGAAGCAATATCAGAGAGGGCATCCAATGGTAAAAGAGGGGTGTCATAGGACCAAGAAGAAGCAATGGCAGAGAGAGCATCCAGTGGTCAAAGAGGAGTGTCATAAGACCCAGAAGAAGCAATGGCAAAGATGGCAGCCAAAAGTCAAAGAGGAGTATTGTAGGACCCTGAAGAAGCAATGGCAGAGAGTGCATCCAGTGGTTAAAGAGGAGTGTCATAGGACCCAGACGAAGCAATGGCAGAAAAGGCATTGTCGTAGGACCCAGGCGAAGCAATGGCAGAAAGGGCATCCGATGGTCAAAGAAGAGTGTTGTAGGACCCAGAGGAAGAAATGGCAGAAAGGGCATCCAATGGTCAAAGAGAAGTATTGTAGGACCCAGAAGAAGCAATGGCAGAGAGGGCATCCAATGGTAAAAGAGGGGTGTCATAGGACCAAGAAGACGCAATGGCAGAAAGGTCATCCAATGGTCAAAGAGGAGTGTTGTAGAGCCCAGAAGAAGCAATATCAGAGAGGGCATCCAATGGTAAAAGAGGGGTGTCATAGGACCAAGAAGAAGCAATGGCAGAGAGAGCATCCAGTGGTCAAAGAGGAGTGTCATAAGACCCAGAAGAAGCAATGGCAAAGATGGCAGCCAAAAGTCAAAGAGGAGTATTGTAGGACCCTGAAGAAGCAATGGCAGAGAGTGCATCCAGTGGTTAAAGAGGAGTGTCATAGGACCCAGACGAAGCAATGGCAGAAAAGGCATTGTCGTAGGACCCAGACGAAGCAATGGCAGAAAGGGCATCCGATGGTCAAAGAAGAGTGTTGTAGGACCCAGAGGAAGAAATGGCAGAAAGGGCATCCAATGGTCAAAGAGAAGTATTGTAGGACCCAGAAGAAGCAATGGCAGAGAGGGCATCCAATGGTAAAAGAGGGGTGTCATAGGACCAAGAAGACGCAATGGCAGAAAGGTCATCCAATGGTCAAAGAGGAGTGTTGTAGTGCCCAGAAGAAGCAATATCAGAGAGGGCATCCAATGGTAAAAGAGGGGTGTCATAGGACCAAGAAGAATGGCAGAGAGAGCATCCAGTGGTCAAAGAGGAGTGTCATAAGACCCAGAAGAAGCAATGGCAAAGATGGCAGCCAAAAGTCAAAGAGGAGTATTTTAGGACCCTGAAGAAGCAATGGCAGAGAGTGCATCCAGTGGTTAAAGAGGAGTGTCATAGGACCCAGAGGAAGCAATGGTAGAAAGGGCATCCAATGGTTTAAAGAGTAGTGTTGTAGGACCCAGAAGAAGCAATGGCAGAGAGGGCACCAAATGGTCAAAGAGGAGTGTCGTAAGACCCAGAAGAAGCAATGGCAAAGATGGCAGCCAATAGTCAAAGAGGAGTGTCATAGGACCCAAAAGATTCAATGGCAGAGAGGGCAGCTGCAGTGGGCAGAACGGCAACAGGCTTCTAGACATCGCTGGAGGAGGGTGCTTTGGTAGACAAGTATGCCACAATATATGCAGCACTTTACATATATTGCCCATTCACTCAGTCCCTGCCCTTACAATCTTAGGTCTCTACCTCACACATACAGCTGCAAGAAAAAGTATGTGAACCCTTTGAAATGATATGGATTTCTGCACAAATTGGTCATAAAATGTGATCCGACTGAGTGACCATCATCTAAGTCACAGCAATAGACAATCACAGTCTGCTTAAACTAATAACACACAAAGAATGAAATGTTGCCATGTTTTATTGAACACACCATGTAAACATTCACAGTGCAGGTGGAAAAAGTATGTGAACCCTTGGATTTAATAACTGGTTGAATAACTTCAACCAAACGTTTCCTGTAGTTGCAGATCGGTCAGGAGTAATTCTTGACCATTCCTCTTTACAAAACTGTTTCAGTTCAGCAATATTCTTGGGATGTCTGGTGTAAATCACTTTCTTGAGGTCATGCCACAGCATCTCAATCGGGTTGAGGTCAGGACTCTGACTGGGCCCTTTCAGAAGACGTATTTTCTTCTGTTTAAGCCATTCTGTTGTTGATTTACTTCTATGCTTTGGGTCATTGTCCTGTTGCAATACCCATCTTCTGTTGAGCTTCAGCTGGTAGACAGATGGTCTTAAGTTCTCCTGCAAAATGTCTTGATAAACTTGGGAATTCATTTTTCCTTCGATGATAGCAATCCGTCCAGGCCCTGATGCAGCAAAGCAGCCCCAAACCATGATGTCCCCACCACCATACTTCACAGTTGGGATGTGGTTTTGATGTTGATGTGCTGTGCCTCTTTTTCGCCACACATAGTGTTGTGTGTTTCTTCCGAACAACTCAACTTTGGTTTCATCTGGCCATAGAATATTTTGCCAGTACTGCTGTGGAACATCCAGGTGGTCTTGTGAAAACTGTAAACGTGCAGCAATGTTTTGTTTGGACAGCAGTGGCTTCCTCTGTGGTATCCTCCCATGAAATCCATTCTTTATCCTCCCATGAAATCCATTCTTGTTTAGTGTTTTACGTATTGTAGATTCGCTAACAGGGATGTTAGCATTTGCCAGTGACTTTTGTAAGTCTTTAGCTGACACTCTAGGATTCTTCTTCACCTCATTGAGCAGTCTGCGCTGTGCTCTTGCAGTCATCTTTACAGGACGGCCACTCCTAGGGAGAGTAGCAGCAGTGCTGAACTTTCTCCATTTATAGACAATTTGTCTTACCGTGGACAGATGAACAGCAAGGCTTTTGGAGATACTTTTATAACCCTTTCCAGCTTTATGCAAGTCAACAATTCTTAATCGTAGGTCTTCTGAGAGCTCTTTTGTGCGAGGCATCATTCACATCAGGCAATGCTTCTTGTGAAAAGCAAACCCAGAACTGGTGTGTGTTTTTTATAGGGCAGGGCAGCTGTAACCAACACCTCCAATCTCATCTCATTGATTGGATTCCAGTTGGCTGACATCTCACTCCAATTAGCTCTTGGAGATGTCATTAGTCTAGGCCTTCACATACTTTTTCCACCTGCACTGTGAATGTTTACATGGTGTGTTCAATAAAAACATGGCAACATTTCATTCTTTCTGTGTTATTAGTTTAAGCAGACTGTGATTGTCTATTGTTGTGACTTAGAAGATGATCAGATCAGATTTTATGACCAATTTGTGCAGAAATCCATATCGTTCCAAAGGGTTCACATACTTTTTCTTGCAGCTGTATACTAGGGCCAATTTGGACAGCGTCCACCAGCATATTTTTGGAGTATCGGAGGAAATAAAAGCACCCGGATAAAACCCACACAAGCATAGACAGCAGGGGAGGACTGGGCCAGGGGTCAGGGTGGCAATTGCCCCCTGGGCCGCTCTGATGTCCTGTAAAAAGGCTGCACTGCTTCTGCCACAGACATGCCTAAATGATTCCTGGTGAAGAGAAGTAAAAAGTCTCTGCCACTGACCTACTGAGTGCGGGTTAAAGACAAGGACAGACCACAAGCCTCCCTCTACAGCAGGGATGGTGTAAACTGTGTCTGAGCAGAGGCAGGTTCCATGCCCCACTGGATACTCTCCTCCCTTGGCCAGCCCCTGTTGGAGCAGAGCTTCAGCCTGGAATGGGGGTCAGGAGGAGGCCGGGAAGAGGGAGAGTGGGAGGAGGGCCGAGTCGCTGAACCATGGGCATCTAGTTTGTACTTGCCCCCTGGGCCGAAAGTTGCCAGTCTGCCCCTGATAGACAGAGCATGCAAACGCCATGCAAGCAGTATAATGTTGATCAGAGAATCCCAGTGTTGCAATGCAGAAGTGCTAACCACAAAGCCGCCGTGCCTACTTGCATATTACATTTACAACCTATCCAATCCATGATGCAGACTTTAGTTGTGCTTCAAGTATAAAGGAGTTGCTATAGGTCTCTGCACTTTGCAGGGAGTATTTCCCTTGGTATTGAACAAGCCAGGATTGTGAGTGATTCCTCCATCCCCTGGGTAGCATACAGAGATTACAGTAGTAAGGTCAGGCCCTCTTCTATTTACAGTAATTCCTCTGGGATGACAGGACTGCATCATCGCCCAGCTATGACTGAAGCCGGGAGGGTGACCGGTGGCCACTCTTAGTTCATTACTCAGCTTGGATTCCTCAGCACTTGGGACATGTAACTGACACCTGCTCCTCTATCCTACGCACCTTGCAACCAAATTAGGAAGTAAGGACAAGCCGTGCCCAGCGTCAGTTTGTCCTGCCTTTTATAGATTTGATGAATAAACTCGGACATCACAGGTCACATCGTTGTCCTAAAGATCCACAACACAATAATGCCAGAGCCATGACAAGGTATGTCTTCTATAACAGGCTTCTGCATTGACAGGTGGAGGCCATACCAATGGAGGGTCTAAACCTGGAAAGAGGAGATGTCCTGCAGGTCATGGCGCACTGTTATGCCCTTTATGAACAGCTGTGTTTATTTGTAAAAGTATTTATAGGCCGCTTTTCCCATCCGTATTTTAAAGTGCACCTGTTGCCCCCACATGACTAAACAAGACAATTTTATGGGACTGAGAAGTATTTAGCCCATCCGCTTACATACGAGGACTAATGATGCCGAGGGCACAGGTGCACATTGACTTCAGTCAAACAGCTAAACACACTATATTGTCAAAAGTATTGGGACGCCTGCCGTTACACGCACATGAACATTTTATCATCCCAGTCTTAGTCCGTAGGGTTCAATATTGAGTTGGCCCAGCCTTTGCAGCTATTACAGCTTCAACTCATCTGGAAAGGCTGCCCGCAAGGTTTAGGAGTGAATCTCTATGGGAATGTTTGAAACATTTTTCAGAAGCGCATTTGTGGGGAGTCAAGCACTGATGTTGGATGAGAAGGCCTGGCTCGCAGATTCTGCTCCAATTCATCCCACACGTGTTCTATCGGGTTGAGTTCAGGCTAGTCAAGTTCCTCCACCCCAAACTCACTCAACCATATCTTTATGGACCTTGTTTTTGCACTGGTGTGCAGTCATGTTGGAACAGGAAGGGGCCATCCCCAAACTGTTCCCACAAAGTTGGGCGTATGAAATTTTCCAAAATGTCTTGATATGCTGACGCCTTAAGAGTTCCCATCAATAGAACTAATGGGCCAAGCCCCAACCCCTAAAAAACAACCCTACACCATAATCCCCCCTCCACCAAATGATTTGGACCAGTGCACAAATCAAGGTCCATAAAGACATGGATGAGCGAGTTTGAGGTGGAGGAACTTGACTGGCCTGCACAGAGTCCTGACGTTAACCTGGTAGAACACCTTTGGAATGAATTATAGAGAGACTGCGAGCCAGGCCTTCTCTCCAACAATAATGCCTGACCTCACAATTGGGCTTCTGGAAGAATGGTCAAACATTCCCATAGACACACTCCTAAACCTTGTGGACAGCCTTCCCAGAAGAGTTGAAGCGGTTATAGCTGCAAAAGGGTGGGCCAACTCAATATTGAACCCTACGGACTAAGACTGGGATGCCATTAAAATTAATGTGCGTGTAAAGGCAGGTGTCCCAATACTTTTGACAATATAGTGTATAAGCCATTTGCCTGCCAAAGAATTTGTACTCCTGTCTATCAAATCCTGAGATTTATATGCTCTGCCACACAGCACAGCCCTGTCTGGCAGGACAGAAGACCTTTTTTTTTTGCTGCAGTTCAGTAACACTTGAGGTCCTGTTCCTACACCCAACCTGTGACCAGACAGTGAAAGGAGAAGCAGCACATGGTCAGCACCAGTTACCTTAAGATGATCAGGAGACTGCTAGCCAGATCCCGTCAAAGGAATCAAATGGATAGATTAAGTGGACCTACTCAGCTTTAAATGTCTGCAAGCACCTACAAACGTGGGATCATCAACCAATCTGCCAGATCAGGCAACTTTTATCCCAGGTCTACTTTAGCACTGTATATAAACTTATAGGTTTGGATGTCTTTTGCCCTCCCCCCCCCCCCGGGAATCTACCAGCTTCACTATAGGTCTTCTATAGACTTTTCTTCGGTTTTCCTTTGATGTATTAGAAATTGTGTCTAGTATGATTTTTGTAGAATTGGCGCGGTATAGTTATAACAATATGCTTGCCACGTTTTGTTTGTATAATAATCGTCCATAAAAAAAAAAAAAAAAAAAAAGCGATGTTGGCCTTACTTCTCCTATGCATCAAAGGAGTGCAGTTTATTCTGCACTCTTGTGACCAGTTTTCAACTCGGCTGACGTCACTCAGCCAGTGCAAGAGCTGGATCAATCCTGACTTTACAGTGGGCATCCACCCAGAAGCCTGGACGCACAGATGGCTCAGCATCTCTTCCATCCCCTCCACAGCCCAGAGCTCCAGTGAGCGCTGGAGGGGCAGAACAGCGAACCGTTGACTGACAGTCACAGCTCTCTGCTCAGAGGGGCGGGGGGGGGGACTGAGTGTTAAGGGCATGGGTGCTCAACCTGTGGCCCTCCAGCTGTTACTACAAGTCCCATGAGGCATTGCAAGGCTGATGGTTACAAGCATGACTCCCAAAGGCAGAGGCATGATTGGACTTGAAGTTCTGCAATAGCTGGAGGGTCACAGGTTGAGCACAGATCTTTGATCGCTCAGTTCTCAGTGCCCTGGTGGACAGATGCAGCATCGGATTAATGCTACATCCACCTAGGTGAGCATAAAGGTTTATTTTGAAACCTCTAAAAAAAAAAAAAAAAACGCCCCTTCACATTTGAATGTCTAAGTGCCGGTTCACACTACCACGACTCAAAGACTTTGAAGTCGCCCGTGCAGCACAACTTCATCGCGGCTTACAAACGACTTCTCATAATAGAAGTCAATGCAAGTCGCTCCGACTTCACCCAAAAATAGTGCAGGAACCTTTTTCTAAGTCGGAGCGACTTGAGTCACTCATTCGAACGGTTCCATTGCACAGCATGGAGCGCTACTTGTCAGGTGACCAAGACTCCTGACAAGTCGGAGTAGTATGAACCGGCTCTTAGGGACCTTGGCCAACACTTTAAACACCAAAAGGGCAGGATTTGGCCAGGGTGTGGGGTGTGGGGGGGGGGGGGGGGGTCACAAGTTGGGACACCAGGGCACTATCACATCCACCACCTAAAGTAAACTTGCGTTGGGAAGAATACAGAAGTTGTGAAGCCTGATCTTCTGAAAATGCCCAATACTTGGTTTTCATATAAATCCATTGGCGACAATCCCTTCATTAACCTAGAACAAGCATGCATCTTGGAGACTGAACCTTTAGTGCCAGTTCACACTAATCCGACTTAGGCGACTTGGTCGCCTGACAAATAGCTTCCAATGCTGTGCAATGGAACCGTTCTAATCAAGAGCGACTCAAGTTGCTCCGACTTAAAAAAAGGTTCCTGCACTACTTTTTGGCAAAGTCGGAGCGACCTGCATTGACTTCTATAATGAGAAGTCGTTGCAAGCCGTGCTGAAGTCGCGCTGCACTGGCGACTTAAGAGTCGGATTAGTGTGAACCGACTTAGTGTACATAAGGATCAGGTTTGCAGAAATTATTCTACCCATTAGATCAGTCTGGCAACTAGTATAAAGCCCCGTACACACGAGTCGAAAATTGGCAGGGAATTTTCGGCCAACGTCCGATCTGCCGATTTTCGGCTTGTTAGTATGATGCTTCCGACAACCGACTGCGACTTTTCGGCCGAAAAAAAATCTGGTGTGCAGACTATAAAATTTTTGTTGGCCGTCAAAACACGTCCGATTTTCCGTCAGTCAGTACAGATTTCGACAAACAAAAATCTTATGAGCAAGACTGGGCATGCTCAGATAAGAAAGAACACAAGGAAAGCAAACCAGCACATGACATCACTTCAGAAGCAGATTTTTGTTGGGCGAGAAAATTTGTGTGCAGCCTAGGCACATTCCAACCAACAAAACACCACTCTGGACAAAAGACGGACGATCGGTCGGCCGATAATCCTTGCGTGCGTACGGGGCTTAACTTAGCCATAACCAGCCACCCTACTTCTTGGCACAGGTTTCCCTACCAAACCCCCCCAAAACAGGACCTTCATCCAACAGAGTCGACACAAGGATATATAAAAAAGAAAAATATTTATTACAATATACTGTACAAATTTAACAGAATTGACTTTTTTCTTCCACATATTTACACAACATAGTGTTTTTGTATTCCCCGAATCGGTTTTCAGCAAATGCTTACTGTCGGTATTTACAGTCTTTATGTACAACGTATCACAGATACAAGTTTAACAACCGCGAGTCAGTTAGTGCAATGGAGGCTCTGGCGCCTCTATGTCTTCTCGCGATTTTCCTTTCTCTTTGACAGGTGTTTTTGCCAACAGTTATTCACATTACAATTGCTAATTAACATTGGGATTTTTTTTTTTTTTATCATCTTCAGTTTTCAAGATTGAAAAAAAAAAAAAAAAGGCTTCACTGTCAACAGAGCCTGGCATGCGTAGGTGTCTGTATGCGCACACAGCGTCACGGCAGCGGGGATGTGAAGCACCAGCTTATAATGGACTTGCTTAAGTAATGCGGCAGAGCCTAAACAGCTGTTAACCCGTTGACCAATCAGATATCAGCTTTTACTCCTGTCACTGGAAAAAAAAAAAAGAAAAACAACTTCTGATTGGTAACTAGGGTGTGCAACGCGTCAGTATTCTGCATATTTAAATTACAACTAAAGACAAAACTTTGTTTAGGTTTGGATAGAGTGGAGAGGGATTACAAATTCCGTCATGTTTTGAGGTCTGAATTCCCGTTGACAGTCATTAGTAGGCACAGGCCGAATGTCGGGAGAGAATCCAAAACTGAGTCGTCACCATACAGGAACAGAAGGGAAATCTTCCAAATGGGACATTCGTTCTGGTGACACCCAGGGGCTTCCCTCACCTCCTGTTGTGGTTATGGCACAGGAAGTGAAGGGAAATCTCCCCAATGGGACTGGCAGGGGCTTTAACCCTTCCTTACTTTATCCAAAATAAAAGGTTTTGGCTTTAGTCTCTTTTCAAGATCAATACATAAGGCAACGGTCTATTAATTTCAAGTAAAAAAGAAAGGGACCGTGCTAATGAATATAAAAAAAAAAAAAAAAAGTGTATACCTTACTACTGAAAAATGTATGAAATGCAAGGCTCTGTGGGCCAAAATAAAATACAACAATGCATGAGGTATATGTGCTTTTCACTAGAGTAAGCACTGAGGTCCAGCCCTTTGAAGACCTGACCAAGGTGGCATCATCTTGGGTAGGAGTAATTGGTCTCTCTAGACTGTGGTGTGGGACATTGCCGTCCACCTATATTTCAGTGTCAAAGGATAAAATGTCCCAATGCAGTGCAGGAAATGGAAAAAACCCACAATGCAACACTCTCCCTTTGGTTGCCATTTAAGGTGACCTAAAATGGTCAAGGTAATACAGAAAATAAGTGCAACTCTTTCCAAGTGTTTGGCACACGCCGTTGTCTATTTTTGTGCTGTCGAGGTTAAAATGGACCTGTCCACTCTTTTTGCTTAACCCATTAATGCTATATCAACAAGAAAGGCCATCGGTCCAACCTAAACTACGGCTCTTGCTAAAAAACAGAAAATTTTTAGCCAGCCAATGGTGTAATTAAAAATCACTTGGTTTTATTATGGAGAAAGTCATGAATGCTTGCTTTTGGGCTTCCGATTGGTGCAGTTTGACCCCATTCATACTCAATCATAAGAGTTTTGAGGCAAGTTCAGAGCCTTTTTTTTAATTGTGCATTTGTACACGTTTTTAGGCATGAGCACATTTGATTTAGTCAATTGAAAACTAGTTACTAGGAGGATAAGCAAGAAATTGTGCATTTCCAGGCACTCCCACTGAGGTCCATAGGAGGTAAAAAACACACAACCCTGCCCCATACAATCTCAATTGTACATTTTCAAGAGACATGATGCTCAGGTAGGAATAGGCCTCTTGATGTTGGGCCTTCAAATGGCTCAGATGTGAATGGGGTCCTTGTGTTCTGCGAGTCAGCTATGTAGCCTGTGCAGGTGGGGGGCCTCCAAGAGTCCTGGGGCCTAAATATTTCTGCACAGGAGTCTCTTGCTGACTTGTCTTGTCACTGATGGGAGCTCATAGTTTTATCAGTTACTGATCAATCCCTGGCCTTCCCCAATAGATCCTAGAAGACTGATGGCGAACCTTGGCACCCCAGATGTTTTGGAACTACATTTCCCATGATGCTCATGCATTCTGCAGTGCAGTGCAGCATCATGGGAAATGTAGTTCCAAAACATCTGGGGTGCCAAGGTTCGCCATCACTGTAGACCTAAAAGATGCAAGGTCGAAGGACTAAAAAATTGTCCATGCAGGTTAAACTGAAGGCCCAGAGTTACAAAAAAGGATAAAACTTTGAGAGTTGTCCTCCTTCAAAAACACTACAATGATAGAACACATTATATTGCCTCTGGACCAAACATGTTGGTGTTCTTCAATAAGGCAGTGCAAAGGATATTCCATGAGGCCCCCCTTCAACCAATCATATTTGTTTACTCTAAGATCATAAATTGGTTCTGATTGGTCAAAGTGCAGTAGCCCAGAGCAACCAACTGCCCTTTGCACTTGTCTTACAGAACCCACCTAAATTGACTAAAGGGTGATCCTAGATGATTCTAGGCCACCAAGGCAAAAGCTTTTGCAATAGGATAATTGTTGGCAAACTCAATATGGTATGTTGCTATGACATACGAGATTGTCCACACCACAGCTGCCAGGGCTCACAGGCTTCCTGCAAGTCCCAGATCTGGTCATTTTAAAACACAATAGTCTGTAAGTTGGGAGGAGCTAGCAGAAGAAGGAATCGAGATCATCACAAGTCTGTGGGACATCAGGTACAAGCTGGTCAGTGTTGCTTGGTTCCTGATCGGCTAAGCTGGGGTGAGAGGCAGCTTCAAACCAGGGATGTAATAAAATATCCTCCGCTGTAAGTCTCTCCGAGGGCTCCCGTCTCAGTAGGCTTCGGATAAGGCACCTAGCTTTGGGGGAGACATGGTCAGGGATGCAAAATTGTCCACGGCGGATTTTGGAGAAAAGTGAGCTGGGGTCCGAGTCATGAAAAGGATAACGTCCAACCAGGAGGGTGAAAAGCATGACGCCCAAGCTCCAGACATCCGCCGACCTCCCAGAATAAGTCCCTGTGGTGTTCAGGATCTCTGGGCTGACGTAAGCTGGACAGCCGTGTTTGTCTGACAAAGCATCATCCTTCCCTTTCATAATGTGAGCGTCTTCTAAGCTTTCCAACCTCAGCTGAGTCCTGAGAACAAAAAAACAAAAAAACAAAAAAGATTTAATATTGAGCTTCTAAACAACAAAATTTAACAAAAAAACATCATCCGCTATTAAAAACAGCAATTGCCAGCATGGAAACACAAACATTAAGACCGCATTCACATTGATCCGACTTGGACCACGACTTGTCAGCCTGACAAGTTGCGGTCCGTCACGCTCCCATTGTTCGGTACAGGAGCCGTTCTAATAGGAGCGACACAAGTCACTCAGACTTAGAAAAAGGGTCCTGTACTACTTCGGGCGACCTCGGAGCGGTTTGCATAGACCTTCATTTTATGGAGTCTGTGCAAGTCGTGCTGCACGCGACTTCACAGGTCGCCCCCTAAGTTGGAGCGACCTAGTGCGAACCGCGACTTAAGCACAGCAGTCAAAAGATTAATGGACGCTCCACCGTTGAGTTATATTGGCACAAGTTCTTGCATTATCCAATGGGAATTTTTACATTTTAGATTTTCAGCACCGACATCTAATACCTTTGTGTCTAGAAATATCTAAATAAATTGCTTATTAAAGCTAATTTTTTTTTGCATTCTGCCTTTAAATCTAACCATGGGGGGGGGATCCTTAGTATGTGCTTTTCTTAAACAACCACCTCAACTTTAACAACCAGCAGGCCAAAACTCAACGTTATCCCAGTGTATAAAAAATATATATAATTTATGTTAAAAGCCAGAAGAGATTAAAAGCCTACATAGCAAACGTTTTTTTTTTTTTCACTCTCCGGCCGCGAAGGGTATAACGCGTTCCTTTTCTGTCCTCAACATGAACTCTTGTAATGCAAAGTAGCTGTGGTACAGAGGAAGGAAAAAGTGACTCAAGCCACTCTACCGTCTGGCAGCAACCGGCTGGTGTCACAGTAAAAACTTCGCACCTGCGCCTGCCACATATCGCTTAACCCCCTGCTGACCAACACCTGACGCACAGGACGGATACTCTTACACAGCTGCCTAAAACTCATGATTTCCCAAAAATGTAAATGCACGCTTTCCATTATGCAAATAAAAAAAAAATATTGCATGTACATCCACGTGAAGGGAAGACATTGAAGTACAAACTTTCCTAACAAAAAAAAAAAAAAATTAAAAAATGTTGTGCGTTCATAGACATTCAGAATTTTGTTGCATTTACACTTTTGTGCAATTCTAGATTTACACTTTTTGTATTCTTCCAAATCTGGTCCTCTCCTGCTGCTTGTACCTGCCTTAAAGGGCCCACCAGGACACTGCACTTTGCTTGGCTATAAAAAGCGGCATGTAAATATCCATTTGGCACGGAGTCCAAAACCAAGCTCTGAACTCTCGGCCGCGACCACAGCCTCGTACCGCCCACCCCCCCTCCTCTACTGCTCTTAGCTCCTTGTTCCCTTCCATCAGTGAACATTCCAGTGACATGACGTTTGAAAATATCCCAGAAGGAACAGCGAGATCAGAATTCATTTCGGAGCTAGCAGGGGTGTTTCGGCCAAGAATGTAATACCTTCTGCCATATATCATTGATTATAAAGTCTAAATGACCCTCATAAGTTAAGTGGCTGAGGGCCAGTTTGAAGCAATATGATCTACTCCAACAGTTTTGTCCTCAGTGGGCATCTGCTTGAATTGAATGAAACGCAGGAGATTTTGGGAGTTCTGCTATGCAGAGATTATTGCGGATCCCAAAGCTCTTAGGCCTCATGTACATCGACGGTTTGGAACCCCTGGTGCAGCATAAACCTCACTGTTAGCGGCCCATCAAAATCAATGACGGGCTAAAATATGCAGCAGTTGTATGCTGTTCCAAGTGGTACCAGTGTGTAGGGCCATATGCATTCATGGACGTATGTCTCGAAGGCAGAAATTCCACGCTCTAGGCATAAGTCCTTGTATGCAAGTACCATTCAGAACAGTGTACAGCCAAAGCATATTTCAGCCCTTCATTGATTTGGAGTCTATATGCAGCACCTGTGCCACCCAATCGTCCATTTTTATTAAGCTAAACAAGCCAAACCGTCCATATGCATGAGCCCATAAAGACTGGAGCCATCCCAAACCAGCTTTTCAATTGTGGGTGCATCACAGATGAGCATCTCAGTTGGCCTCCTATGGACTCTGGCAATTAGATTGTCTTGCTAGAAATTTAAAAAACTGCACCCAAGAAAGATTAATGGCCATTCTAATGCTAAACCAAAATGGAAATAAAATTGCCAAAGTTGTATTATGTGAAAGTCCTACTAGCAATATATACAGCTGCCTATATGTAAAAATCTTGACACCTGTGCCGAAAAGGACATATGACATTTCTACAACTTCCCTATACAACCCACTGCTGTAAAGTTAGCTGCCACTGCAAGCAAGTGGAGACGGCAAAGTGACAGCTGCTAACATTCCTCTATGGGATCAACAGATAGGACGCAGCAATATTATGGCACTTTTCCACTGCAAGTACTGGCTTGGCTCTACTCGGCCCTGCTTGGCCCGGTTTGCTTTTCCACTGCTGGTACCGCATGGTACGGTGTTGGAACGGTTCGGTACGGTACGGTTTGCTTTTCCACTAAAGTAGTACTAAAGTTAAGTGGGTGGGATAACAACGGGGTGGGTGGGATTCTCTGACCAATCAGTGGCTAGTAGTGACTGCATGCAAAGGATTGTGGGATATGGTACCTCTTGGAACCACAATCGAGGTGGTACTGTTTTTGAGAGCCGTACCGTTCGGTTCCATGCAGTGGAAAAGCGCCGCCGTACCAAACCGTTCCTACACCGTACCATGCAGTACCAGCAGTGGAAAAGCACAAAAGCGAGCCGAACCGTTCGGTTCCATGCAGTGGAAAAGCGCTATTAGAGAAAATGTTGGCTTGTCCGAGACAAACCAATACAAATTTGGAAATAGAGCACCCTTCAGAACTAACAAAGAACCGACTTATTTATTAAGGGTCAGTCTACATTAAATATTTTAATTGTAAACTATAGATACAAGAGAAGCCCACGGCTTTTTATAGGTCTTGCATACTTCGAAAAGGAGAGATCTCCAAGCCATAGTTCCTGGCTCTTTTCCTAACCATCTGGTAGATTTGGTGTCCCATCTCATCCGGTCACATTCACCATAATAGAATATAAATAACCAAACTTGGAGAATGGGAACCCATCATGAGCACTGATCTAGGAATAAACCCAGATCTCCATCAGGTGGCCCAACTTTTTAGTGTCTACAACAGGGTTTCTCAACCAGTGTTCTCCCATAGGTTCCTTGAGCAATTTCTGCCTCTTAAATAAGTTCCCACCGACACTACTGATCTTTTAGCCATCTGTAAGGGAGTAATTCTTCCCAAAACCACAAGTGTAAGGAGCATTCGTCCCACTAATGTATGAGTCATAAATAGTCATTTGTAGCTGGAGATCCTTTACACTGGAAAGTTATTTCAAGTTTTTCTCTGTGTTCAAAAGGTTAAGAAAGGCTGGTCTACGAAAAACCAACCCAATTAAGTCCAGGCTAATTTCTATTTCTCCAGTTCTCTGTTGTGTCAAGACCAGCTGGAATCAGAGGTCAACTATGTACATCATGGATAAACCCCCTACAAGCTTCATACATGGTCACGTGTACACAACTTTCATATCTCAGTATTGGTGCTATCCTACAGGTTTTCCGTCAACAACCGCAGCTGCTTGGCTTCAGTTTGCATTGTATGGACTGGGCAGGGGGCCAGTCCATTCTGGTCCTATCTGCTGCGAGCATTGCGACTGTAAACACACAGAACAAACACGGGCTAATGGAAATATCAATATTTGGGAGGCAAGACGATGGGGCGGGGGTTGAATCTGGGCCCAGATGTGGCTGAATGTGACAGCTCTGAGGTCAGAAGTGTCCGGCTGGCTGAACATTAACAGTTTACTTGATATTGAATCTCGGAAAAAATTTTCGTAACACCACCTTGCACAACGGTAGGACTGTTTATACCTCAACATGTGCTGAGGACATGTGTATCACCTTGTTATGAGGGGTCATTTTGTAAGCCGATATAGATAGGTCTATGAATTTAGACAACGAAGCAAAAGACGTGGCCAACCCATGACTAAGTGAGGTCACCAGTTCCCAGAGAATGAAAGGAAAAGGGCATAACTTATGCCCCCAATTTTCCTCATGGGAGAGCAACAGGGCAAAGATACGTTTTTAATAAGAAAGTACATTAGTTTAGCTTAGGGCCTCTGTGGCTTAGGTCAGTGAACTTTTGACCCCTTGCTTCAGCAGGTATATGTCTTTCCCGCTCATTTCCAGGTACTCTGGGGGGATTGGTTAATTCTGTCGCTCTTCCCGCTCAAATCCCCCCTGTATCTGGGGAGATTTGAGCCCAGACCCCGCTTCCCGCTCAAAATTGCCGCCCAAAAACCTGCCAGCTGGTTCATTCTGGTCCCCAGGTAGGGCTATTTAAGGGGCTTCCCTCCACAGGTTCTCAGACCACCTCAGAAGACAAGAAGAAGCTGTTCATAGTTTCCCCTCCCCCCTCCCTTGGCTGTCGCAGCCAACGTTTATTATTTGTGGGTCACCTTTGTTATGCAAACAGGGACTTATGTGTTTTTAAGTCCCCGTTCACACTAAGGCGACCTGTAGGTCGCCTTCCATAGGGAAGCTGCGGACCCATTCTAATAGGAGCGACCGCCATAGACTTCAATGTTATGAAGACCGCGACCTCGGAGGTCGCCCCCCCCCCCCCGAAGTCGGATCGCCCCTGTGTGAACGGGGCCTAAGTGTTGGATAAATTTTAATTTATTTACTTTACAACCTGGATCGTGGTGATCGGGTTGTTTTCAGTGTTATTACATATTATGGTTGTTTTAAAATAAATTATTGGTGTTATTTAATACAAATAATAAACGGCCACGGCCAAAATTTTTTACCCAAACTCCAAACTTAACCGATTGTGTGTGTGTCCACTTATTATATTATTATTAGTTAAGTTATTAGGGGGTAAAAGTGATCCTGTTTGCTGTCCCATGACTGGGCCCCCTGCCACAATTCTCCATGACTGGGCCCCCTGCCACAATTCTCCATGACTGGGCCCCCTGCCACAATTCTCCATGACTGGGCCCCCTGCCACAATTCTCCATGACTGGGCCCCCCGCCACAATTCTCCATGACTGGGCCCCCCCGCCACAATTCTCCATGACTGGGCCCCCCCGCCACAATTCTCCATGACTGGGCCAAAGTGCTCTCGCAGTTCTTCCCCTGGCCTATTAATGTCCTCCTCACCTATTTACTTATCCCACAAATAGCTGTAAGATTGATCTCAAGCAGCCCTCGCAATCTGGAATTCTCTTCCCCATTAGTCTTGTTTATAGTAAACTGACCAAAAAAAAAAAAGCAAAATCGCATCCGTCACTCATTAAGTCTTTGTAAGCCTTTAAATCAAGATTGCATCCTTACCTTTCTTTGTCAGAAAACACGAACTTCCTCAGCTTCAGGTCACCCAGGACAATATTAGACTGATGACAGTGGGACACCGCGCTGATGATTTGCTTGAAGAGTTTGGCGGCCTGCTCTTCGCTCAGCCTCTTGCAGCTGCGCACATAAGAGTGCATGTCACCGTACTCCTTTTCGAAAAACACGTAGGCCTTGCTCTCCCCTTGGATGACTTCCACGATCCCAGTAATGTGTCGATGCCAGGGGAGGTGGATGTAAGGCTGGATCTTATGCTGGTAGTCCTTCAAGGGGAAAACCTGCAAAAGGATGCAAAAATAAAACTTAATTCAAATGCCAAATCCTTCATGAACTAACAGACCGTTACATTCTGACAACATTCTTTGGTTGACCAGCAACTATGTCGCACAGCCTCTCTCAACCTTTTCAACATAGAGGAACCCTTGAAATAAACTTTCCAGTCCCAGGGAACCCCTGGTCAAAAGGGAATATACATACAACTCGTGATATATTAGTGCAGGGTTTCTCAACCAGGGTTCTGTGGAACCCAAGGGTTCCTCCTGAGGTTGCTAGGGGTTCCTTGAGTAATTTCCAAGTTTCCAATGACACCATTGTTCCTTTTAGCTATCTGTAAGGGGGTAATTCTTCCCAATGATGACAAGAGTAAGGAGCATTCTTCCCACTGACTGTCACACTAATGTGTAATTTTTTTAGCAGGGGTTCCCCGAGACCAGAAATTTATTTCAAGGGTTCCTCTGTTTTGAAAGGGTTGAGAATGGCTGCATTAGTGTGATGGTCAGTGGGAGGAATGCTCCTTACACTTGTGGTCATTGGGAAGAACCCCCCCCCCCCCTTAAAGACAGCTAGAAAGATTACTGGTGTCAGTGGGGACTTCTCTGGGGCAGAACTTGCTCAGGGGACCCCCAACAACCTCATGCCATGGAACCCTGGTTGATAAAGTAGGCAAAAAAAAAAAGGCGCACCGACCTAGCGCATTATCCTCAATAAGGCTTTATTTGTACAACATATAAAAAAAATGGCTACTCACAAACAAAGGTAGAAAATAGTCATTTCAAGCTCAGTCGCTCCAGTGTCAGGAGTAGTTCATGTGTTAGTCCATATTCCTGTTAGGATGACGGCTGACGCGTTTCGAGGCTCAGCCTCTTCCTCAGAGCCACTCAGTGTTTGTGAGTAGTCATTTTTTATATGTTGTACAAATAAAGCCTTATTGAGGATAATGCGCTAGGTCGGTGCACCCTTTTTTTGTTTCTTTTTGCCTATAGTACCGTTGGACTACCCCAGTCCTTTTGTGGGCAGCCAGACTCTAACCATCCGAGATGCCTTATGCGAGTCCCGTGGGAAGTGTGGCCGGGGAGCTTGGATTCTAGGAGAAGGGTGTTATCACCGTATTGCCCTGGTTGAATAACCCTGATGTAGCATAAGGACCAATCTGGCTTGGTTTGCTTAGGTCAGTTGTGTCCAAACTACGGCCCTCCAGTTGTTCAGGAACTACAATTCCCATGAGGCATTGTAAATCTCTTCCACAGACATAACTAGGCATGATGGGAATTGTAGTTCCTGAACAGCTGGAGGGCCACAGTTTGGACATAGCTGGCTTAGGTAAACCAATGCACTTCACAGCTGTTGGTCAACCTAAAGGAAATTATAATAAGTGCACAACTTGTGGCAGTACTACAACTCCCAGTGTGTTGGGGGCCTTGTAGTTCCACCACAGGTGGAGGAGATCTACAGGCTAAATAGGTCAATGCTAGGCTAAACTAGGACATGCAAACCATATGCTAAGAGATTATGTGCAAAGACAAACAACTGCACAACACCAGACCTAGCAAAACCGTGTCCTATTTTTACATGGCCCTAGTCAGGTGTCGTAAGCTCTCATTTCTGTGGCTTTTTATGCCTGTTGGAACGACCATCAATAAATTTCCCCATCACTCACTAGCAGCAGCAGGGGGCAGCAGCAAATACACAAAGCCGTATTAAGGTTACAAGGGAGAGCTCAGCATTGACGTAAACTGTCTAATCCAATTAAAAATCAGCAAAATGAGACATTTGTTAAAGAATGCGATCATGTCAATACCGATGTAAAAGGAAAGGGAGGGTGGAAATTAAATTACAGAAACCGATGAACTGTCAACGCAATTATTACCCGAATCACTGACATTGCAATATGTTCACAACTCACGGCCGCCTAGCTTAGCAGGTTCAACCTAACTATATGTTCAGACACATTGCAAACCGCTCCATAGATATCCATTTGATTTTAGCAGATATAACAGTAAGAAATAATTTCTGATTGGCTGCCTTACGATAACTGCATTATCTAACTTTGTTCACTTGGTCTACAAAGCAGGGGGGGGGGCTGATTTACTAAAACTGGAGCGTGCAAAATCTGGTGCAGTTGGGCATGGTAGCCAATCAGCTTCTAACTTCCACTTCAATTAAGCTTTGACAAAAAGCTGATCGGCGTCTTTGTAGAGCCGCACCAGATTTTGCACGCTCCAGTTTTAGGGGGGGGGGGCTGAGTTACTAAAACTGGAGCGTGCAAAATCTAGTGCAGTTGGGCATGGTAGCCAATCGGCTTCGAACTTCCACTTCAATTAAGCTTTGACAAAAAGCTGTTCGGCTTCTTTGTAGAGCCGCACCAGATTTTGCACTCTCCAGTTGTAGTAAATCAACCCCATTGTAATGAACATTCTTGATTTGCAAAGGCAATCAGTCCCTTGAAAACAAAGACCCGATCATGCTAGGGTCCTGAACTATGCCTATCTGATGATGGATAATCAAATAAGCCCCAAAACCCTTCTAATCTTGGCCAATAGAATTCTCCATTTATCAAGTTTAGCGTTTAATCTGTCCATCAGGTTTCCTTCAACGCGTAAATAGGCTACGTCTTCTCTAAGCTGTGGGGCAGATAAGGTAACAGCTCTGTCTGCTGCAACGTCATGCAAGTCTTTCTAGTACAACGCAATCACATTGCAAAATTGGATCTTGGCAAAGCGTGGCAAGGGCTTCATAGGACTTTTAGTCCCTTGGCCTGTACTAGGAAGCGGGCGACTGGTGCCAATTTAAGAATAGTCTGCCGTCACTCTTGGGGGAATGGAGCTGATGCCCTTAGGGAAGCAATCACTTAGCTGGAAGTGCTCAAACAGGGAGCTCTGGGGATCATGCGGGAAGCTAGGTCTCCTGAGAAACCACATGCAATATAATACAGAGGAGCCCTTGGGGCAAGACAGGAAGCGGAGCGGGGGCCCTGGAGACCATGAAGCATCAGACTAAATGTAACAATAGACAACAATAACCCGGGTCTCTCTGACCCCACTGGTGAAAACTCGAGAAACACTACAGACAATGCTGCCTTCTGCTCTACAACATAGAATGGGGTCTCCGTCACCCCCTCCTCTACTTCCGAGACTGCAGACAAAAGCGCGCGGGGGGGGGGGGGGTGTCCTTGGTCTCCCAAAGAAACAAAGCAAACAAAAGATGGGTAAGCCTGGTCTAGGTGTCCCCAGAACAAACGATAGCAATGTGCTGCAGTACTGTGGAAGGAAACTTTAGGGTCCCTCTGGAAGGTGCAGACAATAGACTGAAGTCTTCCTCGCACATAGATTTCCACTGTAGACAGAGTGATCCCAGCACAGACTTAAAAGCCCACCAGTACATACAGGGCTAGGGAAATCTGACTTGTCTGCAGATATCCCTGCCTTGGGGTCCCCAGAGAGAGCTCACCGAGTCACTCATAACAGTTAGGCATTGCAGACAAAAGACTGAGGTTATTGAAGGCTACACAGACAGCAAGCACTCAACACTGACTACAGACACTACAGACCAGAGCTCCTAGAAGCAACAAAGACTACACATCAGAGCAAAAGATGATAAATTGCTAACAAACAGAACAAAAATAAATAAACAAAAAGATAAATAAACAGAACATGAAGCCAAACCTTAGAGACTACAGACAGCATGAAGTCATCCCTGGACCCGGGGTTCCCTTATGTAGTGCAGAGGGAACACCTGGGTCATCCTTGACTTGGGGCTCCCCAAAAGCATGCAAACTACATGGGATCACTTGAGGCCTCCAATGATCCTACAAACAGCAGGATCAGGTCATCTCTACCCTGGGGTTCTGCCGAACCCCCAAATAGGCTTGCAGTCATCTCTACCCTGCCCCCCCCCCCCCCAATACTCTCCAGACACAAGGTTGTGGTCATCACTAACCTGAGCAGACAAAAGGTTGGGGTTGTGACTACCCCTTGGGGCTCCCCAAGACCCTGCAGATAATAAAGCTGAAGTCATGCCTTCCCAAAACACTTCAGACTATTATCTTCCCAATACTGAGGTTCTCCTAGAGCCTGCAGATTATAGGCTAGGATCAGATCTAAGGAAGACTATAGAATAAGGTCTTGCCAATCCTGGTGCTCCCCTAGACTCTGCAGATAACAGGCTGGAGTCATGCCATTCCAAGACCCGGCAGACTATAGACTAAGGTCTTGGCAATCATGGCGCTCCTGTAGACCTTGCAGCTAAGATAATGTCTTCCCAATATTCTGCAGGCTATAGACTAGGAATCCCAAAGATCCTGCAGATAGGCTGAGCTTATGTCTTCCAAGACCCTGCAGACCAATGACTAGGGTCATGCCAATCCCGTATGTTCCCATAGACCCTGCAGACCAAGGACTAGGGTCATGCCAATCCCGTATGTTCCCATAGACCCTGCAGACCAATGACTAGGGTCATGCCAATCCCGTATGTTCCCATAGACCCTGCAGATAACAGGATGAGTTGTCAGGTCTAATAAGACACTGCAAAGTATAAACTAGGGCCATGCCAACACTGGTGGTCCCATATCTACGAAGACCGTACAGACTATAGGCTAGGGTCATGCCAACCCTGTAGGTCTCCTTAGACCCTATAGATTACAGGCTGGGGTCATGTCTATAACAACCCTGGAACTATAGACTAGGGTCATGTCCACCCTGGTGTTCCCATAGATCCTGCAGGTGAAAGACTGTTCATGGTCTATGAAGACCGTGCAGCCTACAGTCTATAGACTAGGGTCATGCCATTCGTGGTGTTCCCAGATCTATGAAGACCTGACAGACAATAAACTGGGGTCATGCCAACTCTGTATGTTCACACAGGCCCTGCAGAGAACAGGCTGGAGTCAGGTCTATGAAGACCCTACAGACAAGGATCATGCCAATCCTGGCGTTCCCATAAACTCTGCAGATAACAGGCTGGAGCCATGTCTTTGAAGACTCTACAGCCAATTCTGGTGTTCCCATATCTATAAAACTAATTCAGCAGCCTATAGATGAGGGTTATGCCAATCCCGGTAACAGTCTGGAGTCAAGTCTATGAAGACCCTGCAGACTAAAGCCTGGGGTCCTTCCAATCCTGGTGTTCCCATTACTATGAAGACCATACTGACAAGGGTCATGCCAATCCTGGTTTGCCCATAAAGGCTGCATATAACAGTCTGGGAGTCAAGACTATAAAAACACTACAGACAAGGGTCATGCCAATCCTTGTGTTCCCATATCTATGAAGACCCCAAAGATTATAGAGTGGGGGTCCTTCCAATCCTTGGGCCCCTCCAGATACCAGGCTGGGGTCCAGTCTATAAAGACCCCAAAGACTATAAAGTGGGGTCCTTCCAATCCTGGGGCCCCTGTAGATACAAAGCTGGGGTCCAGTCTATGAAGACCCCACAGACTATAGAGTCGGGTCCCTCCAATCCTGGGGTCCAGTCTATGAAGACCCCAAACACTATAGAGTTGGGTTCATCCAATCCTGGGGCCCCTAAAGATACAAGGCTGGGGACCAGTCTATGAAGACCCTCACAGACTATAGAGTTTGGTCCCTCCAATCCTGGGGCCCCTCCAGATAGAAAGCTGGGGTCCAGTCTATGAAGACCCCAAAGACTATAAAGTGGGGTCCTTCCAATCCTGGGGCCCCTCCAGATACCAGGCTGGGGTCCAGCCTATGAAGACCCCAAAGACTATAAAGAGGGGTCCTTCCAATCCTGGAAGATACCATTCTGAGGTCACCCTTAGGTCTCCTAGGTGCCCCCTTTCCTTGGAGTTCCATAGACACCCTATAGCAGTCCTGGGGTCCCCCCAACAAAGGACCTCCATCAATGGCTCCCAGGTCCGGTCGGGCTCACCTTGCACTGTAGCTCTTGTCCGGTGTGCAGGTGGAGGGCTCTGGCCACGTTGTCCCGGTCCCCGGTGGGTAGCAGTAAGTAGCTTCCTATACAGGTAGGTCCGGTGTGCTGGGGGTCAGAGCTGTGCAGAGCCGGCGGGTGCGGGGATCCCGGGGAAGGCAGGAAGCCGCCGTCTGGGGGCGCCTCGGTGAGCCGGGGGCACTTAGCGGGGGGCTCGTCGGTCTCCAGCAGCCTCTTGGGGTGATGGGCCCTACACGGGGCCCCCAGCCGGCTCTGCACGTTGGTAAACATGATTAATATGAAGGAAGGAGAAGGGGGGCATCCACGTGTCCCCGGGGCCCCGATCACACAGCGGAGATACGGCGTGTACAGGAGCCTGCCTGCATCTGTGTGATCGGAGCCCCGGAGACCGAGCACAACCAGACCCCGACTCCGCCCACTACTGCCTTGTGCAATACGGAGAGCCCGCCCCCTTCCCACACTCACACAGTCTCATTCCTCTCGTTGCATCATCCCTCCCCCCTCCTCCTCCTACCGGACTGTCATCATTCTCTGCAACCCTTCCATGCAGGATCTGCACCTCTATACACCCCCATTATACACCCCTATACCGGGGGCCCCATTATACACCCCTATACCGGGGCCCCAATCCTCCATAGAAATACCGATCCCTATATTACCGTCTGTACCGACATCACTGCAATCACCGACACTGTCCGCTAGAGGGAGCACCGAGCCAGCACTGGAGAACACTCTGCAACAATGTATCTTCATCTATCATCTACACATGCAGAGTACAGACACTGTATAATATGCAACAATGTATCTTCATCTATCATCTACACATGCAGAATACAAAGTATATCATATGAAACAATGTATCATCTACACATGCAGAATACAAAGTATATCATATGAAACAATGTATCATCTACACATGCAGAATACAAAGTATATCATATGAAACAATGTATCATCTACACATGCAGAATACAAAGTATATCATATGAAACAATGTATCATCTACACATGCAGAATACTGACACTATAATATATGCAACAATGTATCTTCATCTATCATCTACAAATGCAGAGTACTGAAACTGTATATAATATGAAACAACGTATCATCTACACATGCAGAGTACAGACACTGTATAATATATGCAACAACGTATCATCTACACATGCAGAATACTGACACTGTACATCATATGCAACAATGTATTATACAGTCACCAGAGTTCCTAATGTAGATGATACATTGTTGCACATATTATACAGTGTCAGTACTCTGCATGTGTAGATGAAGATACATTGTTGCATATATTATACAGTGTTTGTACTCTGCATGTGTAGATGATACATTGGGGTGGATTTACTAAAACTGGAGAGTACAGACCAGAGGCGTAACTAGAACCTTCAGGGCCCTGATGCAAGAAACCATGAAGGGCCCCCCAGACCCCTGGCCGGGGCCCTTACCTTCAAGCCCAGGGCTCTTCCCACTGATCCTGGGGCTCTTTACACGCGTTGCATGGCCTTTTATTACGGTCCCGCAGCAGGATCCTTTCACAAGTTCTGCAGTGGGCCCCCTTCCTGCAATCTTGGGGCCTCCCCACAATGGTGCAATGCCAGGGTCCGGTTGCAAGTGTGACCTTTGCGATCCTGGAAGTTCACCCACTGGTTTGCTACCGGGCCCCCTGGAGCATGGGGCCCGGTAGCGATTGCAACCCCTGCAACCCCTGTAGTTACGCCCCTGGTACAGACAATGCAGAGTACTGACACTGTATATCATATGGAACAATGTATCATCTACACATGCAGAGCACTGACACTGTATATGAAAATGAAACAATGGGGTTGATTTACTAAAGCTGGAGAGTGCAAAGTCTGGTGAAGCTCTGCATAGAAACCAATCAGCTTCCAGGTTTTGTCGTCAAAGCTTAATTGTACGAGCTGAAGCTGATTGGCTACCATGCACAGCTACATCAGATTTTGCACTCTCCAGATTTAGTAAAGCAACCCCAATGTATCATCTACACATGCAGAGTACTGACACTGTATAATATGGAACAATGTAGCATCTACACATGCAGAGCACTGACACTGTATAATATTGAACAATGTAGCATCTACACATGCAGAGCACTGACACTGTATAATATTGAACAATGTAGCATCTACACATGCAGAGTACTGACACTGTATAATATGGAACAATGTAGCATCTACACATGCAGAGTACTGACACTGTATAATATGGAACAATGTATCATCTACACATGCAGAGCACTGACACTGTATAATATGGAACAATGTATCATCTACACATGCAGAGCACTGACACTGTATAATATGGAACAATGTAGCATCTACACATGCAGGGTACTGACACTGTATAATATGGAACAATGTATCATCTACACATGCAGGGTACTGACACTGTATAATATGGAACAATGTATCATCTACACATGCAGAGTACTGACACTGTATAATATGGAACAATGTATCATCTACACATGCAGAGTACTGACACTGTATAATATATGCAACAATGTATTATACAGTCACCAGAGTTCCTAATGTAGATCAAGATACATTGTTGCATATATTATACAGTGTCAGTACTCTGCATGTGTAGATGAAGATACATTGTTGCATATATTATACAGTGTCAGTACTCTGCATGTGTAGATGATACATTGGGGTGGATTTACTAAAACTGGAGAGTACAGACAATGCAGAGTACTGACACTGTATAATATATGCAACAATGTATCTTCATCTACACATGCAGAGTACTGACACTGTATAATATATGCAACAATGTATCTTCATCTACACATGCAGAGTACTGACACTGTATAATATATGCAACAATGTATCTTCATCTACACATGCAGAGTACTGACACTGTATATCATATGAAACAATGTATCATCTACACATGCAGAGCACTGACACTGTATATCATATGAAACAATGTATCATCTACACATGCAGAGCACTGACACTGTATATGAAAATGAAACAATGGGGTTGATTTACTAAAGCTGGAGAGTGCAAAGTCTGGTGCAGCTCTGAATAGAAACCAATCAGCTTCCAGGTTTTGTCATCAAAGCTTAATTGTACGAGCTGAAGCTGATTGGCTACCATGCACAGCTACATCAGATTTTGCACTCTCCAGATTTAGTAAAGCAACCCCAATGTATCATCTACACATGCAGAGTACAGACACTGTATAATATGGAACAATGTATCATCTACACATGCAGAGCACTGACACTGTATAATATGGAACAATGTAGCATCTACACATGCAGAGTACTGACACTGTATAATATGGAACAATGTATCATCTACACATGCAGGGTACTGACACTGTATAATATGGAACAATGTATCCTTATACTGTCTTGCCTACACATAGACACGTACATGTAACTTTATAAACATACATTGGAGTTGTTTTACTAAAACTGGAGATTGCAGAATCTGGTGCAGCTCTCCATGGCAGCCAATCGGCTTCTAAATTCAGCTTGTTTAACCACTTCCTGACCGCCTCCTGTAGATTTATGGCGGTAGGCTGGCTCCAACAGGCAAACTGACATAGGTATACATCACTCACCCGAAGGCAGCTAGGGGGCGCCCCCGATCATCAGTGGGGACTCCGATGCACGGGTCAGGCGGCTCCGATTGCCATCTGACACCCGCGATCGCTCCCCACTGAGAGAGAAGAACAGTCAGCTGATGTAAACACAGCCGACCGCTCTTCTGCCTGAAATGTTCAAAGAGCCCCTGTGATCCTTCTATATAGGATCACAGATCTCTATGATCATTTCACAAGCCCCACCCCCACAGTTACAATCACTCCCCTAGGCTCACATTTAACCCCTTGATCACCCGCACTGTTAACCCCTTCCCTGCCAGTGTCATTATTACAGTAAAAGTGCATATTTTTAGCTCTGATTACTGTAGTAATGTCCCTGGTCCCCCCAAAAGTGTCAAAAATGTCAGTCAGGGGTCCTATCTGTCCTCCGCAATGTTGCAGTCCCGCTAAAAATAGCAGATCGCCGCCATTGCTAATAAAAAAAACATAAAAATTACATAAATCTTTCCCGTAGTTTGTAGACTCGATAACTTTTGCGCAAACCAATCAAAATACGCTTATTGCGATTTTTTTTACCAAACATATGTAGCAGAAAACAAATTGGCCTAAAATGTTAAAAATTTAGATTTTTTAATTATTTTTTTGGGGAATGTCATATAGCAGAAAGTGAAATGTATTGTTTTTTTTTTTTCCAAAATTGTCGCTATTTTTCTGTTTATAGCGCAAAAAATAAAAATTGCAGAGGTGATCAAATACCACCAAAAGAAATCTCTATTTGTGGGGAAAAAAGGACGTAAATTTTGTTTGGGTACAGCATCGCACGACCGCGCAATTGTCCGTTAAAATAACGCAGTGCCGAATCGCAAAATATAGCCTGGTCAGGAAGGGGGTAAATCCTTCCGGTCTTAAAGTGGTTAATTCAGCTTTGAGCCCCCATTCACATTGTGCCAAATTGCTTGGAAAATCGGAGCCTATTGCCGGCAACGGCAATGTCCAATGTCAACTTTGCGGCGCCGCACCGATTCCCAAAAGTAGTTCCTGCACTACTTTTGGCGACTTCAGAGGCGATTTCAATAGACATCTGTACATGAAGCAGCACAGATGTCTCTCAAATCGCCCCCGAAGTCGCACTGAAATACCAGCCTGAAATTGTGTGAGTTCAGACCTGCATTCAGTGTCAACCTAGGCTGAAAATATTATCTGGAAGCTGATTGGTTACTATACACAGCTGCACCAGATTCTGAGCACTCCAGTTTTAGCGCCGGTTCACACATATGCGATGTCAGACACTGCTCTGCAAATCACATGCCATGTCTGTGCGATGCAAATTCAGCCATACAGAACCAAAGTCACATAGGACCCTTTTTTGGGTCCGCACCAGAATCGGATCGCATGGGTGTTCATACCTATGCAGGGGTGGACTGCGCGGTCGGGCACTTCCGATGTGGTCCGAGAGCCCAGGCCGGGAAGGGGGCCCGCCGCCCAGTACAGAATGAACTCACACGATGTTGTCTCAGAGACAACATTGGGCTATCTGGGCCGGCGATACATAGGTGGGAGGAGGGGAGCGGGCCCAACGGCCGGCAATGCGTAGGTGGGAGTCTGGCAGTCTCGCGCTCCCAGGCAAAGGGCTGTACATGTACGGTGCTAGCCTAGGAGGAGCTAGGGGAGCAATTGCGCGCCCCTGGAGGCACGCTCCTGCCCCCGCTCGTCGGCTGGGGAGTCAGTGCGTGTGACCGGCCGCTCCGATGGCCGCCGGCCGCTCCGATGGCCGCCGGTCACTCGCAATCTCCCTCTGCAGTGAGAGAAGGACAGACGGCTGATGTAAACACAGCCGTCTGTCATTCTCCCTAAAGTAATGACAGAGGCTATGTGATCCTGCTATTTAGGATCGCATGTCTCTGTGATTACATCACAAGCCACGCCCCTCCACAGTCAGAATCACGCCCCTAGGGACACACTTAACCCCTTGATCACCAGTAAAGTTAACCCCTTCCCTGCAAGTGTCATTTTTACAGTAACAGTGCATATTTAAAGCACTGATTACTGTAGTAATGTCACTGGTACTCTCAAAAGTGTCAAAAATGTCAGTCAGGGGTCCGATCTGTCCACCACAATGTCGCAGTCCCGCTAAACAAATCACAGATCGCCGGCATTACTCGTTAAAAAAAAAAACAATAAAAATGACATAAATCTTTCCCTTAGTTAGTAAACGCAATAACTTTTGCGCAAACCAATCAAAATACGCTTATTGTGATTTTTTTTACCAAAAATATGTAGCAGAAAACAAATTGGCCTAAAATGTTAAAAAATTTGGGTTTTTACATTTTTTTGAGAATTTCATATAAAAAATGTGAAAAATTTTATTTTTTCAAAATTGTCGCTCTTTTTTTGTTTATAGCGCAAAAAATAAAAATCGCACAGGTGATCAAATACCACCAAAAGAAAGCTCTGTTTGTGGGGAAAAAAGGACGTCAATTTAGTTTGGGTACAGGGTCGCACGACCGCGCAATTGTCCATTAAAGTCACGCAGTGCCGAATCGCAAAATAGGGCCTGGTCTTTGAGCAGCCAAATCCTCTGGGGCTAAAGTGGTTAAATAGAGATTTTAATATATGTGTCAGCGCTGCTCAATATTGTAATCAAAAAAGTGCTCCTCTATGTGCATAAAAATATATATCGAAGTGCTAGTGGAGGTGTATACTATATATCCCCAGCCACCTACATGTGCCAAATATTTATAAAGCAAAAACACAGTGCAATCACGTATATAAATAACAATCACATAAAGTGCAAAAAGCTGAACCAATATAAGGTGCCAAGTGCAATGTGCTGATGTACAAATACAGTATATGACTCTTGTGCTCACAACAGTTCCATAAAGTTCTTGTGCAAACAATATGGAGATAATAAATCACAAAGTGCTGGTTATTCCACTGCTGAAATTATAATTCATGCGCTATGAGCAGCCTCACAAAGTCCTTGTGTAAACACAGAAATGATAATGAATCTCAAAAAGTGCCCAGTGCCAAACAAGAAGTGATGATCAATCGCAAAAAGTGCCCGGTGCTCCACTGTGTGCTCCCCTCGTGCTCCCTCACCGGATCTATACGAGGTATAGCGCCTATATACTCCTGGTAATGTGCCTTAGGATGCCAGGACCTCTCTGCTAGACCCTCCGGATATCGAGCGGGTAACTGCGCATTATACTGCTGCAAGGGTTGACTGCTTCCTGGTTGCGGTATCTTATCATTCAATTATATCCCCATAAAGTATGGCCATGAAAAGAAGAGATCCTCCATAGTGTAGTAATTAATATAATCTTTTTATTAGATAAAATTACTTAACTTACAAGGTAAAAGCCAAACAAATTCGTATTTCCTCCTTGCTTCATTACTACACTATGGAGGATCTCTTCTTTTCATGGCCATACTTTGTAGGGTGTGGCTGGAGGCGTGATGTGGGTGTGGCTGGAGGTGTGATGTGGGTGTGGCTGGAGGTGTAATGTGGGTGTGGCTGGAGGTATAATGTGGGTGTGGCTGGAGGTGGGGCAAGGGTGTGGCTGGAGGCAGAACATGGGCAGGGCATGGAAAGGGGGCCCTTGATTTATTTTGAGAGGGGGCACGGAGGGTTCTCAGTCCGCCCCGGATATCAGCCTTTTTCAACCAAAGTGCCTAGGCACCCTGAGGTACCTTCTGGTGTCTTCAGGGGTGCCATGGAAAAATGCCTAGAAACTGCCCAAAATTGTATACAAGCCTGTGTGTTAGTTACATAAAGTCACAGGTTTTCATAATGCACCATTACAACCTTCTAGCCGCCGGTGTCCTAACAACCAATGACATTATCGTTTTATGAGAAAAACATTGGGCACCTGCATAGCACCCTTGTTTGCCCTTCCCCTGCCCCTCTGCATCAGCACTGGGGTGACAATGGGTGAGGGAGAGAAACTGAGGGGGAAGAGAAACATTGGAATACGAGTCAGTATCAGTCAAAGGTGTTTTCTTTTGGAACAATAAATCCCCTCCAATGTTGGGTATCCTACGCATATGGGTGTTGCTGCGTTATGTAAAGCCAATAATTTAGCTTTTTACATTTTAGAATGGGGTGCCTATAGATTGTGCAGAATTGTAAAGGGTGCTTTGACTGAAAAAAGGTTGAAAAACACTGATGTATATGTTATATTGTTTATTACATACTCCTGACCCCTGTGCTTTGTATGTTATATTGTTCATTACATACTCCTGACTCTTGTACTCTATATGCTATATTAGTTATTTATTACTTTCTCTTGATAAATGCACAGAGTAGGTTACATACTCCTGACCCCTGTACTCTCTATGTTATTTTGTTCATTGCATACTCCTGACCCCTGTACTCTCTATGTTATTTTGTTCATTACATACTCCTGACCCCTCTACTCTCTATGTTATTTTGTTCATTGCATACTCCTGACCCCTGTACTCTCTATGTTATTTTGTTCATTACATACTCCTGACCCCTGTACTCTCTATGTTATTTTGTTCATTGCATACTCCTGACCCCTGTACTCTCTATGTTATTTTGTTCATTACATACTCCTGACCCCTGTACTCTCTATGTTATTTTGTTCATTACATACTCCTGCCCCCTGTACTCTCTATGTTATATTGTTCATTACATACTCCTGACCCCTCTACTCTCTATGTTATTTTGTTCATTGCATACTCCTGACCCCTGTACTCTCTATGTTATTCTGTTCATTACATACTCCTGACCCCTGTACTCTCTATGTTATTTTTTCATTACATACTCCTGACTCCTGTACTCTCTATGGTATATTGTTCATTACAAACTCCTGACCCCTGTGCTCTCTACGTTATATTGTTCATTACATACTCCTGACCCCTGTACTCTCTATGGTATATTGTTCATTACATACTCCTGACCCCTGTACTCCCTACGTTATATTGTTCATTACATACTCCTGACCCCTGTACTCTCTACGTTATATTGTTCATTACATACTCCTGACCCCTGTACTCTCTACGTTATATTGTTCATTACATACTCCTGACCCCTGTACTCTCTACGTTATATTGTTCATTACATACTCCTGACCCCTGTACTCTCTACGTTACATTGTTCATTACATATCCCGACAGTTGCTGGTTGCCAAGTGCTCCCCCAACAATTTTAATGGAGGTCCACTTTAAGCTTGGCTCAGTGAAAGTGTTAGCTCTATATTTTGTGTGCTAGAAAGCATTTGTAAAGGTAGATTTTCATTTTTTGTAAATGATTGCTCTGCGGTTTGTCTGTGAGGCTCTCACTTGTGGTAGAGTATTTCATGTTTATTTTGAATGTACAAAGACTTGGATAAATATGTGCCTTGTATATAGTGAGTAGGCTCAGGATCTATTTAACCATGCCCCTTTAAACCCATCTGACTGAGGCCACCCCTACCATTTACAGCTTAACCACTTTACAACCGCCCGCAGCAGTTATACTGCGGGAGGCAGCCGCTCCTGCGCAAACCGCCGTAGGTATACGTCGGCCGCACGCGGGCAGCTAGGGGGAGCTAGGAAGCTGATACATGGGGCAGGCGGCTCCGATTGCTGTCTGACACCGTATACGCCAGCAGCGCTTCTGTCCCCACTCATCAGCAGGGAAGGCGATGCACAGGGTCGTGGTTTCGATTGTCGCCTGACACCCGCGATCGTTCCTCGCTGAGAGAGAAGAACGGTCGGCTGTTGTAAACACAGCTGACCGTTCTTCTACCTGGAATGATCATAGAGCTCCTGTGATCCTTCTATATAGGAACACAGGTCTATGTGATCATTTCACAAGCCCCCCCCCCCCACAGCTAGAAACACGTCTCTGGCTCTAATCATGTGCTTCCAAAAGAAAAAAAAACCCCATTGGAATCCATGTGTCCGGCGCCCTGCATGTAGATTAGGCGGGCCGGAAGCAGGGATAGGGGTGCGGCACCTCTGCCCCAATGGATGGGTCGCCACTGTTCCCTACACAATATTATATCACCCCCCCCCCCCCCCCCCAGCAACAATGGACGCTCATTACAAAATACCCCCCTAGCAACAATAGAACCACCCCTACAACAATAAACCCCTAGCAACATCAACAGATTTCCCAGCAGCCAGCAACAATAGACCCTCCAGCAGTGAGCAGAATAGACCTCTCCCTTACAAGTTGACCCCCCCCCCCTAAGCAAATATAGACCTCCTCAGCAACTATAGACCCCCCTCCCCCCCCCCCACACACAAATAGATTTCTGCCAACATCAATGGACCCTCCAGCATACCCCAGTACCCCTTTCCATTACATACATTCAGTGCTGAAGGTGCCAGAACTGCGTTCCCCCACGTTTCCGCAGAAAAAGCCCTGCCTATACTTTAATAAAAAATAATTAGTTTAATTGATTGTTGACTCAGTTATGATGTTGTGATGTAACCATCGCACACAGAGGCGCAGGTGTCGGAAAGGATTGGAATCTTATACCGAACTGAAGTTACTGAGAGCTTCAGAAATCCGTCCTAGACCACATACCTCTCTACCTGCTGACATTTCAGACACTGCGATTCGCCGATTACATCAGCGTCTCCCCAGCCGCAGCAAACTTCAATTACATCCTGCTCCACTTACACAGCAGCCCGCCTGTGAGAGCGAAAAAACTGCAAGATAAAGATAAACCCGACACTATAATTTAAACTCATTATTTGAAATTCTAAGTTGCATCATGCGTCTCCGACTAAGATAAACAATAGGTGATTGTTCCCATTAATACGTGGATTTCGGAAGGGAGTAAACTCAAAACTGGCTTACGGCAGTCATAGATTTTCGGCACAGTGTGGGTCACATTGGAGCTCGATGTCTGGTGATCAGCATCCTATTAGGGAGAAGTGGCCTGATGATCAGGAGGCACAATAAGCCTTTGCCCTAAAGCTGATCAGCTGCAGATTTCTCAGCACAGTCCGTACGCCATACGTTTATCAATGACGCAGAAAAAAAACCCCACGAGAAAAGTGTGGAGGCTTCCATTGCTGACTTCTGAAAATGTCAGTTGCATAACCGCCGGGCAACTTGCATTTTCATATGCCGTCTGCTTGAGGATTTGTAATTCAGTGTAGCCAGTTTTGTGATTCAAGCAACCTTGTTGGACAGCCCAGTTATTTACTAACTCTGACTGCAGCGGCCACAAGCCTGCTCCTGCATCTTCTCCTCCAGATTCTGTATCCAATCTACCCAAGGCCTTGGTGGCCTCTGAGACCTCTGCCTTTAAGATTCCATCTGATGCTGAGTCACTCCCGTATTTGCCTTATGAGCTTGCCTCCAAGGGGTCGCAGTCTGCCATTACTCCAAAATTAACGGAGAATGCTTTAACTTTTATTGATGCAGTGCGCACCACTCTAAGACTAGAACAGTGGCCTTCAAACTGCAACCCGTGGCCCAGATGTGGCCCTTTGCTTGCCTTTATCTAGCTCTTGGGTACCTTTCCATCCATTGACATCAACCATAGGGCACTATTCTTCCCACTGAAACAAGTGACAGGGTACCTTTTCTCCCATTGACACCATTGATGCAGAACCATTCCTCCCATAGGCACCAATGATGAGGACTATTCCTCCCACTGATACCAGTGAATGGACACTGTTCATCCTACAGATACCAATAATGGGACACTATTCCTCCCACTGACACCAATGATGGGGCACTATTCCTCCCACTTACACCAATGATGGGGCATTATTCTTCCTACAGATACCAATGATGGGGCACTATTCCTGCCACTGATACCAATGATGGGGCACTATTCCTGCCACTGACACCAATGATGGGACACTATTCCTCCCACTGACACCAATGATGGGACACTATTCCTCCCACTGACACCAATGATGGGACACTATTCTTCCTACTGATACCAATAATAGGGCACGATTCCTTCCACTGATACCAATGATGGGGAGCCATTCTTCCTACAGATACCAATGATGGGGCACTATTCTTCCCACTGAAACAAATGATGGGGCACCTTTTCTCCCAAGGATACCAATGATGGGACACATTCTTCTTACAGATACCAATAGAAAGGCACTATTCTTTCCACTGATACCATTAACGGGGCACTATTCCTCCCACTGATACCAATGATGGGGCACTATTCCTCCCACTGACACCAATGATGGGCACTATTCCTCCCACTGACACCACTGATGGGACACTATTCCTCCCACTGATACCAATGGTGGGGCACTATTCCTCCCACCTACACCAATGATGGGGCACTATTCCTCCCACTGACACCAATGATGGGGCACTATTCCTTCCACTGACACCAATGATGGCCACTATTCCTCCTACGGATACCAATAATGGGCACTATTCCTCCCACTGATACCAATGATAGCCACTATTCTTCCTACAGATACCAATAATGGAACACTATTCCTCCCACTGATACCAATGATGGGGCACTGTTCTTCCTACTGATACCAATAATAGGGCACGATTCCTTCCACTGATACCAATGATGGGGCACCATTCTTCCTACAAATAGCAATGATGGGGCACTATTCTTCCCACTGAAACAAATGATTGGGCAGTATTCCTCCCATGGATGCCAATGATGGGACACCATTCTTCTTACAGATACCAATAGAAAGGCACTATTCTTTCCACTGATACCATTAATGGGACACTATTCCTCCCACTGATACCAATGATAGGACACTATTCTTCCTACAGATACCAATGATGGGGCACTATTCCTCCCTCTGACACCAATGATGGGGACTATTCCTCCCACTGACACCAATGATGGGGCACTATTCCTTTCACTGACACCAACAATGGTGCATTATTCCTCCCACTGACACTAATGATGGGGCACTATTCTTCCTACAGATACCAATGATCGGGCACTATTCCTGCCATTGATACCAATGATGGGGCACTGTTCTACCTACAGATACCAATGATGGGGCACTATTCCTCCCACCTACACCAATGATGGGGCACTATTCCTCCCACTGACACCAATGATGGGGCACTATTCTTCCTACAGATACCAATGATGGGGCACTATTCCTCCCACTGACACCAATGATGGGGCACTATTCCTTCCACTGATACCAATGATGGGGCACTATTCCTTCCACTGACACCAATGATGGCCACTATTCCTCCTACGGATACCAATGATGGGCACTATTCCTCCCACTGATACCAATGATGGCCACTATTCTTCCTACAGATACCAATAATGGAAAACTATTCCTCCCACTGATACCAATGCTGGGGCACTGTTCTTCCTACTGATACCAATAATAGGGCACGATTCCTTCCACTGATACCAATGATGGGGCACTATTCTTCCTACAGATACCAATGATGGGGCACTATTCTTCCTACAGATACCAATGATGGGGCACTATTCCTCCTTCTAACATCAATAATTGGCGCACTTTTTTTTTCTCCCACTGGCCACAGTTTGGTCTCTTCAAAGCCTAAAAAAGCAAAGACCTTCACAGTGCATGGGTGTTCCAGGCTATCTTCCACAGTAAGGTTACCATTCATCCCGGTTTCCTAGGGATAGTCCCATAGCCTGGAAAATGAGGGTCTCTAGCATTGTCCCAGGGATCCAAGCAGCATAGCATGAACCTGGCTATCCAGCGGTGCTTTTTGGATTGCCATTTGCGCAGTGTAGCTGTTGCATTGGCGCTCCAAGTCCCCCCCCCCCCCTCTCACCTTATCCTACAGGTTCTGTATCGAATCCACCCATGGTCTTGGCGGTCTCTGAGCCCTCAGTTGATGAGATTTTGTCAGATTCAAAGTTGCACCAGTCTTTATCTTACCAGCTTGCCTACAAGGAGTTGCAGTCCTCTGCCGTTACTCTTAAATTAATAGAGATCGCTTCGGCTCTCATTAATGCAGTGTGCACCACTTTAAAACCAGAGGATCAGTCTGTTGCTCCAAACAGTTCTATTCCTAGTCTTGGGTGCATCAGAAACAAAAAAAAATGCAAAGGCCTTCACATTGCACCTGCAGTTCCAAATCTTTCTCTTTGATAAGATTACCATTCATCCCTGTTTTTCAGGGACAGTCCCTATTCGATGGCATCATCTCAGGAAGCCTAATAGCATAGCATGAACCTGGCTGTCCGGTGGTGCTATTTTGCACAGTGCGACTGTCGAAAGGGCGTCTACCTACTTGTGGGTGCCCAAGGATTATTAGTGATTGACCAATATCGTTTTTTCATTGCCGATACCAATATTTTGGTCATCGCATATCGGTATCGGCCGATATTTTCGTACATTAAAAAAATTTTTTTTTTTCTTTTTTCTTTTCTTTTTTTTACAGGTACTCTTGTGGAGGGATCTGGGGGTCTAAATGACCCCAAACCCCTCCTCTGCACTTAAAAGCATTCAAAACACCAAGTTTGGCTGTTTTGAATGCTGTCATTTTTTTGAATTTGGCGCTGAGTACCCCCCGGAAGTGATGTCATGAAATCACTTCCAGGTTTTTACATGGAGATCCGATCAGAGCCGAATGCGGCTTTGATCGCGTCTTCTCTCCAGCGGCCGTCAGGCTGGTTGCCCAGATCTCCCGGAGGGTCAAGAGACCCGGGACGAGCCGAGGAGACCCGCTCCTTGTAATGACAGCTGAACTCCATCCAGGCTACACCTCCAACGCATCTCACCCCACCCACAAGGCTTAGTTATGGGCAGGGCGAAATGTGTTGGAGGCTGCGGCCTGGATGGAACGGGCTGAATCCACATTTTACTGATTTTGTATCTGGGCTGCTCTGGTGTGCAACAGCTTAACCAGTTCTGGACCGGAAGGATTTGCCCCCTTTATGACCAGGTCATTTTTTGCAATTCGGCACTGCGTTACTTTAACGGACAATTGCGCGGTCGTACAACGCTGTACTGAAAGAAAATGAATGTCCTTTTTTATTTTCCCCCACAAATAGAGCTTTCTTTTGGTGGTATTTGATCACCTGTGCGATTTTTATTTTTTGCGCTATAAAAAAAAAAGGAAGAGCGACAATTCTGGAAAAAAACAAAAATTTTCTGCTATATAAAATTCCCCAAAAAAAATATGTAACTATCAAAAATTTTCATCCTTTTAGGCCAATTTGTTTTCTGCTACATATTTCTGGTAAAAAAAAAATCCCAATAAGCGTATTTTAATTGGTTTGTGCAAAAGTTATCCCATCTACTAACTACGGGAAAGATTTATGTCATTTTACTTGTTGATTTTTTTACTAGTAATGGTGGATAATTTGCAGGACTGCGATATTGCAGCGGACAGATCGGACCCCTAACTGATATTTTTGACACTTTTGGGGGGACCAGTGACATTACTACAGTAATCAGTGCTAAAAATATGCACTGTTACTGTAATAATGGCACTGGCAGGGAAGGATATAACTTAGTTGGTGATCAAGGGGTTAAGTGTGAGCCTAGGGGAGTGTTTACTAACTGTGGGGGTGGGGCTTGGGAAATGACCATAGAGACCTGTGATCCTATTTAGAAGGATCACAGGGGCTCTGTGATCATTTCAGGGAGAAGAACGGTCAGCTGTGTTTACAACAGCTGCCTGTCCTTCTCTCTCAGCGGGGGGGTGATCGCGGGTGTCTGGCGGCAATCGGAGCCACCGGCCCCGCGCATCGGAGTCCCGCTGGCCCCCCAGCACCAGTTGCGCGACTGACGTATACCTACGTTAGTTCCCGTAGGAGGGGCTGCCTGCCGGAGTATAACTGCCGCGGGTGGTCCGTAACTGATAAACCTCTTCTTTCATGGAAATGTTACACTTACATATTATTCAACATAAATGCAGTTAGCATGTAGAAATATACTCACCGGCCCCTTAATTAGGTACACCTTGCTAGTACCGGGTTGGCCCTCATTTTGCCTTCAGAACTGCCTTCATTCTTTATGGCAGAGATTCTACAAGGTGTTGGAAACATTCCTCAGAGATTTTTGTCCACATCCCAAAGGTGCTCTATTGGATGAGATCTGGTGAGTGTGGAGGCCATTGGAGGACAGTGACCTCATTGTCATGGTGAAGAAACCAGTGGTGAGATGATTTGAGCTTTGTGACATGGTGCATTATCCTGCTGGAAGGAGCCATCAGAAGATGGGGACACTGTAGTCATAAAGGGATGGACATGGTCAGCAACAATACTCAGGTAGGACGTGGCTTTAAACGATGCTCAATTGGTACTAAGGGGCCCAAAGTGTGCCAAGAAAATATCTCCCACACCATTATACCACCACCACCAGCCTGAACCATTGATACAAGACAGGATGGATCCATGCTTTCATGTTGTTTACACCAAATTCTGACCCCACCATCTGAATGTCACAGCTGAAATCGAGACTCATCAGACCATGCAATGTTTTTCCAATCTTTTATGATCCAATTTTGGTGAGCCTGTGCGAATTGTAGCCTCAGTTTCCTGTTCTCTGCTGACATGATTGGCACCCGGTGTGGTCTTCTGCTGCAGTAGCCCATCTGTTTCAAGGTTCAATGTGTTGTGCATTCAGAGAAGGTATTCTGTATACCTTGGATGTAAGGAGTGGTTATTTCAGTTACTGTTGCCTTTCTATCATCTGGAACAAGTCTGCCCATTCTCCTCTGACCTCTGACAACAACAAGGCATTTTTCTCCACACAACTGCCACTCACTGGATATTTTCTCTTTTTCCGACCATTCTCTGTAAACCCGAGAGATGGTTGTGTGTGAAAATCCCAGTAGATCAGCAGTTTTTGAAATACTTAGACCCGGCCATCTGGCACCAACAACCATGCCACGTCCAAAGTCGTCTTCATCATGTCTAGATGCCTAAATGCATTGAGTTGCTGCCATGTGATTGGCTGATTAGCAATTTGTGTTACCAAGCAATCGAACGGGTGTACCTAATAAAGTGGCCGGTGAGTGTATATCTGATGCTAGCTCCACTTTAAGAAAACCCATCATGTGTACAGCAGTTAGTGAATTGGGTGAATTGGGCTATGGGGTTAGGGGATTCACTATTCTATTAGGTTGCTTTGTGTGGTCTAATAATAATTAAAAAGGTCCGATACTGCCAGTGACACACCTCCATCCCTAAATAATACATACAAAAGAAGGAGATAGCCCTGGGACTTTAAATGAGGTGGAAACAATTGGCCATTGGATTTAGAATAAATATATTGATAATTTTATTGAAGGTAAAGCAATCATCATTAAAAACATATACATATGCCCAATCAGACAGTGTAATAGAGTACATAATGTTAAACATATTTGTAAATAGTATAGAAAGTAAATGAAGATATAGAAATAGAAGCATCTTGGAACTTGACGCGTTTCATGAGTCAAAGCTCACTTTTTTTAGGAGTAGATGGGCATAGTAAGTCTAAAAAATACAGTCTGTAGAGTAGACGCATAGTACAGCAGAGACATGAATGTAGGACAAGCAACGTTCGGCCCAGGGGGCAAGTACAAACCAGAGGCCCATGGTGCAGCGACTCGGCCCCTCCCACTTTCCCTCACCCCCTCTCCCACTCTCCCAGTCCTCCTCCTGACTCCAATTCCAAGCTGAAGTTCTGCTCCAGATACTCTCTACTTACCGGCTGAATCCGGTTCCTGACCTGGCCAGCAGGAGGAGGTTGGGGGGAGCTGGGACAGCTCAGTTGGGGCTGGCCGGGGCAGCAGAGTCTCCAGTGGGACATGGAACCGGCCTCTGCTCAGACACAATTTACACCATCCATGCTGGGGGAGGGAGGCCTGCACTTTGTCCTTGTCTTCAACCCACACTCTTTTTATTTCTCTTCACCAGGAATCCTTTAGGTATGTCCAGGGCTTTTTTTCTCAGAGAATAGGTGCTGGAACTCCCCACTTCTGACTCACCCCTCGTCTCCACTCCTACCCACCTCTGAGCACCGACCCTTGGTTTCACCCACCTCTGAGCACCATCCCTCATCCCTTGGTTCCACCCCCTGCCCACCTCCGAGCACCGTCCCTTGGTTTCAGCCCCTACCCACCTCTGGGCACAGTCCCTAGGTTTCACCTCTACCCCCCTCCCAGCACCGTCCCTTGGTTTCACCCACTACCCACCTCCAAGCACCGTCCCTTGGTTCCACCCCCTTCCCACCCCCGAGCACCATCCCTTGGTTCCACCCCCTAGCCACCTCCGAGCACCATCCCTTGGTTACACCCCCTACCCACCTCCCAGCACCATCCCTTGGTTACACCCCCTACCCCCCTCTGAGCACCATCCCTTGGTTACACCCCCTACCCACCTCCCAGCACCACCTAATTTAGAGAATACAGAACCAAGTATCATTTTGTTGTGCTAAGCAGTTTGTATGGAATTCGTTAATGGTAAGAAGAAAAGCAGTAAAATAGATCCCCTGGAATCAGCAACAATAGACCCCCCCCCAACAATAGATCCCCCAGCAACAATAAATCCTCCACTGCAACAATAGCCCCACCCACAACAAAATGCCCTCCAGCAACAATAGATTTACCCCAGCAACAATAGATCCCCCAGCAGCCAGCATCAATAGGCCCTTCAGCTCACCCCACTGACCCCAGCAACCCTTTACCATTGCATACATTCAGACTGGAGGTTCCGGAACTGCGTTCCCCCTGAAAAAAAGCCCTGGGTATGTCTGTGGCAGAAGCGGTGCAGCCTTTTTATGGGGCATCAGAGCAGCCCAGGGGGCAATTGCCCCCAGGCTGCCCCCCGGCCCAGTCCTCCCCTGATGTAGGAGCAAAGGGGAAAAAAGTGTGGTCTCACCCACACAGAAACTTCATCTTCCGATACAGGCCCAAAGCCTTTGTGAACTTTAACTTTTTTATCTCTTGCAAATGGCGCCCACAAACAGAAGCCAACTGAAGTATGCAATATCCTTTCACCTAGGAGTGGATCTTTGTATTTCGCCTTCACTTCTTCACTGATATCCCTTCATGCTAGATGAGAACTTCTTATAATGACAGGCTACCACCCATGGTGATAAATGACAGTTATATGCTATATTTTTTCCCCCGCTCGTGTTATTTTGGGATCTGCGTGGCGCGTAGAAACCCAATAGCTTCTCACACAAAAGAACTTTACAAAACGCAATTTTATTTCATGCTCCAGGTCAACAAGAGTTGAAGATTTGTCACCATGGAGTGGGGCCTGCCTACACGACGGAGGCTCTCAATGGATGATGCAGAAAACCTTCACAGTTTTGACAAAAGGTAAAATTATCTATGAACGTCAGTCGGGGAGGGAGCGGGATTGAAGAGCCATAGTTCCCGAGCCTGTGAACAGACAATCATCATCCTACTGTTTTCATATATGCCTTCAGCTATAGTGCCGTGTATTCCCAGATCCACATGCAGCTCTTGAGCTGGGTGACTCATCCCATCGCGCTCCGACAACGCCGCTGATCTTAAAAAGTCAGATGTCAAAAGCAGAGAGTTTTTTGTCCGCAGGCAGAATTTGCTTTCTTGTGAAAATAGGGTTTTTTCCTTGCTGCACAAAAGTGGTTGGATGGAGAAACAAAGAGATGATTTGTTTTCAGCTCTGAAGTCCTGAAGAAGAGGATAGGGATTTTGAGTGTTGAGGCAACATTACCAGAACTTGACTAATTTAGAGGAACTAGTAAAAGTAACACCGGAATCAGGCCTGTATATATTGCATGTGTTATACGCTATATTACCAAACGTTTTGGGATGACTGCCTTTACCGATTGGGTTGAGGTCAGGCCAGTGCTGTATCTTGGCCTAGGCCAACAAGGCCCAGGCCTAGGGCGGCACTTTGCAAGGGGGCAGCAAAAAAGCTGCACCCTGCACAAAAAAAAAACAGCCTCCTCCCAGTTCCCGCAAGAAAAGGGTCTCCGCCGGCTTGCGCTACACTTTTAATATAGTGCCAGTCTTATGGGGTGAATTGGGCCAGAAGGCAGAGTCCAGGAGGCAAATCGGTCTGGCACCCCCATAAAGCGGTCAGTGATGAGGCTGCACTGATGGGCAGTAATGAGGCGGCACTGATAAGGCTGTACAGATGGGCACTGATGAGGCTGAACGTGTGGGAACTGATGAGGCTACGCTGATGGGTACTGATAGACTTGTGGTCTGAGGTTCACAGATGACAGGGCGGGTCGTAAACAGTAAAGGGCGTGGCCTTTACAGGAAGGGGTTGGTCATATGAAAATTAGGGGATGCACAAGTTTAGTCCTGCCTAGGGCAGCACAAAACCTAAATACACCACTGGGTCAGGCCAGTCAAGTTCCTCCACCCCCAAACTCACTCATCCATGTCTTTATGGACCTTGCTTTGTGCACTCATCCAAATCATTTAATGGAGGGGGGATTATGGTGTGGGGTTGTTTTTCAGGGGTTGGGCTTGGCCCCTTGACCCCCCCCAAGTGAGTTCCCTTCACTTGTTCCAGTAAAGGGAACCCTTAAGGCGTCAGCATACCAAGACATTTTGGACAATTTCATGCTCCCAACTTTGTGGGAACAGTTTGGGGATGGCCTCTTCCTGTTCCAACATGATTGCGCACCAGTGCACAAAGCAAGGTCCATAAAGACATGGATGAGTGAGTTTGGGGTGGAGGAACTTGACTGGTCTAGGCCCCTCCCTCAACAGTACATTACTCCCAGCAACAATTAACCTTCCTCCAGAAACAATAGATCCTCCACCAGCAACAATAAACCTTCCCAGCAACACTAGACCCCCCACAACAATAGATCCCCCCAGCGACCATAGATCCCTCAGCAGCCAGCAACAGTAGACCCTCCAGCAAACTCTAACATCCCTTGCCATTACATACATTCTGTGTTGGAGGTGCCAGTACTGCATTCCCCCACGTTCCTGCTGAAAAAAAGTCCTGACCTCAACCCGATAGAACACCTTTTTGGGTGAATTAGAGCAGAGACTGCGAGCCAGGCCTTCTCGTCCATATCAGTGCCTGACCTTGCAAAAGCGCTTCTGGAAGAATGGTCAAACATTCCCATAGACACACTCCTAAACCTTGTGGACAGCCTTCCCAGAAGAGTTGAAGCTGTTATAGCTGCAAATGGTGGGCCAACTCAATATTGAACCCTACGGACTAAGACTGGGATGCCATTAAAGTTCATGTTTGTGAAAAGGCAGGCGTCCCAATACTTTTGGTAATATAGTGTGCATGGCAAGGCAAAGAGTGGCAGTTACTTTTCTAGGGGTTGCTGGATTTTTTGTGCTCTCCCAACCTTTCTACTAGACTTCTGCTCCACTATTTTTTATGTGTTGTATTGAACTGCATGAGGCTATTATTGTTTTGTAGTATGCTGACACCTAGTAGCAGTTTTGGGCCACGTAATCACTATGTGATTTTGGTCTCTCCCTCTGTCCTCCCCAGCTATTTAGGTAGGACTAGTTAGTTAAGACCCTCTATGTCAGGACTCTCTTGTCAGCCGTCAGAGGAATCATGCTAATTTTCATGCATACGTGCACGTATTCAGGCACGGGAGAGTACGCACATAGGAACACGGCATGTTCATGGAGACATGGGCACATCCACTACAGATTCCGGTGTCTAGTGGACTATTTAAACCTTGGGCCTGCATGGGACCTTTGCTGAATGGTCTTTCAGCTGGTATCCTGAATGATCCTTTTATCGACCCAGCTTTCATCATACCTTCCTCTGAACTACCCCTTCTTGTTTATATCTGCTGACTGCTGCCTACCTGTGTTACCGACCTTAGCCTTGACTCTTGACCAGGATTTTGCCTATCAATTCTGTACTTCGTTGCCTGCACTTAGTTATTTGGTACCTTCCTGCTTATTTTTAACCACTTGCCGACTGCCTAACGCCGATCTACGTCGGCGGTCAGCCCCTCACAGGCAAAGTGACGTAGGGCTACGTCACTAGCTTGTGAGGGTCTAGGGAGCGAGCGCGCGCCCCCGGAGGCGCACTCCCGCTCCCGCGTGGTCATGGACCCCCCCGCGCGTGTGACCAGCGGACCCGATGTCCGCCGGTCACTCGGCGATCGGCGGGGGAGAGGGAGAATGTCAGGCAGCTTGTGTAAACAAGCCACCTGTCATTCTCCTCGCTGTAAAGACACTGATCAAACGGATCTAGTATGTAGATCCGTTGATCAGTGTCCTTACAGCTCAAGCCACAGCCAATCACAGTAGAAAGCACGCCCCTAGGGATACACACAGCCCCTCCCTTCCAAATAAAGTTAACCCCTTCACAACCAGTGTATTTTTACAGTAACAGTGCATATGTATAGCACTGATTACTGTAGAAATGTCACTGGTAACCCCAAAAGTGTCACAAATGTCAGTCAAGGGTCCGATCTGTCCGCCCCAATGTCGCAGTACCGCAAAAAAATTTGCAGATCGCCGCCATTACGCGTTAAAAAAAAAAAACAACAAAAATGACAAAAATCTTTCCCTTTGTTAGTAAACGCGATAACGTTTGCGCAAACCAATCAAAATACGCTTTTTGCGATTTTTTTTACCAAACATAGGTAGCATAAAACAAATTGGCCAAAAATTTTAAAAAATTTTGATTTTTACTTTTTTTTTGGGGGGGAATTTCATATAAAAAAATGTGAAAAATATTGTTATTTTTGCAAAATTGACGCTCTTTTTTTGTTTATAGCGCGTGATCAAAAAATCGCACAGGTGATCAAATACCACCAAAAGAAAGCTCTGTTTGTGGGAAAAAAAGGACGTCAAATTCGTTTAGGTACAGCGTCGCACGACCGCGCAATTGTCCGTTAAAGTCACGCAGTGCCGAATCGCAAAATACCCCCTGGTCAGGAAGGGGGTAAAATCTTCCGGGGCTTAAGTGGTTAATAGTGGACCTTAAAAGAGAAGTATGTGGTATTGGTTTTTTTCTGAATTATACTTATCTAGGTGAATGCTGCATCTGTCCCCTGCCGGCTCTAACACTGAGAACCAAGCGATCAAACACCGCTGATCGCTCGGTTCTCAGAGCTCTCTGAGCAGAGAGCTGGTCTGTCAGTCACCCCTCTCTGCTCTGACCCTCCCCCCCCCCCCTTCGCTCACTGGAGCACTGGGCTGTGGAGGAATTAGGAGAGGCTGGCTCAGGTTGAGCCGGTTGCCGGTCCAGACATGTGGGTGGATCCCGACCATATGGACTGGCTCAGTGACATCAGCCAACAGCGGGCTTCAGCCTACTGTCTGCTGAAAACGGGTCATGGAAGGGCAGAATGGACAGCACTTCTGTGATTCACAGGAGAAGTACAGCCAAACAAGCTTTGACATTACTTCTCGTTCAAGCCTTTTCAATGCCACTGATGTACAAAACTCTGACAATCAGCAACTGGGTGACTGTACAGCTGCTAGATCACTTTCACAGGCCAAAGGTAGTGTGTTCCAGGCTCCCCTTTCCCCCCATGCAACCCCTTTCTCATGTTTTCCAGGCTCTGCTGTCTCACCTGTTGGCCCGGGACCCCCATGGTGGATGTCGCTGGGTAAAGAGAAGGGAGAGCAGTGAACATCGGTTTGCTGATCTCTCCTAGCTAAAATGAACACAGAAGTGGCGGCTGTGGTGGCCGGAGAAGAAGAAATCTGCACTCCATTAATTTCAACTAAGTGAGGGGCTGGGCAAGAGGGGTCTATTAGTCGAATTAAAGAGAACCTGTCATGGCAAATAGCTGTCACATAGGGGACTTTTGGACCTGTCACAAGTGAAGATCGAGCTGAACTAGGTGCTTCTTTTTCACCTCTTGTCCAACAGCCCTGGTAGTGTTAACAGGGGATGTTGGGACACAGTGGCACGAGGGATGATGTTGAAGGCGGTACCTAATAAGAAGGCAAGAGCATAGCCAGGACAAAAGCTGAAGAACACCAACAGCTGGACACTGGTACTGAATCAGCAGGCAATGACAGCATAGAATAGCAATAACCAGGAAGAGAGGTACAGAAACATAAGGCAGAGGCAGGATATAGGCCAAGGTCAGTTAATAGGTGGGCAACACGGTGCAAAATTTTAAAGAAAAGAAAGAGCAAATTTCAAAATGCAAGCCAAGTTTACAACGGGCAAACAAGGATCCAAAGACAGGTTAAAGGTAAGACTGGTCGTACATGGGAGGGCAGAACTAACAGGTCAGGCCACAGGTAAATCAGGACTAGCTAAACACCACTCAGTAATCTGTCCATGTCACACTCCAGATTGCTGAGTGGTGGCTCGTTAGTACATAAGTTGGCCGTAGACGGTTCAAATCTCGGCCCCTTTAGCAGAGACCAATTCAAACCATGTATGGGAAGGCTGATTATATCCAAGTTGATCAATCAATTAACTTAGGTACAACCAGCTGGGTCGGCTCCCCCTGCCGGGAGAACACAATAGCGCCACGAGAGGGATTCCCCCATCAACACTGACTGCAGGGCACTGGTTGCAGGAAAGAAAATCGCTCCATTTATGGAAAGCTTAAAGCGGAGTTCCGGCCTCGGGGGGTAAATTTGAGCTAAAAATACCCCTGGGACAGTCAGGGTCAGTACATTCCATAATGGATAGCCTCTGTACTGTCCCGGGTCGCACTTACCTGTAAGAAGAAATACTTACCTTGAAAATTTCTTCTCCAGCGCTGCCATCTCAGGTGTGGGCAGCTGAAGCCGCAGCGTCCCTTTCATGTCCTCTTCCATGTCCTCTTCATGACGTCGGAGTCCCACAATGCCCTGCACCGGCCCCGCTCGTCACTTCCGGTGCAGGCGCGGCATCCCTGCACAGCTTCTGGGCATGCCCAGACGCTGTTTAGCAGTGAATACCGCGCCTGCACCGGAAGTGAAGAGCAGGGCCGGTGCAGGCGCATTGATTCCTGGGAGCGATGACGTTCAGCTCCCAGGAATCATCGCAAACCGTAAGTGACGGCGCGGGCCGCGGCCGCAGAGGGAGGAAGTTGAAGGAAGGTGAGTATATTTTCTTCTACAATAAGGTAAGTGACCAGAAAAAAAATCGCCATAATCCATTTCTTTTTCAGGTTCCCCTTAGCAAGCGGATGGCCCAAAATCTATTTTTATCGATTTTGAGGCCGGAACTCCGCCTTAATACCAGTTTTAGGTTCTTTTGTGACTCAAGCTCTCTTTTGAAGCAGCAGGAATGTCTCCCAATAAGCTGCAACACAACACAAAGCAGTTCAAATGTAACATCTGAGGGCTTATCAACACTAAACAATTTATAATAATGGAAAGACCAGACTTGTGTCTGAAGTAGGGTTGCCACCCGTCCATCTATGAACTGGACAATCTGGTTTTAATGAACCTTGTCTGGTCTTACAACAGACAACGTAGGTCTATGTGATGGCTCTAGGGGCTACAGCTGAGTGGCTTACAGGTGTGTATCTTTCCAAAAAAGCCTAGTACACACGATCAGAAAATCGTAAAAAAAAATACCGCTTTCAAAGCGATCGTACGATAATCTGATCATTAGTACACAGCTTTCATTCAAAATTATCCGAAGGGACAAACATCAATTTTTCTCGTATGATACTGGATTGTATGATTTTTGTTTAATCATCACAGTTTTTGCCAAAAAATACAATACACAATAAATCTCTTTCAAATTTTTATTTTGTTGTACGAGAATTTTCGGAACTTTAGTAAACTCTTGATTTTTGATATGAGACTAGCATGCAAAAAAAAAAAAACAGACAATTGTTCATCTGATAATCTAATGATGCCCTGAGGAGAACTTAGAATCTTTGTTCTGGGTGATCTGATGATGCCCTAGGGAGGACTTGGAATCTTTGGTCCGGGTGGGCAAACACCACACCCTCTGGTCCTTTCATGATAGGGATAGGTTTCTGTGAGCATACCATGTAAATTAGTGCCATGATGTTGCACTGAAACACATTGTGTTATTGTGAAACATCTATTCAACTGTTCCAGCATCCACTTCCTTTGCAGGTCTTGGGATCCAGTCCCAGATCCCAGGAGCTCCTTTGCTCCATGGATATTCCAGACATTTGATCCCAGGCCCAAAGAGCTCCTTGGATACTTCAGTCATTTGATCCCAGGTCCCAGAGTTCCTTTGCTCCATGGATATTCCAGACATTTCATCCAAGGCCCCAGGAGCTCCTTTGCTCCATGGATACTTCAGTCATTTGATCCCAGGAGCTCCTTTGACGCATGAATATTTCAGACATTTGATCCCAGGTCCCAGGAGCTCCTTTGCTCCATGGATATTCCAGACATTTGGTCACAGGGTCCAGGAGCTCCTTTGCTCCATGGATATTCCAGACGTTTGATCCCAGGCCCCAAGAGCTCCTTTGCTCCATGGATATTCCTGACATTTGATCCCAGGTCCCAGGAGCCCCTTTGCTCCATGGATATTCCAGATATTTGATTCCAGGTCCCAGGAGCCCCTTTGCTCCATGGATATTCCAGATATTTGATTCCAGGTCCCAGGAGCTCCTTTGATCCATGGATTCTTCAGATATTTGATTCCAGGTTCCAGGAGCTCCTATGCTCCATGGATATTCTAGATATTTGATTCCAGGCCCCAGGAGCCCCTTTGTTCCATGGATATTCCAGACATTTGATTCCAGGCCAAGGAGCTCCTTTTCTCCATGGATACTTCAGACATTTGATCCTAGATGCCAGGAGCTCCTTTGCTCCATGGATATTCCAGACATTTGATCCCAGGCCCAAAGAGCTCCGTTGCTCCATGGATACTTCCGACATTTGATCCCAGGTCCCAAGAGCTCCTTTGCTCCATGGATATTCCAGACATTTTATCCAAGGCCCCAGGAGCTCCTTTGCTCCATGGATACTTCAGTCATTTGATCCCAGGAGCTCCTTTGATGCATGGATATTTCAGACATTTGATCCCAGGTCCCAGGAGCTCCTTTGCTCCATGGATATTCCAGACATTTGATCCCAGGTCCCAGAAGCTCATTTGTTTCATGGATACTTCAGACATTTTATCCTAGGTCCCAGGAGCTCCTTTGCTCCATGGATATTCCTGACATTTGATCCCAGGTCCCAGGAGCTCCTTTGATCCATGGATTCTTCAGATATTTGATTCCAGGTCCCAGGAGCTCCTATGCTCCATGGATATTCTAGATATTTGATTCCAGGCCCCAGGAACCCCTTTGTTCCATGGATATTCGAGACATTTGATCCCAGGTCCAATGAGCTCCTTTGCTCCATGGCTAACCTAGTCATTTGATTCCAGGCCAAGGAGCTCCTTTGCTCCATGGATACTTCAGACATTTGATCCTAGGTCCCAGGAGTTCCATTGCTCCATGGATATTCTAGATATTTGATTCCAGGCCCCAGGAGCTCATTTGTTCCATGGATATTCCAGACATTTAGTCCCAAGAACTCTTTTGCTCCATGGATACATCAGACATTTGATCCCAGGCCCCAGGAGCTCCTTTGCTCAATGGATATTCCAGACATTTGGTCCCAAGAACTCTTGCTCCATGGATACATCAGACATTTGGACATGGGGTCCAGCAGATCTTTCGCTCCAAGGACACCACAGACATTTAGCCATAGGTCCCAGGAGCTTTTCTGCTCTATTTATACCCCAGGTCTTTCAGTCCCAGGAGCTCTTTCTCTCCTTGGAGACTCTAGACATTGTGTCACTGGCCTCAGGACCTCCTTGGCTCTATGAAAGTCCCAGACATGTGATCCCCGGTCCCAGGAGCTTTCTCACTCCATGAAAATCTCTGACATTTGGTCACAGAAGATCCCAGACATTCGGTCACAGGTTGTAGGAGCGCTTTTGCTCCATGAAGCCCCCAAGACATTTGGTCCCAGGAACTTTTTCACTCCATGGAGACCCCAGACAATCGACCACAAGTCACAGGAGCTCTTTTGCTCCATAAAGACCCCAGACACGTTCTTGGGCTGTAGACAGAAATACAGGGTTAACTAACATTCTCTGACACTCCCTGCCTACAGCAGTCCCAAAAACACCCAAGTACATGCAGCGCTAAGTTTAGGGAATTAGATTACTTTGAGGCACTGAGGTCAGTGTGACTATAATGGCTAGACAGCAGGTCACCACACGAGTGCTCCTGTCAAAACGTTGTAGCCTGGGTGGCGGGTGAGTCAGCCTGTGACATCACCTGCCCGTCTGTTTTGAAAGAATGCATCAGGAAGAGGGGAGTAGGGTGCATAGACTGGCATGATCACCGGGTATTTTTGCAAATTGCATATCGAAAGCAGACAAAAAGCTGCAAATATGTTTAAAAATAAATGCAAACATTTTTATTTTGCATTTATATTTACTACCAAAAGTGTTCAGGCCAGTTCACAGCACAGAAACACAGTACGGATGCATTTTGAATGCGTTTCTGCATGCGCATTTTTGATGAGTTCTGGTGTGTTTTGGATGCACTTTCAATGCGTTTCAATTAGTTTTTCCCCTGTTTTTTTCCAAAAGTTTCCTTTTTTTTTTGTTTACTGTAATGCGTTATGTTGTGTTTCTGATGCATTTAAATGCAATCTAGTGCGCTTTTTATGTGTTTTTTGCACATTCCAGTGCAGTTCCTTGCAGAAAAAATGCAGTATGTGCTCCTGTTGTTGACTGTACTGGAATGCACTGCAATAGTGTGGACTTTGCTGTTGAAGGCCATGTAAACTACTCTCTATGCATTTTTGATGTAGAGAAAGACGTACTGGGCTGCATGTGGTCTGAACCGGCCTTTTTACTACTTCAACCTTTTTATCTAAACTTCAGGGCTGGTTCACACCACATGCAGTCCTGTGCGTTTTTTTTTTTTCTGCATCAAAAAGGCATGGACTGCTTTAACCATGCCGAATACTGTGGACATCCGTAGTGTCTGACATGGATGACGAGGATTGGGAGGATATATGGGAGGCCTCCTTTAATAGATTAAAATCTGCAAGAGATTGCTTAACACTTTAAGACCAGAAGGATTTGCCCCCTTAATGACCAGGCCATATTTTGCGATTCGGCACTGCGTTATTTTAACGGACAATTGCGCAGTCCTGCGACGCTGTACCCAAATAAAATCAATGTCCTTTATTTCCCACAAATAGAGCTTTCTTTTGGTGGTATTTGATCTCCTGTGCTATTTTTATTTTTTGCGCTATAAAGAAAAAATAGCAACAATTTTGAAAAAAAAAAACAATATATTTATGTATACAGTGCCTTGCGAAAGTATTCGGCCCCCTTGAACTTTGCGACCTTTTGCCACATTTCAGGCTTCAAACATAAAGATATAAAACTGTAATTTTTTGTGAAGAATCAACAACAAGTGGGACACAATCATGAAGTGGAACGGAATTTATTGGATATTTCAAACTTTGTTAACAAATAAAAAACTGAAAAATTGGGCATGCAAAATTATTCAGCCCCTTTACTTTCAGTGCAGCAAACTCTCTCCAGAAGTTCAGTGAGGATCTCTGAATGATCCAATGTTGACCTAAATGACTAATGACGATAAATAGAATCCACCTGTGTGTTATCAAGTCTCCGTATAAATGCACCTGCACTGTGATAGTCTCAGAGGTCCGTTTAAAGTGCAGAGAGCATCATGAAGAACAAGGAACACACCAGGCAGGTCTGAGATACTGTTGTGGAGAATTTTAAAGCTGGATTTGGATACAAAAAGATTTCCCAAGCTTTAAACATCCCAAGGAGCACTGTGCAAGCGATAATATTGAAATGGAAGGAGTATCAGACCACTGCAAATCTACGAAGACCTGGCCGTCCCTCTAAACTTTCAGCTCATACAATGAGAAGACTGATCAGAGATGCAGCCAAGAGGCCCATGATCACTCTGGATGAACTGCAGAGATCTACAGCTGAGGTGGGAGACTCTGTCCATAGGACAACAATCAGTCGTATACAAATCTGGCCTTTATGGAAGAGTGGCAAGAAGAAAGCCATTTCTTAAAGATATCCATAAAAAGTGTTGTTTAAAGTTTGCCACAATTCACCTGGGAGACACACCAAACATGTGGAAGGAGGTGCTCTGGTCAGATGGAACCAAAATCAAACTTTTTGACAACAATGCAAATCGTTATGTTTGGCGTAAAAGCAACACAGCTCATCACTCTGAACACACCATCCCCCCAAACATGGTGAAGGCAGCATCATGGTTTGGGCCTGCTTTTCTTCAGCAGGGACAGGGAAGATGGTTAAAATTGATGGGAAGATGGATGGAGCCAAATACAGGACCATTCTGGAAGAAAACCTGATGGAGTCTGCAAAAGACCTGAGACTGGGACGGAGATTTGTCTTCCAACAAGACAATGATCCAAAACATAAAGCAAAATCTACAATAGAATGGTTCACAAATAAACATATCCAGGTGTTAGAATGGCCAAGTCAAAGCCCAGACCTGAATCCAATCGAGAATCTGTGGAAAGAACTGAAAACTGCTGTTCACAAACGCTCTCCATCCAACCTCACTGAGCTCAAGCTGTTTTAGAGACAACTGATAGAGACATACCCCAAGCGACTTACAGCTGTAATCGCAGCAAAAGGTGGCGCTACAAAGTATTAACTTAAGGGGGCTGAATAATTTTGCACACCCAAATTTTCAGTTTTTTATTTGTTAAAAAAGTTTGAAATATCCAATAAATTTCGTTCCACTTCATGATTGTGTCCCACTTGTTGTTGATTCTTCACAAAAAATTACAGTTTTATATCTTTATTTTTGAAATGTGACAAAAGGTCAAAAAGTTCAAGGGGGCCGAATACTTTCGCAAGGCACTGTGTGTATATATATATATATATATATATGTATATATAAATATAAAAAATAATAATAACCCATTTCCATAATCTGATTTCTAATCCAATCATGTACAAGCAAAAATGCTGTATTTTTTTTATTTTCCTTACATGTACCCTTCAGATCTACAGCGACTGCACTTCCAAGTGCACTTGTATCGCACAGTAGATTTGCCTTTAGTAAATCAACCCCCCCAGTCTTTAACGTTACATGCAAAATTCATAAAGATAATGACTAAATGCATACACAGTAGGTTACAAGGATTCCAAAGGCAAGTTTACACAATTGTAGTGTGTTCGAGTACAGTCAACAAAAGTAGAACATGCTGAAATTTTTCTGCAAGGAACTGTACCAGAGCGCGTCAAAATGGATCACTGGAGCACATTACACAAAAAAACAAGGAAAATGAAGAAACAAAAAACCAAGAGGAAAAAAAACCCCATCTAAAGTGCATCACAAAACGCAAAAAAAAAAAAGCATTAGAATGTAACAGAAAAACGTAAAGATAGTAACGATGATAATCAACTCTGTTCTCTGTACCAAATCCAAATCCCTGGGTATAAGAATTTAAAAATAACAAAATAACAGACCTACTAGTCCTATCGAATAACTGACCTGTCCTATCGAATTATTATATTCTGTTGACAACTATGAAGTATGGTAAGCGTGTATATCTTTGAATAAATAATGTATCAAATACAATTCCGCTATGATAATTTCTGTATACAATAGTTGTGTAGTCACTATTTATGTCTTACTTCTGTTTTTTCTATTTTTTCAAGTTTTGGAAGGTGATTCAACTGCCTCTATTCCTGATGAAGCGGTGACTGTATAAATCAGCCCGCGAAACGCGTTGAATGGGCAGAACCCCGAACATCCATTCACCTACATAATTGTCAAATAAGTTTAATGACTGAATACACTGATTCTATTTAATTGTTTTTAACATGATTTTTGAATAAAATATTGTATATTTTTCTATATATGCTTACCTCCTTTACCTGTTGTACCGAATCCTATGAAGTCCCACATACTAATACGACCTATACTAGGTGCTAGGACTAGTAGGTCTGTTATTTTGTTATTTTTAAAAAAAAGAAGAAAAATGTAAAAGAAAATAAATAAATAAATTTGAGGAAAAAATACAAGAAAAAAAAACAAAACAAGGAAAATGAAAAAAAAAGTAAAAAAAAAAAACAAAAAAAAAAAAACAAGAGCAAAAAACACATCTGAAGTTCATAAAAAAAAAAAACGCTTAAAGTAGAAGTCCACCCTAGCACTAAAATCCCTAAATCTACAGGCATCCACAATCTAAGACTAACCTATCTAGCCCTGTAAAGAAGAAATCGCTATACATGTCTAGCAGGTTTTCCAGGCATTGAGCCTGATGTGGGTCTGCCATTGTTACCGGTTACCGTTCCAGCCCATGTGAGCTGCGGTCCTGGGTGTGAAGACTGAGACATGGACAACTCCGGCATCTTGGTTTGGTTGTTTTATTGTAGATAAAGGGGATGGGAGAAGGGAATGAGTGGGATGCTCCTTTAGGCTTCAACTATTTACACTTGGGACTTGGTTCCTGAAAAATGCCTGTTGGCGCTTCCTTGACGTCAGCCGGCGCCAGCCAATGCTCACTAACTTTGTGAACACTCCGTAACTTAATAGAAGTGCTGAATCCTCGACTTGTAGTCCAAAAGATCCAGGACTGTGAAATTGTAGAACCACCGACACTGTTATACTGCAACAAGTCACTGAATACTTCCCTCCCGCCTTGCTTTGGCTTGAGGTAGTAAGTTGTAGAATCCTGTAAAGCTGTAAATCCCAACTGGAACACTCTGTATAATTCAGGGCCCAACTGCAGGTGCCCCCTTTAACCTTGAACCCTTTGGGGTTCACTGTCTATGCATCCCCCTCCGTAACTTCACGGTCCTCAACCTAGGTACCCCCTTTACAGCTAGCTGGCACTGGATCCCAGAACCTCTCCCGGAGTGGTCCCCTTTAACTCTGGCTGACCCCCAGGGGCAATCCTCAGTACTCAGGACCTGTGTAGGCTTTTCTGGGACTGGACCCCTCTCGCTCTCCGCAGGCTCTCAGCACACCGGATCTCCCTCAGCTCAACTCAGCACTCTCTGGACTCCCAGGCGACATCCCGAGACATCCGCTTCCTCAGACAGGAGGAGAGAAAGCCGTACTCTCCTTCCTGGGACTCTGCTCCCGCCAAAGACACCGTGCCACGCACTGCCCCCCAAACTTATACCCACTCCCAGAATCCTTAGCAGCATAATCTGCCTTCTGGGGTAGTTACAAGCTTGGATGTGTCCCCTGATTGGGCTTCCCGCACTGCCCTATGAGAAGCCTCTCACAGGAGCCAGTGGGGATACTTCTCCCCTCAGCAGGCACATCTGGAAGCCCTGACACCCTAGCTAAATAAATCACAGCCCTGCTGTTAGGCAGACAAGGCCCACTATACATTTTACCTAGCACCTACCTGTAGGGTGCTACACATGCCTTTTCTGAAGCTGCTCCGGTCCGATCCAACACTGAGCTGTGCAGTTGAGGCGGGTGCAGAGGACACGACCTGACAGCGGAAGTCCCATAGTAACTCCATGGGTGACGTCACTTCCCTTTCATTTCACAGCCATTGTCGGTCGTGTCCTCTTCAGAGCTTCTGCCGCTGGAGACTGGACCGAATTGGCTTCACAAAAAGGTATTTATAGCGATTTCTTCTTTCCAGGGCTAGATAGGTCAGTCTTGGATCGTGGATGCCTGTATATTTAGAGATTTTAGTGTTAAGCCTAGTACACACGCAACGATTATGGGCCGACCGATCGTCTGACTTTTGTCCAGAGTGGTGTATTGTTGGTTGGAATGTGCCTAGACTGCACACAAATTTTCTCGCCCTACTTCAGAAGTGATGTCATGTGTTGGTTTGCTTACTTTGTGTTCTTTCTTCTCTGAGCATGCCCAGTCTTGCTCATAAGATTTTTCCCTGTCGAAATCTGTACTGACTGCACGAAAATCGGCCGTGTTTTGACGGCAGACAAAAATTTTATAGCCTGCACACCAGATTTTTTTCGGCCGAAAAGTCGGAGTCAGTTGTCGGAAGCATCATACTAACAAGCCGAAAATCGGCAGATCGGTCGTCAGGTGAAAATTCCCTGCCGAATTTCAACGCGTGTGTACGAGGCTTTAGGGTGGAATTTCACTGTAAGAAATGCAGCGCTACATGAATCATAATATTAAAAAGTCCTTAGAAAAAATTCTTAAAAAATCAGTCCACAGGAGTAGTCAAAGAAGGAACCGGACCACCAATGGAGACAGATGAGTAAAGATAAAGGTAAGAGGGTGACTCAAGACCTCCACTTCATACCCAAGGTCAATAACCAAAATCCACTTACCAGATAACCCAGACCACTAGATTATAGGTGGTCAAGAGGGCTTAGTAGCAGAGCTTCCTTAAACCGGTTGTCACATGCGGCGGGTATATATGGATTCCTGTTAGGCCAAAAAAAGTGCTTCCTCCACTGTGATCTCCACCATCTTCAGGCTTCAATCAGATGAAGGACCATGTCTCAGCTTCTAGGAGGCTAAGCATCTAGGAAGCTGAGGTGTGGTCTTTCATCTCTTAGCACTGAAGCCTAAAGATGGTGGAGATCACAGTGGAGGAAGCACTTTTTTTGGCCTAATAGGAATCCATATATGCCCACCGCATGTGACAACCAGTTTAAGGAAGCTCTGCTACTAAGCCCTCTTGACCACCTATAATCTAGTGGTCTGGGTTATCTGGTAAGTAGATTTTGGTTAATCACCTTGGGTGTGAAGTGGAGGTCTTGAGTCACCCTCTTACCTTTATCTTTACTCATCTGTCTCCATTGGTGGTCCGGGACCTGCTTTGACTTCTCCTGTGGACTGATTTTTTAAGATTTTTTTTCTAAGGACTTTTTAATATTATGATTCATGTAGCTCTGCACTTTTATTCTTATATGCATCATTGGAGTTTGGTTGATTGCTCTTAGTTCTGGCAGCTTCTTTTGTTCTCAAGCACAGTGTTTTCTTTGTCTTCTCACTTTAAGAAATGCACCAGAATGCATTACACAAAAAATAAAAAGGAAAATAAAATAAAACGTTAAAAAAAAAGAGGAAAAAAATACATCTGAGGTGCATCAAAAAATGCTTAAAAACGCACCAGAATGTATTACATGAAAAAAATGAAATAAAATAAATAATAACAATAATAATAGTAATATTAGTAACTAAGAAAATGAAGAAAAATATAAAAAAAAAATAAAAAAAGAGGAAAAAAAATATCTGATATGCATCAAAAAATGCTTAAAAAAACGCACCAGAATGTATTACATGAAAAAAAATGAAATAAAATAAATAATAACAATAATAATAGTAATATTAGTAACTAAGAAAATGAAGAAAAATGTAAAAAAAAAAAATAAAAAAAGAGGAAAAAAATACATCTGATGTGCATCAAAAAATGCTTAAAAACACACCGGAATGTACTACATGAAAAAAAATGAAATAAAATAAATAATAACAATAATAATAGTAATATTAGTAACAAAGAAAATGAAGAAAAATGTAAAAAAATAAAAAAAAGAGGAAAAAAATAAAAAAAGAGGAAAAAAATATCTGATGTGCATCAAAAAAAGCTTAAAAACACACCAGAATGTATTATATGAAAAAAATGAAATAAAATACATAATAACAATAATAATAGTAATATTAGTAACTAAGAAAATGAAGAAAAATATAAAAAAAATAAAAAAGAGGAAAAAAAATATCTGATGTGCATCAAAAAATGCTTAAAAAAAATGCACCAGAATGTATTACATGAAAAAAATGAAATAAAATAAATAATAACAATAATAATAGTAATATTAGAAACTAAGAAAATGAAGAAACGTGTAAAAGGAAATAAAAAAAGAGGAAAAAAATATCTGATATGCATCAAAAAATGCTTAAAAAAATGCACAAGAATGTATTGCATGAAAAAAAATGAAATAAAATAAATAATAACAATAATAATAGTAATATTAGTAACTAAGAAAATGAAGAAAAATATTAAAAAAAAGGAAAAAAATATCTGATGTGCATCAAAAAATGCTTAAAAACACACCAGAAAGTATTACATGAAAAAAATGAAATAAAATAAATAATAACAATAATAATAGTAATATTAGTAACTAAGAAAAATATTTAAAAAAAAAAATGAAAAAAGAGGAAAAAAATATCTGATGTGCATCACAAAATGCTTAAAAAAAAACGCACCTGAATGCATTACATAAAAAAATGAAATAAAATAAATAATAACAATAATAATAGTAATATTAGTAACTAAGAAAATAAAGAAAAATGTAAAAAAAAAAATAAAAAAGAGGAAAAAAATACATCTGATGTGCATCAAAAAATGCTTAAAAACACACTGGAATGTATTACATGAAAAAAATGAAATAAAATAAATAATAACAATAATAATAGTAATATTAGTAACTAAGAAAATGAAGAAAATGTAAGAAAAAATAAAAAAAGAGGAAAAAAATATCTGATGTACATCAAAAAATGCTTAAAAAATGCACCAGAATGTATAGCATGAAAAAATGAAATAAAATAAATAATAACAATAATAATAGTAATATTAGTAACTAAGAAAATGAAGAAAAATATAAAAAAAATAAAAAAAGAGGAAAAAAATATCTGATGTGCATCAAAAAATGCTTAAAAAAACGCACCAGAATGCATTACATAAAAAAATAAAATAAAATAAATAATAACAATAATAATAGTAATATTAGTAACTAAGAAAATGAAGAAAAATATAAAAAAAATAAAAAAAGAGGAAAAAAATATCTGATGTGCATCAAAAAATGCTTAAAAACACACCAGAATGTATTACATGAAAAAAAATGAAATAAAATAAATAATAACAATAATAATAGTAATATTAGTAACTAAGAAAATGAAGAAAAATATAAAAAAAAATAAAAAAAGAGGAAAAAAATATCTGATGTGCATCAAAAAATGCTTAAAAACACACCAGAATGTATTACATGAAAAAAAATGAAATAAAATAAATAATAACAATAATAATAGTAATATTAGTAACTAAGAAAATGAAGAAAAATATAAAATAAAATAAAAAAGAGGAAAAAAATGCACCAGAATGCATTACATAAAAAAAAAATAATAAAATAAAATAATAATAATAATAACAAAGGAAATTAAGAAAAATGTGAAAAAAAAAGGAAAGAACACATCTAAAACAGGTCTAAAATACACATGAATGCTTCAAAAACCCACATGCAGGAATGCATTTCTGTGGAGTGAACTGGCCCTCAATGCTCGCATTTGTTATTTTTAAGTGTTATTAGTAATGTTGAAAAAAGCACTTTGGGGGCCTAGCTAATCATTTTTTTTTTTTAGTACTATTCCTTCTCACTCATATGGCAGGGGGGTATGGCAGGGGTCTATCATTTTTTCCTACATACGTTGTACTAAAAGGTGTCCTGACTCCCTCTTTCTCATCTCATGAATGGGAAGATATGCATCGTGCTACAGCTGTTCATGCCAAAAATATGTCAATGATAAATAAATAAAAAAAAAAAAAAAAGAACAAAAAAAATAAAGCAAAAGAAAAAAAATGTACAATTTATTGGCGCTAAAAAATTTGACACCGGAATTCCTGTGCCAAAAAAAACATCTTTTCCAGTATGCAGAAGCTTAAACATACCAGACTGAAAGATGAATAAAATACAGGCTGGTATTTGGGGTGAGGGGTTATTGCAGCCGGCCCTCTTGTCAGTCACCATTTTTTTTTTTCAGAACTCGGCAATGTTTACGCCATGTTCTAAATCTTCTTGGTCGTGTTTATTTCAAGGTTGACGCGTTCCCCCTTTGAAGCGTAAGCCGTTTCTGTAATGCCACATTACTAATAAAACAAATAATATACTATTTGTCAAGCAGAACATGGCGTGAGTGCACACATTGTGTTAGCACAGTGACATCATTCGGGCCTGCTGGCTCGGCAGCATTATCCAAAGACAATTAAATGGCTTCACTCGGCATTACATAGACACATTGCATCAGTTTCCTGGCTCCATCCTGGGGGTCTCCAGTGAGATAATGCAGCACAGGCCCTTTTCTTTTTTTATTATTTTTTTTTTTTTAACCATTTACTGCCTCAACGTCTCTGGCAGTCAGATGGTTAAGTGAGTACAGGAGTGACGCTCGCCCCCCCGGGCCTGCTCACCGAAAGTCTTCAGCTCCGGGCAGAGTTTTCTTCTAGGAAATCTTACGGAACTTTGCACGCAAAGCATACCAAAAACGCGGGCATTTCACGCCACAAATCCCAAATGTTTTGCTGCACGAAACACGTCTTTACAGTCGAGGCGAACTGTCAGTCAAGCTATTATGGTTGCTGGAATTTCATAAATGTTTCCAGGAACAGAGAAAAAGAAATGATTGTATTTGTCGGAAACATTAAACGTGCTATTATAAAAGCATCTCTTAGATTGTAAGCTCTAAAGAGCAAGGCCCTACTGTATTAACCACTTTACCACCGGAGGATTTTGCTGTCTTACGTCTGGGCCACTTTTTGCGATTCGGCACTGTGCCACTTTAACTGACAATTGCGCGGTCATGCAAAGCCGTACCCAAACGAATTACGTCCTTTTTTTCCCCACAAATAGAGCTTTCTTTTGGCGGTATTTGATCACCTGTGCGATTTTTACTTTTTGTGCTATAAACAGAAAAAGAGCGACAATTTTGAAAAAATAACAATATTTTTCACATTTTTTTTATATGAAATTCCCCCCCAAAAAATTAAAAAATCAAAATTTTATAACATTTTAGGCCAATTTGTTTTCTGCTACATATTTTTGGTAAAAAAAAATCGCAATAAGCATATTTTTGATTGGTTTGCGCAAAAGGTATTGCTCCTGGGCAAAGTGACGTAGGTCTACATCGCTCATTTTCAGGATTTCTGTCATTTTTGGTGTTTTTTTTTAACGAGTAATGGCGGCGATCTGCGATTTTTTTGCGGGACTGCGACATTACGGTGGACAGATCGGACCCTTGACTGACATTTTTGACACTTTTGGGGTTACCAGTGACGTTACTACAGTAATCAGTGCTATACATATGCACTGTTACTGTAAAAATGACACTGGCAGGGAAGGGGTTAATTTTATTGGAGAGGGAGGGGTTAATGTATGCCTGGTGCTTACTGACGTGTGTGGGGGGAGGGGACTGTGTGACACAGGGACAGATCGCAGGTTCAGCTATGCTGAACCCTGCAATCTGACCCTGTCTGTCACTTAGGAGATCCGCCCGCTTTGTTTACACAAGTGGGCGGATTTCCACACTCGATTCCTCGACGATCGGGGAAGAGCGGCGGTGATCACCGCCGCTCCTCCCCTGGCCCGACTCCCGCTGTGACTGAATACAGCGGGAGCGCGCCGCCCACAAGGGGAGGAGTCCAGCCACGTAGATCTACGTCGCTGGACGATAACTAACCACTTTGCCGCAGTACAGTCAACGTGACTGGTCGGCAAGTGGTTAAAGTGTATTGTATTTGTACTGTCTACCCTCAAGTTGTAAAGCGCTGCGTAAACTGTCGGAGCTATATAAATCCTATATAATAATAATAATAATTTAAGGCCCTTTGGACCTTTGCATTGCAATAACGCACATTTTATGGCGTGTGATCACAAGATCCTTAGGGTGGCGCACTGCAGCGCCATGCAATCAGAATCTTTGAGGCACTACAGTAGCGGCCAACGTACCCACGTCACAGCGCAGTACAACGCACATGTCTACCGTTATGGTGCACTGCAACTTAACAAGTTACCGACCGCCTACCACAGATTTTCTGCGGCAGGCAGCCGCTCCTGGGCAAAGCAACGTAGGTCTATGGCGCCCGCTCTCAGAAGGCCAGCGCCGCGCTCCCGCCCCCGCTCATCGGCGGGGAAGCCGATGCGTGTGTCAGGCGGCTCCGATTGCCACCTGACACCCACGATCGCTCCCCGCTTAGAGAAAAGAACAGTCGGCTGTTATAAACACAGCTGACCGTTCTTCTCCCTGGAATGATCATAGAGCCCCTGTGATCCTTCTATATAGGAACACAGGTCTCTATGATCATTTCACAAGCCACGCCCCCCCCCACAATTAGAAACACTCCCCTAGGCTCACATTTAACCCCTTGATCACCCACAATGTTAACCCCTTCCCTGCCAGTGTCTTTATTACAGTAACAGTGCATATTTTTAGCACTGATTACTGTAGTAATGTCACTGGTCCCCCCCAAAAGTGTCAAAAATGTCAGTTAGGGGTCCGATCTGTCTGCCGCAATGTCGTAGTCCTACTAAAAAAATTGTCATTACTAGTAAAAAAAAAAAACAATAAAAATGACATAAATCTTTCCCGTAGTTAGTAGACTTGATAACTTTTGCGCACATCAATCAAAATACGCTTATTGCGATTTTTATTTACCAAAAATATGTAGCAGAAAACAAATTGGCCTAAAATGTTAAAACATTTTGATTTTTAAATTTTTTTTTGAGAATGTCATATTGCAGAACGTAAAAAATATTGTTTTTTTTTTGTTTATAGCGCAAAAAATAAAAATTGCACAGGTGACCAAATACCACCAAAAGAAAGCTCTATTTTTGGGAAAAAAAGGACATCAATTTTATTTGGGTACAGAGTAGCAGGACCGCGCAATTGTTAGGTAAAGTCACGCATGCCGAATCGCAAAATAGGGCCTGGTCAGGAAGGGGGCAAATCCTTCCGGTCTTAAAGTGGTTAAAGTGTATTGTATTTGTAGTTTTGTACTGTCTACCCTCAAGTTGTAAAGCGCTGCGTAAACTGTCAATGCTATATAAATCCTATATAATAATAATAATAATAATAATAATAATTTAAGGCCCATTTGGACCTTTGTGTTGTGATAACGCACATTTTATGGCAAGTGACCACGTTGCATGGTACCACAAGATCCTTAGGGCGGTGCACTGCAGTGCCATGTAATCAGAATCGCTCTTTGAGGCACTACAGTAGCGGCCATTGTACCCCCGCCACACCACAGCGCAGTACAACAACGCACATGACTACCTTTATGGTACACTGCATCTTATAAAAGGGTCGCATCTGTTTTCTGGTTCAAATTTAACCACTTGCCTTCTGTGCACTTAAACACCCTTCCCATCCAGGCCAATTTTCAGCTTTCAGCGCTCGCACACTTTGACTGACAATTGCGCGGTCATGCTACACTGTACCCATATGAAATTTTTATCATTTTTTTCACACAAATAGAGCTTTCTTTTGGTGGTATTTAATCATCTCTGGGTTTTTTATTTTTTACAAAAAAAAAGAAAAAAGACAGAAAATTTTGAAAAAAAAAAAAAGTTTTTCTTATTTTCTGCGAGTAAATTTTGAAAATATATTTTTCTCCCTCACTGATGTGCGCTGATGAGGCTGCACTGATGGGCACTGATAGGCTGCACTGATGGGCACTGATGAGGTGGCACTTATGGGCACTGATGAGGTGGCACTTATGGGCACTGATGAGGTGGCACTTATGGGCACTGATGAGGAGGTACTAATATGCCGCACTGATGAGCACTGATAGGCGGCATTGATAGGCGGCACTGATAGGCGGCAATGATAGTCGGCACTGATAGGCGGCACTGCTGGGCACTGAGAGGTGGCACTGCTGGGCACTAAGAGGTGGCACTGAGAGGTGGCACTGCGAGGCGGCACTGATGGGCACTGATAGGCGGCACTGATGGGCACTGGTGGATGGCACTGATGGACACTGACGGGTGGCACTGATGAGCACTGATGGGCGGCACTGATGAGCACTGATGGGCAGCACCATCAGTGCCCACACTCAGTGCCCATAGTGCTGCCAGTCAGTGCTCATCAGTGCCTAGATGAGCAGGCACTGATGGGCACTGACTGGCAGCACTATGGGCACTGATTGTGGGCATTGATGGGGGCACTGATGGCGGGCACTGTGGGCACTGATGGGGGGGGCAATGTGTGTGTTTTTTTTACCTTTAGTAATCAGGGCACTGGTGATCAGTGCCCTGATTACATTTGTCTGTGTCCCCAGCGGCTGTCGGCTCCCCCTCCTTCCTCACACTGCAGTGTCTGTGTGAGGAAGGAGCGCCGGCGATGAGAGATGATCTCATATGTTTACATATGAGATCATCTCTCATTGGACGGCTTGATCACGTGGTGAATGGCCGCTGTGATTGGCCATTCACCATGATCTGTAATCGGCCGTGTCCAAGGAACACGGCCGACACAGATTCTCCCCGATGCACGCTCGCGGGAGCGCGCGGGGGGGCGTGTCACTGGAGGCCGTTTAAAAACGGCCTCCCGAAAATTCAAGTCCGCGCTGCAGCCGTATATAGGCTGTAGCGCGGATGGGAGGGGGTTAACAACGTTATACTGCGGCAAAGTGGCTCTTCTGTGCCGGAACACGTGCCCAGTACGCAGGGCTGCTGATAGAAATCACAGGGCCCCGTACGGCCTACCTGCCAGGGCCCCCCTCAAATATATCAAAACATTTTCACTAAAAATTTCCTAAAATCATTCTTAGAGGACACAAAGAGAACAGAGAAGCTGTGTGAATTGGCCCTTTTTTAACCACATTAAGATTTACTGAGGCAGGCAGCCTCTCCTGCGCGACGGTCGCGTGAGTGGTGCTGGGGGGCGAGCGCGCGCGCCGCCGCCACCGCACTCCCGCCCCCACTTGGCAGCGGGAATGCCAAAGCACGGGACTGGCGGCACCGATTGCCACCAGGCACCTGCGATCGTTCCCCGCTGAGAGAGAAGAACGGTCAGCTGTTGTAAACACAGCCAACCATTCTTCTCTCTGAAATGATCACAGAGCCCCTGTGATCCTACTATATAGGATCACGGGTCTCTATGGTCATTCCACAAGTCCCTCCCCCATACAGTTAGAAAACACTCCCCTAGGCTCACACTTAACCTTTTGCTCACCCCCAGGTTAACCCCTTCCCTGCCAGTGTCATTATTACAGTATCAGTGCATAATTTTAGCACTGATTACTGTAGTAATGTCACTGGTCCCCCCAAAAGTGTCAAAAATGTCAGTTAGGGGTCCGATTTGTCCACCGCAATGTCGCAGTCCGGCTAAAAAGCGATGATAGCCGCCATTACTAGTAAAAATAAATAAATAAATAAAAATGACATAAATCTTTCCCCTAGTTTGTAGACGCAATAACTTTTGCACAAACCAACCAAAATACACTTATTGGGTTTTTTTTTTTTTACCAAAAATATGTAGCAGAATACAAATTGGCCTAAAAGGATTGCTATGTGAAAAATATTGTTTTTTTTTGTTTTTTTTTTTTCAGAAATGTCGCTCTTTTTTGTTTATAGCGCAAAAATTTAAAATCGCACAGGAGATCAAATACCACCAAAAGAAAGTTCTATTTTTGGGAAAAAAAGGACATCAATCTTATTTAGGTACAGCGGCGCACAACCGTGCAATTTTCCGTTTAATTTACGTAAAAAATGGCCTGGTCATTAAGGGGGCAAATCCTTCCGGTCCAGAAGTGGTTAAATTGTTTTTTACATTTTTTGAAAAAAATTTTTTTTATAATTTTCAAAAAAATGTTTAAATGTTTTAAAAAAAATGTATTTTATTTTATTTGTTATTTTTTTACGGGACAGAGAAGCTGGTAGCTTCCGCGAGGGGGTCCTGTGTCTGTGTTTCTCCCTGGAGCAGCTGAAACCTGGCTGAAGGGGAAGAAACCAGTTTTCAGCTGCTGCAGAGAGCCACACAGGATATCCTGTAATTGTCCCTCTGTCCAACCTTACTGATTCCCTCTGCTGTTTTGGCCCCCTACAGGAGGACTGGTGGTCCCCCCCTATCAGCAGCCCTGCCAGTACGTGATCTGGCACTTCCAGGTAGGGGGCCGGTGCGCCTCTTCTGCCATGATTAATCACAGCAGAAGCCGATCAGCGGGTGCCGGCCAATGGATGTCCGCTGGCACCCGCTTATTGGCAAGGAGAATGAAAGAACAGAGCTCTGCCTATGTAAACAAGGCAGAGCTCTGACCTGTTAGCAGGGATTTGCTGGATTTTGTTGCCCTACAAAGCAGGGAATAATATTCATCAGATCCCTTAGTAAAAGCACCACATCATAAACACTGGCTAGGCACACATTTGAACCCTTTCCCCCTGATGTTAACCGCTTCCCAGTGCTTCCCACTTGTAGTGCACAGTGGATTTGCCTGGCGTAAATCAACCCCATTGTTAACCTTTGGATCGCCCCAGATATTAACCCCTTCCCAGCCAGTGTCATTAGTACAGTGACAGTGCATATTTTTAGCACTGAGTGTCATTTAGTGTCAGAATGTCTGCCGCAATATCACAATTTTTAGCACTGAGTGTCATTTAGTGTCAGAATGTCCGCCGCTATTTCTAGTATTAAAAAAATAAATTAATAAATAATTCTAGAATATATTCCATAGTTTATAGATGCTAAAGCTTTTGCGCAAACCGATCAATATACGCTTATTGGGATTTTTTCTTACCAAAAACATATAGCAGAATACATATTGGCCTAAATTTGTGAAGAAATTTGATATATTTTGATACATTTTCTTTTTTGTACATTTTTACACTTTTAAGTGGGTATGTTATAAGGCAGAAATTTTTTTTTTTTTTTTTAATTGTCTTTTTTTGTTTAAAGTGCAAAAAAAAAAAAATAACGCAGTGGTGATCAAATACCAACAAAAGAATGCTCTATTTGTGAGAAAAAAAATCATACAAATTTTGTTTGTGTACAGCGTGGTGGGAAGGGGGGTAAATCTTCCAGAGGTCAAGTGGTTAAAAAAAGGGTCATGTCTATTTTCTGGTGCATTAGGTTGTAAAGCTCACCTATTCATAATGAATGGGCTTGCCTAAAGTGTTTGTAAACCCAAAGCCAAAAATTTAATATATTGCAATTTACAGGTACATGGTGTGGCGAGTGAATAAGTTTTCTATTTTTTAGGCTTCTTTTGCTTTTTTTTTTACCCAGCAATGCAGCAAATTACAGACTTCCCATTCTTGGGTGGCTAAGCGCCATAAATGTACACTCACCGGCCACTTTATTAGGTACACCTGTTCAATTGCTTGGTAACACAAATTGCTAATCAGCCAATCACATGGCAGCAACCCAATGCATTTAGGTATAGCCCCGTACACACGTACCGATTGTCGGCCGTAAATATTCGGCCGACGACCGATCGGCCGATTGTAGGCTTGTTAGTATGATGCTTCCGACAGCCGACAGCGCATTTTCGGCCGAACAGAATCTGTCGTGCAGGCATTAAAAATTTTGTAGGCCAACACCAGAACTGCCGATTGTTCGCCAGTCAGTACATATTTCGGCCGGCAGACAGCCGATTAGCAAGACTGGGCATGCTCAGAAAAGAAAAAAAGACAAGGAAAGTTAACCATCACATGACATCACTTCTGCAGTCGGCTGTTGTTGGCCGACAAAATTAGTGTGCAGTCTTTTGCAGTTTTCAACAGACACGACAGCCCTGGACAAAAGACGGCCGATCGTTCGGCCGACGATCGGTACGTGTGTACGGGGCTTAACTAAACATGGTGAAGACGACTTGCCGAAGTTCAAGCATCAGAATGGGGAAGAAAGGGGATTTAGGTGACTTTCAATTGCTTGCTCTCTCTCTCTATATATATATATATTTGTTTTTTGGATTAACATAAATATCTTGCAACTACTGTCATTGTATTATATCTATATATATATATATCAATATAATAAAATATTTACAAAAATGTGAGGGGTGTACTCACTTTTATGAGATACTGTATGTGTTTTTTCACCTTGAGTTTTAGAGTCGGTTCACACTATGGCGACACGACTTCGGGGGCGACCTGTGAAGTCGCCGTGCACTGCGACTTCGGCGCGACTTGCATGGACTTCACATAATGGAAGTCAGTGCAAGTTGAGTCGCTCCTATTAGAACGGTTCCCGTAGCACAGAATGGACCGCGACTTGTCAGGCAAAAAAGTCGCCTGACAAGTCGCAGTAGTGTGAACCGGCACTTATTCGTTTATATTTCTAAGCCGTGGCATACATTGTAACATTTGTGTGCATAGCGCAGGAGACCTATTTTTAATGACAATGAGGTCACTGTACTCCAATGGCCTCCACACTCACCACATCTCATCCAATAAAGCACCTTTGGGATGTGGTGGAACGGGAAATTTACAACATGGATGTGCAGCCGACAAATCTGCAGCAACTGCGTGATGCTATCATGTCTCTATGGAACAAAATCTCTGAGGTTCCAACACCTTGTTGAATCTCTGACATGAAGAATGAAGGCAAAAGGAGGTCCAACCCGGTACTATCAGGGTGGACCTAATGTGGTGGCTGTGAGTGTATGTCAAGTCAACTAAAGTCCTGTCCTCCCTGTGGCTCCGATACAACCTGTCCTGTCCTGCTGCTTGTGCTGCAGAGCAATAGCCAGGTGTTGTGGTGCGCAGAGCAATAGCCAGGTGTTGTGGTGCGCTGTGTTTAAAAAAAATGCCGCAGGGAAGTTTTTGACATTAATAATAAATATTTCGTAACAGGTGAAGCCACCCAAAAATTCTAATTTAGTCTAAGGTCTTAAATCATTCTTCATAATATAATATAAAATAGGGATCCAGCAGGGGTGGTGGGTCCCCTTCCTAATGAACACAATGTGCAGACTCAGCACATGGGGGCCTCATCCTGCAAGATATGAGAAACTCTCAGGTGCTATAATTGCCCATCGTTTCCTAAAAACGGAAATGTCAACTTTAGGTGGACCGGCCCAATGCCTAGTACCAGGAAACAGGAAAATATTCCCCTACCATGAGCCTGCACCTGCACTGCAAGGATTAACCACTTAAGCCCCGGAAGATTTTACCCCCTTCCTGACCAGGGCCTATTTTGCGATTCGGCACTGCGTGACTTTAACGGACAACTCCGCGGTCGTGCGACGCTGTACCCAAATGAAATTGACGTCCTTTTTTTCCCACAAACAGAGCTTTCTTTTGGTGGTATTTGATCACCTGTGCGATTTTTGGATCATGCGCTATAAACAAAAAAAAAAAAAAAGAGCGACAATTTTGCAAAAATAACAATATTTTTCACATTTTTTATATGAAATCCCCCCCAAAAAAAATGTAAAAATCAAAATTTTTTAACATTTTCGGCCAATTTGTTTTCTGCTACATATGTTTGGTAAAAAAAATCGCAAAAAGCGTATTTTGATTGGTTTGCGCAAAAGTTATCGCGTTTACTAACTAAGGGAAATATTTTTGTCATTTTTGTTGTTTTTTTTAACGCGTAATGGCGGCGATCTGCGATTTTATTTGCGGTACTGTGACATTGGGGCGGACAGATCGGACCCTTGACTGACATTTTTGACACTTTTGGGGTTACCAGTGACATTACTACAGTAATCAGTGCTATATATATGCACTGTTACTGTAAAATTACACTGGCAGTGAAGGGGTTAACTTTTGTTGAGAGGGAGGGGTTATGTGTGTCCCTAGGGGCGTGATTCTAACTGTGATTGGCTGTGGCTTGAGGTGTAGGAACAGTGATCAACGGTCCTACATAGTAGAACCGTGTGATCACTGTTTCTACACAGGGGAGAATGACAGGCGGCTTTGTTTACATCAGCCACCTGCCTTTCTCCCTCTGCACCGACGATCGCGAGTGACCGGCGGACATCGGGTCCGCCGGTCACACGCGCGGGGGGGGGGGTCCGTGACCACGCGGGAGCGTGCCTCCAGGGGCGCACGCTCCCTCCCTAGACCCTCACAAGCTAGGGACATAGTACTACGTCGCTCTGCCTGTGAGGGGCTGACTGCCGACGTAAATGCATCGTGCTGTCGTGCGGCAGTCGGCAAATGGTTAAATCATTCTCCATAATATAATATAAAATAGGGATCCAGCAGGGGTGGTGGGTCCCCTTCCTAATGGACACAATGTGCAGACTCAGCACATGGGGGCCTCATCCTGCAAGATATGAGAAACTCTCAGGTGGTATAATTGCCCATCATTTCCTAAAAACGGAAATGTCAACTTTAGGTGGACCGGCCCAATGCCTAGTACCAGGAAACAGGAAAATATTCCCCTACCATGAGCCTGCACTGCACTGCAAGGATTAAAGAGGAGTTCCGGCCTCCTCACCCAAAACATTAAAAGTCAGCAGCTACAAATACTGTAGCTGCTGACTTTTACTATAAGGGCACTTACCTGTCCAGGCATCCAGTGGTGTCCTGACCCCATCAGATTCATGAATCGGCTCTTGGGTGCTGGCACCGACATCTTGGCTAAGGGAAACTGGCAGAGAAGCTTTGCAGCTTCCTACAGTGTATGCCCGAACCGCGCATCGCTTTGTGAATGAGTCGGCAGCGGGGGGAAGGGGGTGGGCCAAACCTCCGGCTCAGTTTCGCCAAGTTCCTCCACCCCAAACTCACTCATCCATGTCTTTATGGACTTTGCTTTGTGCACTGGTGAGCAGTCATGTTGGAACAGGAAGGGGCCATCCCTAAACTGTTCCCACAAAGTTGGGAGCATGAAATTGTCCAAAATATCTTGGTATGCTGATACCTTAAGAGTTCCCTTCACTGGAACTAAGAGGCCCAGCCCAACCCCTGTAAAACAACCCCACACTATAATCCCCCTCCACCAAATGATTTGGACCAGTGCACAAAGCAAGGTCCATGAAGACATGGATAAGCAAGTTTGGGGTGGAGGAACTTGACTGGCCTGCACCGGCCAGTAGATTCCTCCCAGCAACAATTCACCCTCCCCCAGCAACAATCTCCCAGAAACACGAGACCCCCCACAACAATAGTTCCCCCCCAGCGACCATATATCCCTCAGCAGCCAGCATCAGTAGACCCTCCAGCAAACTCTAGTATCCATTGTCATTACATACATTCTGTGCTGAAGGTGCCGGAACTGCGTTCCCTCACGTTCCTGCTGAAAAAAAGTCCTGACCTCAACTCGATAGAACACCTTTGGGATGAATTAGAGTGGAGACTGCAAGCCAGGCCTTCTTGTCCAACATCAGTGCCTGACCTCACAAATGTGCTTTTGGAAGAATGGTCAAACATTCCCATAGACACACTCCTAAACCGTGTGGACAGCATTCCCAGAAGAGTTGAAGCTGTTATAGCTGTAAAGGGTGGACCAACTCAATATTAAACCCTACGGACTAAGACTGGGATGCCATGAAGTTCATGTGCGTGTAAAGGCAGGCGTCCCAATACTTTTGACAATATAGTGTAGGTCACCCAGGCAGAGCTGCTGTTAGAAACCATGGGGCCCCATACAGACAAACTGACATGGGGCCCTATACAGACATACTAACATGGGGCCCCATACAGACAAACTGACACAGGGCCCCATACAGACAAACTGATACAGGGCCCCATACAGACAAACTGACACAGGGCCCCATACAGACAAACTGACACAGGGCCCCATACAGACAAACTGACACGGGGCCCCATACAGACAAACTGACACGGGGCCTCATACAGACAAACTGACACTGGGCCCCATACAGACAAACTGACAGGGGGCCCAATACAGACAAACTGACACGGGGCCTTATACAGACAAACTGACACAGGGCCTTATACAGACAAACTGACATGGGGCCCCATACAGACAAACTGACAGGGGGCCCAATACAGACAAACTGACAGGGGGCCCCATACGGACAAACTGACACAGGGCCCCATACAGACAAACTGACACAGGGCCCCATACAGACAAACTGACACAGGGCCCCATACAGCCAATGCTTCAGTTATGAATGAACACAGTAAATGATCAGTACCGATCATTGATTGTGTTCAATCAGGAAACGTAGGGGCTGGTAAATATGACATATTTACCTAGCCCTTCCCCCACTCTCAATCTTGAAGGATTCTATTGTGTGCTTGCAGCTGCCAGCGGGTAGAAGAGGAGGTAAGCCAGCAGCGCTGTGGGGAGCAGGAGGGGTGGGGGGGCACACAGGAGGGCCTGGGCAGCAGGGGGAAACGTATGGTGCACAGGTAGGGTGATTGGCGTGGCGGGGGGAGGGGGGGCAATTACTAGAACCAAGCTTTTGTAAAGCTCTCTCTGCAGAAGCTGAAAGCTGACAGGAGGGAGAGGAGATGGCAGCTTTCAGCTGCTGCAGAGAGAGTCATACAGGGGATCGGTTCCAATAATTGCCCCCCCGCCGTCCCAATTACCCTGCCTGCCCAAATCTGATTCACCCTGCTGCCTGGGCTCCCTTGCTGGGCCAGGCCCTGTACAGGACAGCTGGTGGTACCCCCTTATCTACAGCCCTGCACCCAGGGGGGAATGTTTTTATAACAAATGTGGAGTTACTCTTAAAAACTAAATGAGCAGCTCACCCAATGATTTTTACATTTCTCAGAATTTAGCTTTAAAGAAGCTTTTTTTTTTTTTGATGCACTGACTGCTCAATCATGTAAATTGACAAAATAATTAGCTGAGCATTGATCCTCAGTTGGATTCACAGCACTGCATCACAGTGACAGCTGCCTCATTCATGAAATGTCAGAATATCGCCTGTCACTGTTATTTAAATCACCAGCGATCACCTGTCTATTATGGGCTGCCTGCATTCACAGGGTGAGCCTGGGGCCCGGGGCCAGGGTGTGATCACACAGAGGAGACCCTGGAGTGTGGGGTGAGTCATGCTGCTGTCATGGGTTGGGTGTAGAATAGATAATGAACAAAAACCTTTCACTGCGCCATTCAGTGAATTGTAGGGTAAATATACAATACAGGTGACACATGCCCTGTGACAATGACAAGGCAGACCGCAGCTAGCGATGAGCTGTCCTGTAGAGTGACGCAAAGGGGACAGGTATATGAAAAATGTCCCTATTCCATAGTCACAGTTCCGTATATGCCCACAAATAGAGCTTTCTTTTGGTGGTATTTGATCACCGATTCACCACTGCGGTTTTTATTTTTTATAAACAAAAAAAAGACCAAAATTAAAAAAAAAAAAAAATTATATTTATAGATATATATATATATTTATTTTTTTATTTTTTTTTGTTTATAGCGCAATAAAAAAAATAAAAAAAAACGCAGTGGTGATTAAATACCACCAAAAGAAAGCTCTATTTGTGGGGAAAAAAAACATGTAGCAGAATACATATTGGCCTAAGGGCTCTTTCACACGGTCTGCCTCCGTAGGCGGATCCGTGCTGCTCAGCAGGGATCGATCCGCCGATCCCCGCTGAGCCGGCGGATGACAGCTCTGTCTCCGCTTGCAGTACGGAGAGGGAGGTGTCACAGCCCCCGCTGCCCTCTATGGGGGATCGGATGAGAGCGGACCGCCTGTCCGCTCTCATCTGATCCGATCCCTGAACGGATGGAAAAATAGGGTTTCATCCGTCCAGATTTCACGGACAGGATCGGATACGGATGGCAGCGGGTGGCAGCGGAGGTGTCTCCGCTGACATCCGCTGCCCTATAGGGCTGCATGGAGGATCCGATCAGATCCGCCTAAAAAACTGACGGGCGGATCTGATCGGATCGCCCGTGTGAAAGAGCCCTAAATTGATAAAGAAATTTTATTTTTTCAATTTTTATTTTTAATTGGATAGGTTTTATAGCAGAAAGTAAACAAAAAAATATATATATATATAATTTTTTTACTTTCTGCTGTAAAACCTATCCAATAAAAAAATAAATAAATAAATAAAGTTTCTTCATCAATTTAGGCCAATATGTATTCTGCTACATATTTTTTTCCCCCAAATAGAGCTTTCTTTTGGTGGTATTTAACCACCACTGCGGTTATTTATTTATTATTTTTTTTGCGCTTTAAACATAAAAAGACCTACATTTTTGAAAAATATTTATATATATATATTTTTTTTTACTTTCTGTTATAAAACCTATCCAATAAAAAAAAAAAAAATGTAAACAATAAAAGTTCTTCAATTTAGGCCAATATGTATTCTGCAACATATTTCTTTCCCACAAATAGAGCTTTCTTTTGGTGGTATTTGATCACCACTACTGTTTTTATTTTTTTGCGCTATAAAAAAAAAAAAAAAAAAGAAGAACAATTAAAAAAAACCCCAAAATATATATATATATAGACTTTCTGCTATAAAACCTATCCAACAAAAAAAAATAAAAAAAATAAAATTTTTCATCAATTTAGGCCAATATGATGGTGGTATTTGATTACCCCTGCATTTTTAATTTTTGCGCCATAAAACCAAAAAAAGGCTGACAATTTTGAAAAAAAAAAAAAAAACAATATTGTTTACGTTCTGCTATGAAACCTATCCAACAAAAAAAAATTGAAAAAATAAAATGTATTTATAAATTTAGGCCAATACGTATTCCGCTACATATTATTTTCCCACAAATAGAGCTTTCTTTTGGTGGTATTTGATCATCCCTGCGTTTATTTTTTGCACTTTAAACAAAAAAATGACTGACAATTTTGAAACAAAATATACAGTATCTCACAAAAGTTAGTACACCCCTCACATTTTTGTAAATATTTTATTCTATCTTTTCATGTGACAACACTGAAGAAATGACACTTTGCTACAATGTAAAGTAGTGAGTGTACAGCTTGTATAACAGTGTAAATTTGCTGTCCCCTCAAAATAACTCAACACACAGCCATCAATGTCTAAACCGCTGGCAACAAAGGTGAAGATGTCCAAATTGGGCCCAAAGTGTCAATATTTTGTGTGGCCACCAATATTTTCCAGCACTGCCTTAACCCTCTTGGAGAGTCCTCTTCCTCTCCTCCATGGCAACATCAGAAACCTGATGGATGTTAGAGAACTTCCGCTCCTCCACCTTCCGTTTGAGGATGCCCCACAGATGCTCAATAGATCTGGAGACATGCTTGACCAGTCCATCACCTTTACCCTTAGCTTCTTTAGAAAGGCAGTGGTCGTCTTGGAGGTGTGTTTGGGGTCGTTATCATGTTGGAATACTGCCCTGCGGCCCAGTCCCTGAAGGGAGGAGATCATGCTCTGCTTCAGTATATCACAGTACATGTTGGCATTCATGGTTCCCTCAATGAACTGTAGCTCCCCAGTGCTGACAGCACTCATGCAGCCCCAGACCATGACACTCCCACCACCATGCTTGACTGTAGGCAAGACACACTTGTCTTTGTACTCCTCATCTGGTTGCCACCACACACGTTTGACACCATCTGAACCAAATACGTTTATCTTGGTCTCATCAGACCACAGGACATGGTTCCAGTAATCCACATCCTTAGTCTGCTTGTCTTCAGCAGGGCCGTCATTAGTATTGATTGGACCCTGGGCAAATATTTTCTTGGACCCTACCAAATTTACTTATTAACTATTTGAAGGGCAGTGCAGGCTCAAGGGGCAGCTGCTTTGGGCCCCAAAACAATGGCTGGCCCCTTTTGCCCTGTGTTAAAGACGGCCCTGGTCATCAGCAAACTGTTTGCGGGCTTTCTTGTGCTTCATCTTTAGATGATGCATTTAGATTGCTTCATCTTCCTTCTGGGATGACAGCCATGCAGACCAATTTGATGCAGTGTGCGGCGTTTAGTCTGAGCACTGACAGGCTGACCCCCCCACTCCTTCAACTTCTGCAGGAATGCTGGCAGCACTCATACGTCTATTTCCCAAAGACAACCTCTGGATACGACGCTGAGCACGTGCACTCAACTTCTTTGGTCGACCATGGCGAGGCCTGTTCTGAGTGGAACCTGTCCTGTTAAACCACTGTATGGTCTTGGCCACCATGCTGCAGCTCAGTGTCAGGGTATTGGTAATCTTCTTATAGCCTAGATCATCTTTATGTAGAGCAACAATTCTTTTTATCAGATCCTCAGAGAGTTCTTTGCCATGAGGTGCCATGTTGAACTTCCAGTGACCAGTATGAGAGAGTGAGAGCGATAACACCAAATTTAACACACCTACTCCCCATTCACACCTGAGACCTTGTAACACTAACGAGTCACATGACACCGGGGAGGGAAAATTGCTAATTGGGCCCAATTTGGACATTTTCACTTAGGGGTGTACTCACTTTTGTTGCCAGCGGTTTAGACATTAATGGCTGTGTGTTGAGTTATTTTGAAAGGATAGAACATTTACACTGTTATACAAGCTGTACACTCACTACTTTACATTGTAGCAAAGTGTTATTTCTTCAATGTGTCACATGAAAAATTATAATAAAATATTTACAAAAAAATGTGAGGGGTGTACTCATTTTTGTGAGATACTGTGGATAGATAGATAGATAGATAGATAGATAGATAGATAGATAGATAGATAGATAGATAGATAGATAGATAGATAGATAGATAGATAGATAGATAGATATATTAGATATATTAGATAGATAAGATAAGATAGACAGACAGACACAAAGTACAGTCATCCTGTTCATTCTTAAATAAATGTTTCCGACTCACTTTCTACCTCCTTCATCCCCCGCTTCCCCCAGAATCACATTCACAATCCTCCTACATGTCTGCAGTGGGGAACGCTGAGCCTTTCCTGTTCACAACACACATATTAAACTGTTCAAATACAGCTCACTCTCACTATGAATTCACAAACTGCTTTTTTTCCATTACTGAAATCAGCAAAAGAAATAAAATGGGGTCAGTCAAGGGTTAAAATAGTCCATCTCAGGCCCATTTGAGCAGCTCAAAGAGCAATAATGTGTGCAAAGTGCACTAACTTATTGCAGCCAATCAGAATTCAATTATACAAGGTGAGCAATGGAGATGACTGCCTGTGGGTTGTTGTGAGATAACGCCCATTATATTGAATCAGTGGCGGCTGGTGCATTGGGGGCACAGGGGCACCGCCCCCCATCCATGCGTCCGGCCCCCTATTCTACATGCAGAGCACCGGACGCATGGAGTTCAATGGGGCTTTTTTTTTTTTTTAGCATGTGATTAGAGCCAGAGGCTCTAATAGGCCTTAAAAAAAGGGTGGGCTCGGGGCGCAGAGCACTGCGCCCTGAGCCCACCCATTTGTGTGATAATAGCGAATAAATATTGGCTATTGTCACACGGATCCTCCTCCTGGCCAATCAGGAAGCGGGTCTGAGACCAGTTTCCAGGTTGACCGAAAGGAGAAGCCATGCCATTGACCATGGAGGAGAAGGGAGGAGACGCAGAAGACTGAGGGGGAAGAAGCTGAAGCCGAAGTCGCCGTGTGCTGCTGCTGCCTGCCCTCCCTCCACATATCCAGGCAGGGTGAGTGAGCCGGCTGTGTTTATGGTGTGCGGCCTGGTATGGTCTGGGGGGGGGGTAGTATGATGCGGTCCATCTGCCGCCCCCTCTAGCCCATGGAGCACCAGCTGCCACTGTAGTGAATGTGCATTTTAAAGCATAAGAGCCTGGTACACACTAATAGTTTTTTCAGGCGGGTTAGTACAGCGATCATCCCCTCCGCTAGAATACTCCAGTCATTGGTCTGCTGCTGGTTTTCCAGCATGCTCATCCAACAGAAGCCGGCCAAACGGCTGGCTTCTGTGGGACCAGCTCACATACACCCGGGCCGAACGGTGGCCAGTTTTTATTAAACCAGCCGATTCCTCCCGATCTTTTCTTTCCCATCCCAGCGCTTCTTTAGACTAAGTTCACAAGGGTGGCAAAGGGATGGTAAATAACTGGCAGTTGATCCATGTTTTTACTACACCCAACTGCCTACCTAGAAATTAACATGGCGGCCACTCACCTCCAGACACGTTGGCGCAATGCTTTGCAGCAAAGCAAATTGAACTTGGCATGTTGCGTTTTGGCAGGTGGTGACTAATGCGCCTTTTGAGGTCAAAGGGGCCACTCCACAGTTGCATGGGAAACACTTTGCAAGCAAAGTGTGGCCTCCTGAATGCCTGCAAATTGCTTTTGAACCTCCTCTGATCTATTGTGGATTCCTTTCAGTAGGACAGTTAAGCCCATGTCCATGCCAATTTAAGTTGGCTTGGCAAGGTGGTGCCAAACACACCCTTTTAAAGCCAAAGGGGCCACATCACAGCTGCATGCCAAGCATTTGGCAAGCAGTTACAGCGTGACATTATCGACTCCTGATCACCTGCAAATTTCTGCTGAACCTCTTCTGATCTACCATGGATCCCTTTCAGAGGGGCAGTTAAGTCCGCTCTCCATGTGAACAAAGCCTTAAAGTGGAGCTCCAGCCTCCTTGACAATTTTTTTTAACAAAAAGCACCCCTGTGATTCTTGTTAGTTGTACTATATACAGGCATACCCTGTTTTACGTACTCAGCTTGGCATAGCTTGGCATGGCACTACTCCTGGTTTTTAACATTGGCGTCTATAGGAAATCTTGGTCAGCTTGACATGGTACTGCTCCCTGTCTAACATTGGCGTCCATGGGAAATCTCGGTCTGCTTGGCATGGCACTGCTCCCTGTCTAACATTGGCGTCTATGGGAAATCTTGGTCAGCTTGGCATGGCACTTCTTCCTAACATTGGTGTCTATGGGAAATCTTGGTCAGCGTGACATGGTACTGCTCCCTGTTTAACATTGGTGTCTATGGGAAATCTTGGTCAGCTTGGCATGGCACTTCTCCCTGTCTAACATTGGCGTCTATGGGAAATCTCGGTCAGCTTGGCATGGCACTTCTCCCTGTCTAACATTGGCGTTTATGGGAAATCTTGGTCAGCTTAACATGGCACTGCTCCAGAACCATAAGTGTCAGGAACACCAAACTTGGGGAGCACCGAGAGGGGACCAATGACAACAACATATCCTATTTTGTGGCCAGGCATCTTGCCTAGGTAATCTACCATCTCATAGACCTGGTTCCCCTAACGTGCTTCTCAAGTTTGGTGACCTTGTCACTTATGGTTTGGGAGCAGTGCCATGTCAAGCTGACCAATATTTCCCATAGAGCTAGTGTATATACATGCATTGAGAAGTGAAAAAAGATATTGCTTCACTTTAGGTACATTTTTATTTTACATACATACTCTGGTCCCGTTGTGTACTTAAAAGTGGGGTATGCCTGTAATTAGGTTACTGCTGTAAGTGTAAACCTTCTTCTTATTTATCAACAGTGTTGGGGGTAACTAGTTACAAAGTAACTGATTACAGTAACTACATTACTTTTTTTGGTAACAAAGTAATGTAACTAGTTACAATACTAATATTGGTAACTACACTACTTTACTAGGCTATAGGAACGCGCTTACCTGCGATACCCAAGCCGTGCGATACAATCGTTATTTCGAAGAATAGAGAGGGATGAAGTTTATGACTTTTTGTTGCACTTTATGTTTTATTCTCATGTTTCCCAAAGCCTGTGTTTATACAATAAACTCTATGTAGAAAGAGCGTCATGTATCTTCTTCTACACCACAGGTGTCAAACACAAGGCCCGCGGGCCGAATGCAGCCCCCCAGGCTATTCCATGTGGCCCTCGCAGCTCTCCTACCGCTGCGGCACCCCCCTTGTCTCTGCCCCTACCTTGTCTCAGTAGTTAGCAGCAGAGAGGACAGAACTCCTTTGCCAGATCCTGCACTCCTCTGTGCAGCTGCAGAGAGGCTTGCCTTTGCCCCCCCCCCTCCCCCCTTCTCAGCAGTCTGCAGTAGAGAGGAGGGCAGAACTCCTGCACCTTTCTGTGCAGCCGCAACACCACCTTGTCTCTGCCTCCCCTGGTCTCAGCATTCAGCAGACTCTGGAAACTGACACCAGTCCTCCACTGGTTCTCCTCTAGACCCTGCACTTTCTTCTTCCCAAATCCACCCGCATCCTCTTCCTGGCAGCAGCACAAGGTAAGGGGGTGAATTGTGGTGTAATGAAGGGTGGATGACTCTTGACTTCTGATGGTGGGGGGTAGGGATGCACCGATCTGATATTAGGATCGGATATCGGTGCCGATACAGCCAAAATAGCTGGATCGGTAAAATTAACCGATCCACGGGCCGATCCGGTTTTGCTGAGTCCCGGCTCAGCCGTCCCTTACCTGCATGGAGCCGCTACTTCCTGTATAGTCCCGGCTCACAGGCGGAGTGATATCAGATGCACTCCGCCTGTGAATGGAGGAGCCGTACACAGGAAGCAGTGGCTTTGCTCTGTACTGCAGCCGCATGCATATTGTGTATTTGTGTAGTTCCGGATCGGTATCGGTATCGACAGATACACAAAGCCAGGGTATCGGTATCGGGACTAGAAAAGTCGGATCAGTGCATCCCTAGTGGGGGGCTATTGACTTCTGATGGTGGGGGGGGCGGGGGTTGACATCTCATGTAAGGGGGCGTGGTATGCCCTGGACAATTAATTTTACAGATATAACCGGCCCTTTGAGGGCAACCATAATGCTCATGCGGCCCGCAATGAAATTGAGTTTGACACCCCTGTTCTACACGGTCAATGAAGAAAGAGGAAAGTAAAGTAATAAGTAGTGAAGTTACTTTTCAAATGCAGTAACTAGTAAAGTAATCTCATTACAATTTACAGAAGTAACTAGTTACATTTTTTGAGTAACTACCCCAACACTGTTTATCAATTTGTCATTTACCACAGGATGCCAGAAAGCAGGCAGCGACCATTGAGGATGTGGGCATCTGATGCCCATTCCTATTTGCTTCCAGGATTCCGAGGTTGCAAACAAGAAAAGGAGGTTATAGGCACAGAGGCTTGGATACAATACCTAATATGCAAGAAATGTAGTTATAAGGCAGAAGTCCATGATAAGTCCAAAAATGTCCAAGGCACTTGGGCAGGCTTCCTGGTGGAGTTTAGCAGACTCTGGATGTACACAGACAAAAACAAAAGCAGAGAAGCGCCTCTAAGTGCAGTAAGACGATGTATTTTAACAGATTCCTGACCACCTGCCACAGTTGTACTGCAGTAGGCTGGCTCACGTTGCTTTACTTCAGTCGCGCGGAGGGTGCTGGGGGGCGAGCCCGCGCCACCAGCGGTGCGCTCCCGCACCCACTAGGCAGCGTGGATGTGCGATGCATGGGGCCAGCAGCACTGATTGCCACCGGGCACCCGCGATCGCTCCCCGCTGAGAGAGGAGGACGGTCAGCTATTGTAAACACAGCTGACCGTTCTTCTCCCTGGAAAGATCACAGAGTGCCTGTGATCCTTCTATATAGGATCAAAAGTCTCTATGATCATTTCACAAGCCCATCCCCCATACAGTTAGTAAAAAACCCCTAGGCTCACACTTAACCCTTTGATCACCCCTAGGCTAACTCCTTCCCCGCCAATGGCATTATTACAGTAACAGTGAATATTTTTAGCACTGATTACTGTAGTAATGTCACTGGCCCCCCCAAAAGTGTCAAAAATGTCAGTTAGGGGTTCGATCTGTCCCCGCAATGTCGCAGTCCTGCTGAAATATAAAAATGACCTAAATCTTTCCCCTAGTTTGTAGACGCGATAAATTTTGCAAACCAATCAAAATACGCTTATTGTGATTTTTTTTTTACAAAAATATGTAGCAGAATACAAATTGGCCTAAAAGGATGAAAAAATTTGATTTTTGTTGGGGGGGGTTGAATGTTATATAGCAGAATGTGAAAAAAAAAAATTTTTTTTTTTCAGAAATGTCGCTATTTTTGCTTATGGCGCAAAAAAAAAAATTGCACAGGTGATCATAAACCGCCAAAAGAAAGCTCTATTTGTGGGGAAAAAAAAACCATCAATTTTGTTTCAGTACAGCGTCGCACGACCGCCCAGTTGTCCGTTAAAGTAATGCAGTGCCGAATCGCAAAAAATGGCCTGGTCATCAAGGGGGCAAATCCTTATCGTCCAGAAGTGGTTAATAAACCACACAACAGTGCTACTTACAATAGATAGGTAAAAATCAGGCACATCAATAAGTGTAGGTCCAGAACGCCAGGTGGATTGGGCCGCGAGAGCTGCTGGTACCGCCAGGTGGAATGCGACAGGAGACCCCGTGTGGAGGAGAAATCCAGCGGAAGTCCTTCCTGAAGCGGGTGGATCGTGGCGTGGAACACAGCGTCGTGGGCAGCCAGGAGCGGGGTGAGGCGGGCAGGGCTCGGGACCAGAATGCAACGCGTTTCAGAGCATGCGCTGTACCACATAGGGGCATGTGCGCTCCCTTTTCAAGCCTTTTCCAGAATTCCGAGCAGCCAGCTCGCGCCTGCGCAGTAATAGCACTGCGCGCCGTATTGTTTAATCGTTAGTGGGGTCAAATCCACATTCATTTTATACCGCAGGTGACAATAAAGATTGAAAGGAGCAGGATAGAAACAAATGTAACAGGTATTGTGATTTTCATTCAGCAAAGTCCATTCATTCCATAATTTAATACTAAAGGACATTTAACAACTTAACAACCACCCGCCGCATTTTTACTGCGGCAGGCAGCCCCTGCTGCGCGAACCGACGTAACTGTGCGTCAGTCGAGCGCCTGCAGCTAGGGGGGCGTGCTCCCGCCCCCACTCAGCAGCAGGGACTCCGATGCACGGGGCAGGCGGCTCCGATTGCCGTCTGACACCCGCGATCGTTCCCCGCTGAGAGAGAAGGACGGTCAGTTATTGTAAACACAGCTGACCGTTCTTCTCCCTGGAATGATCATAGAGCCCATGTGATCCTTCTATATAGGATCACAGGTCTCTATGGTCATTCCATAAGCCCCACCCCCATACGGTTAGAAACACGCCCCTAGGCTCACATTTAACCCCTTGATCACCCACTGTGTTAACCCCTTCCCTGCCAGTGTCATTATTACAGTAACAGTGCATATTTATAGCACTGATTATTGTAGTAATTTCACTGGTCCCCCCAAAAGTGTTAAAAATGTCAGTCAGGGGTCTGATCTGTCCGCCGCAATGCCGCTAAAAATCGCAGATCGCCGCCATTACTAGTAAAAAAAAAAAAAATAGAAAAATTACATAAATCTTTCCCTAGTTTATAGACGCGATAACGCAAACCAATCAAAATACACTTATTGCGATTTTTTTTTTTACTAAAAATATGTAGCAGAAAACAAATTGGCCTAAAATGTTAAAATATTTTGATTTTTACATTTTTTTTGGGAATGTTATATAGCAGAATGTGAAAAATATTGTTTTTTTTTTTTTTCAGAATTGTCGCTCTATTTTTGTTTATAGCGCAAAAAATAAAAACCGCACAGGTAGTTAAATACCACCAAAAGAAAGCTCTGTTTGTGGGGAAAAAAAGGACGTCAATTTTATTTGGGTACAGCCTGGCACGACCGCGAAATCGTCCGTTAAATTAAATTAAAAAATGGTCTGGTTATTAAGGGGGCAAATCTGTTCGGTCCAGAAGTGATTAAAAAAAACCCCACAACAGGGCTACTTACATAAGATAGGTAAAAATCTTCCGGTCCAGAACTGGTTAAACAACATTTGTCGAACCATACAATGTACTGGGAATGTATTTGTTTTTGTAAAAAATTTTGTTATAAAATCTTCTAGTGTATAGCCAGCTTTAGGGTCCCTTTACGCCTTTGCATGTGTGTTTTATTGCACATTGCAAAAGTTTAAGGCACCAAAAAATGCAAGAACTGAAACAAAAACAAAGAAAGAGGGTGCTCCAGCCAAGTGCATTATTGTAAGACCCTTCATTGTAAAAGAATATAAAATCCAATGTACTCATAAGAGTGAACAACTAAAAGCATAAAATCAATCCAGTCCCGATGCTTGAGCGGTGCCCATTCTCAGGACATAGCTTACACGTTTTGAGGGCAGTGCCCTCTTCATCAGAGCTAATCTTAACCATCAAAGAATGAGACAGAAGAGAAGCAATATCTGACCGAGGCCATCTATAGCATAGCTGCCAACTGTCCCGTTTTTCCCGGGACAGTCCCGGCAAATAGGACCCTGTCCCGGGTAATTTACTCGGCTACTTTGGCCTTAAGTTTGAAATTGCCTTTTCAATTACCTGTAACTCTCTCGTTATTGAGTAGACCCTATACTCTGATGATAAGTAGGCGGAGATCAATTATGTGGAGTGGGCGGAGTTTCAGGGAAGTGGGTGTGGTAAGTAATTGATAGCTGTGCTGAAAAGTGTCCCTGGAATTTTTTTTCAAATGTTGGCAACTATGCTATAGCAGTGATGGAGAACCAGGCACCCCAGATGTTTTGGAAATAAATTTCCCCATGACGCTCATCTACACTGCAGAGTGCATGAGCATCATGGGAAATGTAGTTCCAAAACATTTGGGGTGCCAAGGTTTGTCATCACTGATCTATATAGACTAATAGGAGGAGAGTTACTGAAACTGGTGCACCCAGCATCTGGAACAGCTGTGCATGGTAGACAATCAGCTTCTAACTTCAGCTTGTTCAATTAACTACTTTGCCGCTGCTCACTAGAGCTCTACTGCGGCAAAGTGGCTCTTGTAGGTCTGACGAGGTAGACCTACGTCGGCAGACACTCCCCCTTCTCGGCGGCGCGCGCACGCCGCCGGAGGCTCGCTTCCGCGTTATTCAGTTACAGCGGGAGTCGGGCCAGGGGAGGAGCAGCGGCGATTGCCGCTGCTCTTCCCCCGATCGTCGGGGAATCAAGTCTGGAGATCCGCCCGCTTGTGTAAACAAAGTGGGCGGATCTCCTAAGTGACAGGCAGGGTCAGATTGTAGGGTTCAGCAAAGCTGAACATGCGATCTGTCCCTGTGTCACTCAGTCACCTCCCCCTACACACGTCAGTAAGCACCAGGCATACATTAACCCCTCCCTCTCCAATAAAAATTAACCCCTTCCCTGCCAGTGTCATTTTTACAGTAACAGTGCATATGTATAGCACTGATTACTGTAGTAATGTCACTGGTACCCCCAAAAGTGTCAAAAATGTCAGTCAAGGGTCCGATCTGTCCGCCGCAATGTTGCAGTCCCGTAAAAAAAAAAGCAACAATCGTTAAAAAAAAAAAAACACCAAAAATTACAGAAATCTTTCCCTTAGTTAGTAAACGCAATAACTTTTGCGCAAACCAATCAAAATGCGCTTATTGCGATTTTTTTTACCAAAAATATGTAGCAGAAAACAAATTGGCCTAAAATGATAAAAAATTTTGATTTTTACATTTTATTTGGGGGGAATTTCATATAAAAAAATGTGAAAAATATTGTTGTTTTTTCAAAATTGTCGCTCTTTTTTTGTTTATAGCGCAAAAAGTAAAAATCGCACAGGTGATCAAATACCACCAAAAGAAAGCTCTATTTGTGGGGAAAAAAACGTACATTTTGTTTGGGTACGGCGTTGCATGACCGCGCAATTGTCAGTTAAAGTCACACAGTGCCGAATCGCAAAAAGTGGCCCAGACGTAAGACAGCAAAATCCTCCGGTTGTAAAGTGGTTAAGCTTTGACAATAAAACCTGTAGGCTGATTGGTTTCTATGCAGAGCTACACCAGATTTTGCACTCTCCAGCTTTAGTAAATAACCCCCTAGACTGAGAGTCTTTTCCACCAGAAATGCTGATAGCTTTTATTCGATTTTTACTGACCCATTTTTAGCCAATGCAGCTGATTACATGCATTGACGGGTCAGGGGTGTGTAGGCAGGTGCAGTCTCCTTTCTCCACTGAGAAAGCGGCATTGCAGGCAGTGGTAATTTCATCGACAAAAACATTTTTGTCAAAAAAATTTGTCAGCAGCCTTTTTATATTGATGAAAACAAAAAGTTCATCACATTTTCGTCCACTGATGAAAACTATGACGAAAATCAATCCCGTTTTCATCAACAAACGAAATGAAATGGATGGACGTTTATCCATGTTAATCTCCAGTTTCCTTGGAGCTTCGCCTGTGTAGAGCCTGAGTGCTTACCACTCCCAGCAAGCAAGGTAGTGAGTAGCGACCATAGTGTGCTTAGCAGTTAGCACTGTACAGCATCACAGGACTCCTCAGACGACCGTCCAGAGCACTATGAGTGTTTACATTACAGGCCTCCCCTCAGACCACTGTGTGCATTACAGGACTTCTCTGACCACTGGCATCCAGAGCACTGTGTGCATTATAGGTCTCCCCTCAGATCATCATTTAGAGCACTGTGCAGCAATACAGGCCTCTCAGACCACCGTCTCAGAGTACTGTGTGCATTACAGGTCTTTCAGACCACCATCCCAGAGAACTGTACATTACAGGCCTCCCCTCAGACTACTGTCCACAGCACTGTGCAGCATTACAGGCCTCCTTAAACCACCACCCAGAGCACTGTGCATCATTACAGGCCTCCTCAGACCACCGTCTAGAGCACTGTGTATCATTACAGGCCTCCTCAGACCACCGTCTAGAGCACTGTGTACATTACAGGCCTCCTTAGACCACCGTCTAGAGCACTGTGTACAATACAGGCCTCCCCTCAGACCACCATCCACAGCACTGTGCAGCATTACAGGCCTCCTCAGACCACTGTCCAGAGCACTGTGCAGCATTACAGGCTTCCTCAGACCACCATCCAGAGCACTGTGCAGTATTACAGGCCTTCTCAGACCACCGTCCAGAGCACTGTGCAGTATTACAGGCCTCCTTAGACCACCGTCTAGAGCACTGTGTGCATTATAGGCCTTCTCTGACCACTGGCATCCAAAGTACTGTGTACATTATAGGCCTCCCCTCAGACCAAAATCCACAGGACTGTGCAGCATTACAGGACTCCTCAGACCACCATCCAGAGCACTGTGCAGTATTACAGGCCTCCTCAAACCACCGTCCAGAGCACTGTGCAGTATTACAGGCCTCCTTAGACCACCGTCCAGAGCACTGTGCAGTATTACAGGTGTCCTCAGACCACTGTCCAGAGCACTGTGCAGTATTACAGGCCTCCTTAGACCACCGTCTAGAGCACTGTGTGCATTAAAGGCCTTCTCTGACCACTGGCATCCAGAGCACTGTGTGCATTACAGGCCTCCCCTCAGATCACCGTCTAGAGCACTGTGTGCCTTACGGGCCTTCTCTGACCACTGGCATCCAGAGCACTGTGTGCATTATAGGCCTCCCCTCAGACCATCATTTAGAGTACTGTGTGCATTACAAGCATCCCCTCAGACCACCATCCAGAGCACTGTGCAGCAATACAGGCCTCTCATACCACCATCCCAGAGTACTGTGTGCATTACAGGTCTTTCAGACCACCATCCCAGAAAACTGTTCCTTTACAGACCTCCCCTCAGACTACTGTCCACAGCACTGTACAGCATTACAGGCCTCCTCAGACCATCATCCACAGCACTATGCAGCATTACAGGCTTCCTCAGACCACTGTCCAGAGCACTGTGCAGCATTACAGGCTTCTTCAGACCACCGTCCAGAGCACTGTGCAGTATTACAGGCTTCCTCAGACCACCATCCAGAGCACTGTGCAGTATTACAGGCTTCCTCAGACCACCATCCAGAGCACTGTGTAGCATTAAAGGCCTTCTCAGACCAATGTCCAGATTACTGTGCAGCATTACAGGCCTCCACAGACCACCGTCCAGAGCACTGTGCAGCATTACAGGACTCCTCAGACCACCGTCTAGAGCACTGTGCAGCATTACAGGCCCCTATGCCATTTCCCCCGATATATCAGAATCAAGGTGGCCAATATTACCGATATTTCGGGAAAGTGTTGTACCGGAGTGATACCTGCAGCTAGAGGCATCACCCCGGTACCGGTGTCCATAGCCGACGGTCCGCTGTCTTGTAATAACAATCGATGCGGCTGAGAAGCCACTTGGCTGTCATTACAAGGAGCGGGAGGGGACGTCCCCCCCCCCCTCTCGCCGCTCGCCCGGGTCTCCCGTCCCACCGGGCAACCAGCCTGCACGGCCGCCGAAGTCCAGATCAAAGCCGCATTCAGCTTTGATCGGGTCTCCATGCAAAAACCCGGAAGTAATTTCATGACATCACGTCCGGGTACTCGGCACCAGATTTAAAGAAATGACAGCATTCAAAACAGCCAAACTTGGTGTTTTGAATTCTTTTAAGTGCAGAGGAGGGGTTTGGGGTCCCCCCAGATCCCTCCACAAGAGTACCTGTCAAGTAAAAAAAAAATGTTTTAAATGTACGAAAATATCGGCCGATACCGATACGCGATGACCAAAATATCGGTAGCGGCAATGAAAAACCGATATCGGTCGATCACTAGTACGGGGCCCTCTGATTTCCAACAGCAGCCCTGCCAACACGCATTAAAAAGTGTGTGACAATCCGCATGTACAGGTGGGGGATCCAACTTTAAAATAACATTAGAAGATTTTGGCAAGGCACCATTGACAGATATGAGGTCGGATTAGAAGGATCCTGTAGTATAATAATCAGGTTCTTCATTTTAGGTTTCTGCTAGGGGATAAAAGTGAGAATCTGTTCTAGATAAAAAAACAGTTCTTCTTTCACATATTGGGACTACATAGAAAGCAGTACCTGGCAGAGAGCCACCCCTATGTATGTCTCATATACAGAAGCTCAGGCCTACGACTGGAAATTCACATTGCGAGTGGGCGGTAAATGGGGACCGCAAGAATCGATGTGTATGTTATTCTACATTGAGCCAGTCATATCTATACAGTTCTACACAGCCTGTTCCTGCCCTCCTTCCTGCTTCTAGCGTGCCTATTTCACACACATCCTGGTGACACCTCATGCTGAGACATTCTTCTATACATCCTGTGTAACCCTCAAAGGGTTAAAATACCCCTGGTTTATCAGTAGAATATATGGGTTGCGTGGTCTCATTTTGCTAATTATATTCTATTTTTATCTTTACCGCCCCTCATTTCATAATTCTGTACTCTTGCTATGCTCTTCCAGCCCATGGGTTAGATGGCAGATATGTACACATATAGGGACCTTATTGGTACAATTCAAGGACCCATTCAAACTAATGCAATAATACAATCAGTATTGTGCGTGCTGTACATTATGAGGCTGCAAAAATGGACCTGACCCCACTCCCTCCCCCCATTTTTTTTTATGCAGCATGTGCATTGTGGTTTGCTGCTGTGTGGGTGAATTGTAATAGTGTGGGGGGTGCCAATAAAATGGAATGTTATCGCAACACACCAAACCCACGGTTAGCACTTTACCACAAAATAAAGATATGAATGGACCTTTGGTGCAGATTTACACCTTTGCACAAGTGGTTTTAATGCATTTTTACACGTGTCATCAAAATCAGCATTTCAAGCACTGCCATTGTCATCAATGAGGCCTGTGACACCCTCAAAAAATGCAAGTCACCATATTCCACCATTTGAAGCAATGGCTAACCTGTGTGTAGCACCCTCCTACGTAGGTGCCAGGTAAAAGCATCCTATGCTCTTTCTGCGTATCAGGGGAGCCTGATCCATTAGGTTGCCTGTTGCATGTTCTCCAGGTGCGATTCACTGGGTCTAAGGGAGTGTCCCCACTGCATCCAATAGGGGAGCTTGTTGGACAGTGGAGGAAACCTGGCCAGTGACACATTGGCTTTTATGAGAGTCCCAGTGGGAAGGCACTCTTGCAGTGCATCCTGGGATTGCTCATAAAGGCCGGGGGATGTGACAGGGCGTCTTTGGCGGTAGGCAGAGTCCCAGGAGGAGGCTGACAGCTGGTCTCTTCTCCTGCTGCATGAGGAAAGTGGTCTTAGGCAGTCGGCCTAGTGAACCAGGTGTGGAGCTGAGCTGCAGAGGATCCAGTAGAGCTGACAGTGGAGCTGCTGGCAAAGTCTTCCCGGAAAAACAGCGTCCATGAGTACCAGGGGACTTGCCAAAGGGTCTGCCCAGGAAGGGGGACCACTCCAGTGAAGTCAGAGGATCAAGGGGCCAGCTCACACAGAATGTCAGAGTAAAAGGGGGTGCCATATAGACAGTGGCATCTTAAGAGCATTATCGGCCCCCGGGCAATGCAGTGCACTGTGACCCCGCCTACACAATCATCCACGAGAATAAAAATGAAAATCATCGATAAGGCGATATTTATTGATACAGCAGTGCCAGGCTAATGACAGCTTCCAAGTTGGGTGGCTGGGTCCAGTGAACCCACACATGGACGGGAGTCAGACTCGACTGTCCTGTGTGTGCCTGTTCCCGTGGAGGCGGACAGGCCTTCCTGAAATTGTGGGCTCCCCCTCCACGGGCCAATGCCCACAGGAATCGGGAATAATGCCTGACTGGGGCTGGGCCCGCCGGGCAAATGGGGCCCCCGGGCAACTGCCCAGCATGCCTATTCGGTAAGATGGCCCTGCATATAGAACCCTGAAGAGTAGGGACAAAGAGGGTGCCGAGTAGGACCCTGAAGAGCGATTCACAGTGCAGTACAGTTCAGTTAATTCTTCTTCACTAGTGGCTAAGTGGCAAGGTGAAGTAGCGGCCTTGCCACACTCAGCGTTACATAGAAGTCCCTGCAATTGTGCATAGTTTGTTCAGTTGGAGTATCCCACTCATCCCTTCTCCTATCCCAGTTCTCAAATAAATCAACAAAAAACCAAAGCCCCTGGACTGTTTTCTGTCTGAACCTGAGAAGATGTTATTTTGTCAAGTTGTTGCTATGGGTAACCTAGGGGAATGTGTAACCAGCAGCTCCCAAGGAAGTAGTGCTACATGTGTGTAACACCCTCCCCGTTCGGTGTTTAGGTTATTTTAGTGCTTGGGATTCTGTTGTAATCATAAGAGCAGGGATTATTTAGTTTGGCCTGTTCAGGGCTCCAAATGCTGGGTGTTTAATTGCTTCCCCCTGCCTCTAGAAACTTCCAGAGCAGTGGTCTTCAAAGTGCGGCCTTTATCTGGCCCCTGAGGCATAATTCCTTCCACTGACACCAACTATGGGGCATAATTCCTTCCATTGACACCAACATTGGGGCACTATTCCTTCCAATGGCACCAACTATGGGGCATAATTCCTTCCACTGACACCAACATTGGGGCACTATTCCTTCCAATGGCACCAACTATGGGGCATAATTCCTTCCACTGACACCAACATTGGGGCACTATTCCTTCCAATGGCACCAACTGTGGGGCATAATTCCTTCCACTGACAACAAAAATGGGGTTTTATTCCTCCCACTGACACCTACTATTTCTCCACCTAACACCAAAGATCAGGCATTGTTTACTCCCACTGGGCACAGTCCGGCCCCGCTAATGTCTGAAGGACAGTAAACCGACCCTTTCTTTAGAAAGTTTGGAGACCCCAGTTCTAGAGTTTAGGGAGGGAAAATTCAAATACCAGGCCTAAATGTTTAGTAGGGCCTGGTCATTCCCTGGGGAGGTGTGCCCAGATGGTGGCTGGGTTACTGTTAAATAGACTCGGGCCCTAGGTGGATTTTATTTTTCCCCCTGTGGGGATGAACCTGTGAGTTGAGAGGAGGGGGACTTCCTGTCTCTGAGTCCCCTTCTAGACTGAAAGTTGAACTACCTTACTAGAGGCTGCACCTCTGTTTCCAGGTTAACCTGTTACTCTAAAAGTTTAGCACTCCGATTATAATTTAAAGTATCTCACAAAAGTGAGTACACCCCTCACATTTTTGTAAATATTTTATTATATCTTTTCATGTGAGAACACTGAAGAAATGACACTTTGCTACAATGTAAAGTAGTGAGTGTACAGCTTGTATAACAGTGTAAATTTGCTGTCCCCGCAAAATAACTCAACACTCAGCCATTAAAGCGGAGTTCCAGCCTAACCGCCCACTCACCTGTCCCACGGTCCAGCGATGCGCCGTCTTCTCCCTCTCTGCTCCGCGGCGCCGGCATCACTGATATGGGCACCCGGCTGTGACAGTTTGCGGCTTCACAGCCGGGTACGCACTGCGCATGCGCGAGTTGCGCTATGCATCGTGATTGGCCGGCAATCTTCTGGGACCTCTGACATGTCCCAGAAGATTGCAGGGAGGGAGGGAGAGAGGAGAACTTCCGCTCAGGGCGCCGCGGCGCTCCGAGCGGAAGTGGGAGCGGGTACATGTCAAAACTAGGTACCCGCCCCCCCAAAAAAAATTACATGCCCATGTCAGGGGGTTAGGACTATTTAAAGCGGAAGTTCCACTTTTGGGTGGAACTCCGCTTTAATGTCTAAACCGCTGGCAACAAAAGTGAGTACACCCCTAAGTTAAAATGTCCAAATTGGGCCCAAAGTATCAATATTTTGTGTGGTCACCATTATTTTCCAGCACTGCCTTAACCATCTTGGGTATGAAGATCACCAGAGCTTCACAGGTTGCCACTGGAGTCCTCTTCCACTCCTCCATGACGACTATAACAAATGTGGAAAATATAAGGCTGCTATTAGATTAAAATATTAATCTAATAACAGTGGGAAACAACAAAAGACTGCATACATTTGTGCAGATTAGCTCTTAATTGTTGCAGGACAATATACTGAAATTACAGGTATACTGGACAGCCACGCAAATATCCAGTAAATATTTAAAATGAACAAGAGCAGTTTTGATAAAAAGCATAAAACAAAACTTTACTGGACATCAAAATACAAAAAATTCCTTACACATAAAATTTACCATAAACATTACACAAAATACCACGACCTAAACAAACATTCCTATTCCCAATATCCCAAAATATTTAAAATAATACTTAACTCTGGTAGTTGAATGTCAACAGCTTACACTGCATAGCTGGAGGAACAGGATAATAAGAAATCCTGGCTGCATGCTTGGTCTTTCCACAGCTCCAAAAAAACAGACTAGTCCTCATGCTATGGACTATTTTTATAGTCCTGTATACCAGAGACAACCCACAAGATGTAATCATTCCTCTTGACCACTCACATGTCATTTTGTGAGTGAGGTCAGCAAGACATGATTGCACTTCCCCCCCACAACCACATGGTCAATTGGATATGTGGCAGCTATCTTTAAATACACAACGTCAAAGGCTCACTAAACCACCTGTGGGTGAGAGATAGTATTACACATGTATGGGGATATTTGTCATGAATCAGTTAAAAAATATCCACAACTGATACTGATCACGGGGCTGGTGGGTGGATGTTAGGGACCTTGCGCTCCTCTACCTTCCGTTTGAGGATGCCCCACAGATTTTCAATAGAGTTTAGGTCTGGAGACATGCTTGGCCAGTCCATCACCTTTACGCTCAGCTTCTTTAGCAAGTCAGTGGTTGTCTTGGAGGTGTGTTTGTGGTCGTTATCATGTTGGAATACTGCCCTGCGGCCCAGTCTCTGAAGGGAGGGGATCATGCTCTGCTTCAGTATGTCACAGTACATGTTGGCATTCATGGTTCCCTCAATGAACTGTAGCTCCCCAGTGCCGGCAGCACTCATGCAGCCCCTGACCATGACACTCCCACCACCATGCTTGACTGTGGGCAAGACACACTTGTCTTTGTACTCCTCACCTGGTTGCCACCACACACGCTTGACACCATCTGAACCAAATAAGTTTATCTTTGTCTCATCATACCATAGGAGATGGTTCCAGTAATCCATGTCCTTAGTCTGCTTGTCTTCAGCAAGCTTTCTTGTGCATCATCTTTAGAAGAGGCTTCCTTCTGGTGATGACAGCCATGCAGACCAATTTGATGCAGTGTGCGACGTGTGATCTGAGCACTGACCGACCAACCCCCACCCCTTCAACCTCTGCAGCAATGCTGGCAGCACTCATACTTCTATTTCCCAAAGACAACCTCTGGATATGACGCTGAGCATGTGCACTCAACTTCTTTGGTCGACCATGGCGAGGCCTGTTCTGAGTGGAACCTGTCCTGTTAAACCGCAATATGGTCTTGGCCACCGTGCTAACGTGTCACATGACATCGGGGAGGGAAAATGGCTAATTGGGCCCAATTTGGACATTTTCACTTAGGGGTGTACTCACTTTTGTTGCCAGTGGTTTAGACATTAATGGCGGTGTGTTGAGTTATTTTGAGGGGACAGCAAATTTACACTGTTATACAAGCTGTACACTCACTACTTTACATTGTAGCAAAGTGTAATTTCTTCAGTGTTGTCACATGAAAAGATATAATAAATTATTTACAAAAATGTGAGGGGTGTACTCACTTTTGTGAGATACTGTAAGCACGTAACATGGATGCACAAAAATATGTGCTTGTAAATTAGAATGTGCTACGTACATACACGCCATGTGTATTTTGCTGCTGATTCATGAAAACGTTTCAAGTGTTAGAGTAACACAATCCATGAATGGAGGAGGCCTACCTTTCAATCATCTACACATCTTCCATTCATATGTAGCACTATCCCTGTAGGGCTTGCTGTGTGATGACTTCTTGGGTCTCCCTCTGATTACCTGCAGGCAGTCACTAGGGGATTATTCACACATTCATCCTTACTCCCAGTTGCTCGTCACTCAATAAACAGTCCAGGAGATTTGGTTTTATATTGATTGTGAAACTTGGATGGGAGAAGGGAATAATGGGATACTCCAACTTGATCTATTCACAGTAGATAAGGACAACTCTCACTTGGCCTCACCAGGTTACAGTGGGGATCGAAAGTTTGGGCACCCCAGGTAAAATTTGTATTAATGTGCATAAAGAAGCCAAGGAAAGATGGAAAAATCTCCAAAAGGCATCAAATTACAGATTAGACATTCTTATAATATGTCAACAAAAGTTAGATTTTATTTCCATCATTGACACTTTCAAAATTACAGAAAACAAAAAAATGGCGTCTGTAAAAGTTTGGGCACCCTGCAGAATTTATAGCATGCACTGCCCCCTTTGCAAGGCTGAGACCTGCCAGTGTCATGGATTGTTCTCAATCATCGCCTGGGAAGAATAGGTGATGTCAATCTCAAAGGTTTTAAATGCCCAGACTCATCTGACCTTGCCCCAACAATCAGCACCATGGGATCTTCTAAGCAGTTGTCTAGAAAACTGAAACTGGAAATAGTCGATGCTCACAAAGCTGGAGAAGGCTATAAGAAGATAGCAAAGCGTTTTCAGATGTCAATATCCTCTGTTCGGAATGTAATTAAGAAATGGCAGTCATCAGGAACAGTGGAAGTTAAAGCAAGATCTGGAAGACCAAGAAAAATATCAGACAGAACAGCTCGCAGGATTGTGAGAAAAACAATTCAAAACCCACGTTTGACTGCACGATCCCTCCAGAAAGATCTGGCAGACACTGGAGTTGTGGTACACTATTCCACACTATTCCACAGATACTTGTACAAATATGGTCTTCATGGAAGAGTCATCAGAAGAAAACCTCTTCTACATCCTCACCACAAAAATCAGCGTTTGAACTTTGCAAATGAACATATAGACAAGCCTGATGCATTTTGGAAACAAGTTCTGTGGACCGATGAGGTTAAAATTGAACTTTTTGAATGAGCAAAGGTATGTTTGGAGAAGAAGGGGCACAGAATTTAATGAAAAGAACCTCTGTCCAACTGTTAAGCATGGGGGTGGATCAATCATGCTTTGGGGTTGTATTGCAGCCAGGGGCACAGGGAACATCTCACGAGTAGAAGGAAATATGGATTCAATAAAATTTCAGCAAATTTTGGATGGTAACTTGATGCCATCTGTGAAAAAGCTGAAGTTAAAGAGAGAATGGCTTCTACAAATGGATAATGATCCAAAACACACCTCGAAATCCACGGGGGATTACATCAAGAGGCGTAAACTGAAGGTTTTGCCATGGCCTTCACAATCTCCTGACCTCAACATAATTGAAAATCTATGGATAGACCTTAAAAGAGCAGTGTGTGACAGACAGCCCAGAAATCTCAAAGAACTGGAAGACTTTTGTAAGAAAGAATGGGCAAAGATACCTCAAACAAGAAATGAAAGACTCTTGGCTGGCTACAAAAAAGGGGCAGTACAAGATATTAACTCTGCAGGGTGCCCAAACTTTTGCAGACGCCATTTTTTTGTTTTCTGTTATTTTGAAAGTGTAAATGATGGAAATAAAATCTAACTTTTGTTGGCATATTATAAGAATGTCTAATCTGTAATTTGATGCCTTTTGGAGATTTTTCCATCTTTCCTTGGCTTCTTTATGCACATTAATACAAATTTTAACCTGAGGTGCCCAAACTTTCGATCCCCACTGTATGTATGAAAGCAGACACACTGCTTTGACCATACTGCCACTTGTATGGAAAAATGAAGTCTTCTTGCTCTCTATAGCAGCAGATTTGATGCACTCTTCAGGACACTCCCTACTCTAGCATCCCTTGACTGACACCATCCACTGACTCTTCTAGCAGAAGGGGTGGCCCTCACAGGACAGGCCCCATGACACAGATCTGTACTCACTGTAGGCAGAATCAGATTATTTACAGTGTCTCCATTCCAGTTAGCTCTGCAGGACCTCTGGGTTCAGCTTCTCTCTGACTCTTTAGGCCCTCAGGTCGACCACCTGAGGCCGCATGGCAGCTTCTGGGACCCCGCTCTCCAGCTGAAAGATCCCGAACACATGTGCCTCGGCATTTATACAGCATCCCAGCATGCGCCGAAGCACTTTCCTCCTCGCCAATCACTAGGACTGTACTAAATTCCTGTGCAATCATTTGTCAGATTTCCTCCCACTGTCCAATATGCCTCCCTATTGGACCAGTGTGAAACACTTCAGACAAGCTGACCTGCACCTGAGCAGCCCTCACTAGCAAATCCTGCTCTCTGGTAGCAGAGAACAATATTAATTTTCCTGGCAATCTCTCCGATAAGCAGAAAAGATCCAAAACTATACTCTCTCTTCTAGCACCTACCTAGGAGGGTGCTACACATAGATCACGTTTCATTCATAGAAGCTGTAGTACCAGTTTGTTGGGCCGTGCACATAAATTAAACGAATGGCCTCTCAAGTTCAACCCCAATACAAAAAGAATGTTATTAGAATATTCACGCTACGCTCACAAGGATAAAAAAAGAATGGGTTCGATTAAATTCAGATCGTTCATTATGTCGTTACTTTATTTCGAATGCTTCAAACATTAAGGCTCTGTTTACAAAATCCCGAAATGTTTACACCTAAATGTACATAGAATCGTGGGCAGAATCTGGAATCACGACAAAACACAGGACGCGTATGCGATGCCATTATTTCTTAATGGCACTCCAAACGCGGTGCGATTTTGCCCCAATTGTTAAGTGACAAAATGCCCAGCAAAGATCGCAATGCCAAACGCTCCTGGCTCTGTGCCAAGATTTGATACCTGAGCTTCTTTGGAGTGTTTTTAGAGCAGAGAGACGCCCATATAAATGAATGGAGCCGCTCCAGAAACACTCCACAAAAAAATAAAAGTTTATTTTTTTAAAAACAGTGCAGCAGCTATCACTGCGCTATGCTCTGGTGTGAACGGAGCCTAACAGAAGGGCCCAACTATCGCATCATGTCATCCCAATTAAACAAATAAATACAAACAAATTTGTTGTTTTTGTTATATATTTTATTTCGGATTTGTTGAAATTTGTTACTGTTGTGATTTGGAGATTCGGATACATTCAAATCATGCAAATTTCATCCAAAGGGCTCTTTCACACGGGCGGTCCGATCAGATCCGCCTGTCAGTTTTTTAGGCGGATCTGATCGGATCCTCCATGCAGCTCTATGGGGCAGCGGGTGTCAGCGTAGACACCTCCGCTGATACCCGCTGCCATCCGCATCCGATCCTGTGCTGAAATCTGGACGGATGGAAACCCTATTTTTCCATCCGTTCAGTAAACGGAGCGGAGCGGATCTGATGAGAGCGGACAAGCGGTCCGCTCTCCTCCGATCCCCCATAGAGGGCAGCGGGTGCTGAGACACCTCCCTCTCCGCTCTGCAAGCGGAGACGGAGCTGTCATCCGCCCGGCTCAGCGGGGATCGCGGATCGATCCCCGCTGAGCAACACGGATCCGCCTGCGGAGGCGGACCGTGTGAAAGAAGCCTTATTTAAATGTATAACAAAACAAATAGCACATGTCTACTACTGAAATCATCTCAGGCCAGGCAAAGTCAATAGACTGGAGCCTAGAGTTGGCTTTTTATGTGTCGTGTGGCATGTCGTGTCTTGTTTGTTTTGTTTGTGTATGATTTCAAATTTTGTTAAATAAAATCTGATTTTAAAAAAAAAGAGTTTAGATGCTCAATTCAAACCATATTGAAGTCAGTGGGAGCCAAATTTTAAAAACTAGTCAGGGCCATTTTCTAGGCAAGAGATTGTCAAAACAACAGCATAGGGGACTAGGCAGTGCCCTGGGGAAGATGTACCAAACCAAAAAGAAAAGTGTTAAAAATGTTGTTTGGTTGAGAGCAACACTTTTTAAATAATGCTTAAAGGGCAACATAAAACTGCAAAACCAGTTCGTCTGTAGAGCAATGTTTTCATTTTTTGCACACGTGTAAAGTTACCTAAAACCCTTAGAACATTATATACAGCGTTTTCCGAAAGGAATGTATAATAAAATGATAATAGTTGCAAGATATTTGCGCAACTGTTAATCCAAAAAAACACATTATATATATATCTATATATATATATACAGTGGGTACGGAAAGTATTCAGACCCCCTTAAATTTTTCGCTATTTGTTATATTGCAGTCATTTGCTAAAATCATTTAGGTTCATTCTTCTTCCTCATGAATGTACACATAGCACCCCATACTGACAGAAAAACACAGAATTGTTGACATTGTTGCAGATTTATTAAAAAAAGAAAAACTGAAATATCACATGGTCTTAAGTATTTAGACCCTTTGCTCAGTATTTAGTAGAAGCCCCCTTTTTAACCTACGACAGCCAGGAGTCTTTTTGGGAAAGATGCAACAAGTCTTTCACACCTGGATTTGGGGATCCTCTGCCATTCCTCCTTGCAGATCCTCTCCAGTTCTGTCAGGTTGGATGGTAAACGTTGGTGGACAGCCATTTTTAGGTCTCTCCAGAGATGCTCAATTGGGTTTAAGTCAGGGCTCTGGCTGGGCCATTCAAGAACAGTCACGGAGTTGTTGTGAAGCCACTCCTTCATTATTTTAGCTGTGTGCTTAGGGTCATTGTCTTGTTGGAAGGTAAACCTTCGGCCCAGTCTGAGGTCCAGAGCACTCTGGAGAAGGTTTTTGTCCAGGATATCCCTGTACTTGGCCGCATTCATCTTTCCCTCGATTGTAACCAGTCGTCCTGTCCCTGCAGCTGAAAAACACCCCCACAGCATGATGCTGCCACCACCATGCTTCACTGTTGGGACTGTATTGGACAGGTGATGAGCAGTGCCTGGTTTTCTCCACACATACCGCTTAGAATTAAGGCCAAAAAGTTCTATTTTGGTCTCATCAGACCAGAGAATCTTATTTCTCACCATCTTGGAGTCCTTCAGGTGTTTTTTAGCAAACTCCATGTGGGCTTTCATGTGTCTTACACTGAGGAGAGGCTTCCGTCGGGCCACTCTGCCTTAAAGCCCCGACTGGTGGAGGGCTGCAGTGATGGTTGACTTTCTACAACTTTCTCCCATCTCCTGACTGCATCTCTGGAGCTCAGCCACAGTGATCTTTGGGTTCTTCTTTACCTCTCTCACCAAGGCTCTTCTCCCCCGATAGCTTAGTTTGGCCGGACGGCCAGCTCTAGGAAGGGTTCTGGTCGTCCCAAACGTCTTCCATTTGAGGATTATGGAGGCCACTGTGCTCTTAGGAACCTTAAGTGCAGCAGAAATCTTTTTGTAACCTTGGCCAGATCTGTGCCTTGCCACAATCCTGTCTCTGAGCTCTTCAGGCAGTTCCTTTGACCTCATGATTCTCATTTGCTCTGACATGCATTGTGATCTGGAAGGTCTGATATAGACAGGTGTGTGGCTTTCCTAATCAAGTCCAATCAGTATAATCAAACACAGCTGGACTCAAATGAAGGTGTAGAACCATCTCAAGGATGATCAGAAGAAATGGAAAGCACCTGAGTTAAATATATGAGTGTCACAGCAAAGGGTCTGAATACTTAGGACCATGTGATATTTCAGTTTTTCTTTTTTAATAAATCTGCAACAATGTCAACAATTCTGTGTTTTTCTGTCAGTATGGGGTGCTATGTGTACATTCATGAGGAAGAAGAATGAACTTAAATTATTTTAGCAAATGGCTGCAATATAACAAAGAGTGAAAAATTTAAGGGGGTCTGAATACTTTCCGTACCCACTGTATATTTATAAAGTATCTCACAAAAGTGAGTACATCCCTCACTAGCTGTACATTCACTACTTTACATTGTAGCAAAGTGTAATTTCTTCAGTTTTGTCACATGAAAAGATATAATAAAATATTTACAAAAATGTGAGGGGTGTACTCACTTTTGTGAGATACTGTATAAATATATATGTATATATATATATTTTTTTGGATTAACAGTTGCTCAAATATCTTGCAACTACTATCATTGTATATATCTAGAAAATATATAATAAAATATTTACAAAAATGTGAGGGGTGTACTCACTTTTGTGAGATATTGTATGTGTTCTTTCACCTTGAGTTTTATTAGTTTAGTTAAGAGATGCTGTATATATATATTTATCTCAAAATGTATTATAATGCAAACAAACACAATATAATATAATTTTTCTTGGGTACAAAAAGAAAAAAATGATGATGTTATCTCAAGTAAATATATACCAAATAAATAAATATATAAATATAAATAATAGCTGCGCTAAGCACCACATAGGATTCCAGATAAAAATTAATAAATATCATAAAGCAGCTACACAAACCATATACTGATAAATATTGAATACAATGATAAGCCCTACAATTTTATATTTATCAAAAATATACCAAACCTGTCAAATCCTAAAATTGTGTGTGCTTGTGATATCATTAAAAACTATGGTGCCCAATAAAGCTTCAAAGGTGAAGATTTAAGAGCCCTTACTGCTTATCACTATAGTGTTAATCGTAAATTAGAGCGCTAGCGGTTAGAATGATTGCTTTCACTTTTACGTTTGCATTTGTGGGTGCGCGCAGGGCAAAAGGGGTTGCATTTTATTCATTTTTTTAAATAAATGTTATTACAATTTTATTTAATTTTTTTTTTTTTTCTGATTCAAATTTATTGCTATCACAAGCGGGTTAACAAACCCCAATGTCATAGCATTGGGTAGGTAACAAAAAGAGGGTCCCAGATACTGGCACCCCATATGTGAATGAATAAGGGGTACATAGTACCCCTACTTAGTATCACACAAAAATATTGAAAAGTGTAAATAAGTGACTCTACAGCAAGAATAATTGGAGATTTCTAGGAGTTGCTGTTCTCACAGACCACTGGCTATTGTTAACAATGTCCAGCCATTAAAGCGCTTACTGTAGTGTATTGGCTGGTGGTTGTCTGTGAAAACAGCAACTTGTCGAAATCTCCAATTATTCTTGATGTAGAGTCACTGGAAGGGACGTGGTTGACGGGAGGAGGCCTACATGCTGGTGTCTGACCGCCATATCCCTGCTGTGGAACGGTGGTCTATCTGATGCGAGTTATTGGCCATTTTTTGCTGGGACATGTACAGAATTTTTACTTCCATTTTTAATAAATACTACACTATATAAGTGTAGCACCCTACAGGTAGGTGCTAGGTAAATGTATAGTGGGCCTTGTCTGCCTAACAGCAGGGCTGAGATTTATTTACCTAGGGTGTCAGGGCTTCCAGATGTGCCTGCTGAGAGGGGAGTCTCCCCATTGGCTCCTGTGAGAGGCTTTTCATAGGGCAGTGTGGGAAGCCCAATCAGGGGACACATCCCAACTTGTAACTACCCCAGAATGCAGATTAGGCTGCAAAGGATTCTGGGAGTGGGTATAAGTTTGGGAGAAGTGCGTGACACGAGGTCTTTGGCGGGAGCAGAGTCCCAGGAAGGAGAGTACGGCTGTCTCTCCTCCTGTCTAAGGAAGGTGGATGTCTCGGGGTGTCGTCTGAGAGTCCAGAGAGTGCTGAGTTGAGCTGAGGGGATCCGGTGTGCCGAGAGCCTGCGGAGAGAGAGAGAGAGGGGTGCAGTCCCAGGAAAGCCTACACAGGTCGTGAGTACTGTGGATTGCCCCTGGGGGTCTGCCTAGAGTCAGAGGGGACCACTCCGGAAGAGGTTCTGGGATCCAGTGCCAGCTAGCTGTAAAGGGGGTTGAGGACCCTGAAGTTGTAAAGGGGGTACATAGTCAGTGGACCCTGAAGAGTTTGAAGAGCAAAGGGGACACCTGCAGTCTGGGCCCTGAATTGTATTGCGTGTGCCAGTTACAGTGTTAGCTATTTGGAGTTCTACAAAATACTACCTCAAGCTGTACCAGGCGGGGGAAAAGTATTTAAAGTCTTACACAGTGAAGCAGTGTCAGGAGTTCTACAGTTCTCAGTCTTGGATCTGCTGGACTACAGGTCGGGGATTCAACACTTCATCTGTTATACAGAGTGTTCTCAGAGTCTGTGAGCATTGGCTGGCAGTGGCTGACGTCAAGGAAGCGCCAACGGGCATTTTTCCAGGATCAAGGTCCCAATTATAATTAGTTCAAGCCGAGAGGAGTATCCCACTCAGAGCCGGTTCACACTACCACGACCAGAAAGTCGCCTCATAAGGTGCGACTTGTTAGCGCAACTTCAGCGCGACTTGTGAATTATTTTAAGCGACTTATATGATAGACGACTTTGTACGACTTTGTATTTGGCCAATCAGAATATGATGTGTTGTGACCTAATTGCCCTTTTCTGTTTTTTTTTACTCATTTCCTCATTGCCCACCAGTGCCACGTATAAGTATCCACCAGTGCCACGTATGTGTCCACCAGTGCCACTGCCCACCAGTGCCACGTATCAGTGTCCACCAGTGCCACTGCCCACCAGTGCCACGTATGTGTCCACCAGTGCCACTGCCCACCAGTGCCACATATCAGTGTCCACCAGTGCCACTGCCCACCAGTGCCACCTATGTGTCCACCAGTGCCACTGCCCACCAGTGCCACATATCAGTGTCCACCAGTGCCACTGCCCACCAGTGCCACATATCAGTGTCCACCAGTGCCACTGCCCACCAGTGCCACATATGTGTCCACCAGTGCCACTGCCCACCAGTGCCACGTATCAGTGTCCACCAGTGCCACTCACACAGACCAGGCAGAGATAATGGTATATAGGAACTGTAGGCATGGCTGCAATGTGGGGAATGCCTGGCTAATTTTCCTTCTTCTTCCTGGAAAGTCGGATCACAGTCGCTTGACAAAAGATAAGGATCCGACTTGGAGGCGACTCCCATTGAAGTCTATTGGGACAAGTCAGATACAAGTCGCCTTGAAGTAGTACAGGACCCTTTGAAGTCGGAGCGACTTCAGTAGTGCATATTAAGACGGCTCTCATTCATTTACATTGCATTTGTTATGACAAGCGACTTGGGGGAACTTGAGGGCACACAAGTCGCCTGACAAGTCGTGCTAGTGTGAATGGAGTCTCATTCCCTTCTCCCATCCCCTTAATTTATAATAAAAACCACAAACGAAGATGCCGGAGTTGTCACTGTCTAAATTGTCACACCTGGGGACTCAGCTCACATGGGGTGGAGAGGATTCCGGTACTAATGGCAGACCCACATCAGGCCACAGGCCTGGAAACCTTGCTACATAAGCTTTTTTGGCTCCATTTGATGAGCATTTATTTAGCAAGTCTACCATTCTATGGTTGAGAGAACGGCCCTACACCACAGAGGGGTTTTCCAGTTCCTGATGGGATTGTAAACAAGGTTTATGTTCTCAGGATATCTGGTGAGCACATACATATGTTGGTGGAGGAGCAATGTCACTGATTGCAACAGTCACTGGGGGTGGATTCCCCATTTTTTATGAACTCTTGGTTTACGCTGCATTTTTGGTGTGTGCATTGATACCCACACATCATAGTTTATTTTCACTGTGGATCACGGACTATTATAGAGGACTGGACATTTATTTTCCTATTTTGTTTTTGTTTTATGGGCACACTCATGTAGTCATTATTTTTATTTTGTTATTTATGATATGTCATTTATATACTAGTGCTGCACTTTTTAGAAGGTATATATTCCCCTCTTTGTGCTAGCCGTTCCTACCTCATAGCGCTCGCTCCATACAGTTTTTGGAGATTTTGGTGAGTTGGAGTTTTTGGGAGAACACCGGCTCTGTGACGTCAGCAGACAGCGGGTTTCAGCCCATTGTCTGCTGAAAAACGGGTCACAGGAGCGCAGAACGAACTGCACTTCTCTGATCCACATCGAGCTTTGGCTGTACTTCTCCTTTAATGTATGGCCTGCTTAACTCCCCAAGGGAGAAAAAGTGCTATACTATATGTAGCACTACTCCCATGGGAGCTGCTGAAAGCGGGTTCCCCTGCGTTACCCATAGCAACGACTTGTAAATTCTTATTACTTTAAGTCCTTGGCTCAGTCAGTAAACAGTCCAGGGGATTTGGTTTTTGTTGTTTTTATTGTAGAACTTGGGATGGGAGAAGGGATGAGTGGGATACTCCAACTGGATGAACTATGCACAACTTGAGGACTTCTAGCTATATTGAGAGCAGCAAGGCCGCTGCTTCACCTTGTCACTGTAGTGAAGTACTGGATAAATGAACTGTATAGTGAATCACTCTTTAGGGCCCCGCTTGGCACCCTCTTTACCCTTACTCTTCAGGGTTCTACTCGCCACCCCCTTTACTCTTGCTTACTGTGTGAGCTGACCTTCTGTCCTCTGACCTACAGGAGTGGTCCCCCTTCCTGGGCAGACCCCTTGGCAAATCCCCTGGTACTCACGGACACTATTTTCCCAGTTGACTTCTGCCAGCAGCTCCACCGTCAGCTTTCCAGGACTCTCAAGGTTCAGCTCCACACTTGGCTCACCAGGCCGACTGCCCGTGACCACCTTCCTCAGGAGGAGAGACACCCACCTCCTGGGACTCTGCTTCCCGCCAAAGACACCCTGTCACATGTGCCCTTGGCTTTTATGGTCAATCCCAGGATGCACTGTAGTGGTGCCCTCCCACTGGGACTGCCACAAAAGCCCGTTTGCCACTGGCCAGGTTTCCTCCACTGTCCAACAGGCTCCCCTATTGGACACAGTGGGGACACTCACTCAGACCAAGTGACTCACATCTGGATACATGTAACAGGCATACCTAACAGATCAGGCTCCCCCAGATGTAGCATAATGATGCTTTGAACCTAGCACCTATCTAGGAGAGTGCTACATATAGTAATGTTATAATAAGAATAGCAGTACCTTAGACAGGTATGGGATAATTGGGTCTTTTGAGTGCATTTCACATTTTACCCAGTGGTGAGAATTTTTGCAGTTAATACAGGTAATTCCCCAGCTGTCAGGAAATAACCTGACACTTATTACATCATGTAGAATTTCCTGCTCTTGGTTGGTGCATGGTACCTGCAAGGGAATTGTCTGCATTACTTCCTTCAACTGAGCACGATACAGAGGAGAAGGAAACCGACTCAATGAACTCCTCCATAAGGAATGAGGATCCCTCTTATATACTGTATATACAGTAATGTGGATTGTTATTGGCTATTCACAATTCAGTAGAGAAATATATTATTCCTTCTCAGTGATGGCTGTAACTACTGCCAAAGCCTGCCACCGCTTGTCTGCATTGGAGGTTGAGCTATTTACTCTAAACAATTGAATTCAATGTTAAAGTTCTTCATCCTTCATAGTACTCCTTCCGCACCTTCCCATCTTTGGAAACCCTAACTGCTTGTAAAAAAACAATTGCATTAGTGTTAAAAAAAATAAATACTACTACTAGTTTTCACCTGTCTTTCAGCCTTTGTTGTATCTCGGTGGTGCTGATCTTTTGCACCCACTTTGCAGCCACTTCTTGTTTACATGCAGTCCAGTGATGGCTATATGGTAGGGATTGACCGATTATCGGCAAAGCCAATATTTTGAGGGCCGATCTGCACTTTCCCCGATATATCGGAATCAGCCCCTGAGGTTACCGATATTGCCGATATTTTAGGAAAGTGCTTGTACCGGAGTGATGGCAGCAGCTAGAGGCATCCCCCCGGTACCGACGTCCATAGACGATGGCCGGCTTTCTTGTAATGCCAACCGATGCAGCTGAGAAGACGCTTGGCTGTCATTACAAGGAGCGGGAGGGGATGCTCCCCACCCACCTGCTGCCTTCCTCGGCTCACCCGGGTCTCCCGTCCCACCAGGAGACCCGGGCAACCAGCCTGTTTGGCCGCCAAAGACCCAATCAAAGCTGCATTCGGCTCTGATCGGGTCTCCATGTAAAAACACGGAAGTGATGTCATGACCTCACTTCCGGGTACTCGGCGTCAGATTTAAAAAAATGACAGCATTCAAAACAGTCAAACTTGGCGTTTTGAATGCTTTTAAGTGCAGAGGAGGGGTTTGGGGTCTTTTAGACCCCCAGATCCCTCCACGACAGTGCCTGTCAAAGAAAAAAAAAATGTTTAAATGTAAGAAAATTGGCCAATACCGATAGACGATGACCAAAATATCGATATCGGTATCGGCAATGAAAAAATGATATCGGTCGATCACTACTGTATGGCATTTCTCAGGGCGGGTTTCCTGATGGTGACAACAGCAAATCACTTCTGTGTAGTGAGTGTTGAAAGAGTCTCTTGTATAGGGTGACCAGACATCCCCGGACTGAGGACACTGTCCCCGGTTTTACAGGTTAGACAGGACATTTTGTGAGGGTAAGGCTAAGAGGTGGCTGCAGAGATAATCTGTGGGAGAAGGGTGCAGAGGTGAGCTATGGATGTGGGGGCAGAAGTGTCCTCTGTGCATAGCAAACCTCTGACCCTGTACTCCGTCCATGCCTAACACCTTCCTGTATATTATGTAGTCCTGTGCCCAGCACTCTGTGTATTTTGTAGTCCTTTACTCAGCAATCTGCGTATTATGTAGTCATGTGCCAAGCGCTCTGTGTATTATGTAGTCCTGTGCCCAGCTCTCTGTGTATTATGCAGTCCTGTGCCCAGCACTCTGTGAATTTTGTAGTCCTTTACCCAGTGATCTGCGTATTATGTAGTCTTGTGCTAAGCGCTCTGTGCATTATGTAGTCCTCTTCCCAGCACTCTGTGCATTATGTAGTCCTGTACCCAGAGCTCTGAGGATTATGTAGTCCTGTGCCCAGCGCTCTGAGGATTATGTAGTCCTATGCCCAGCACGCTGCGTATTATGTAGTCCTGTACCCAGCGCACTGTGTATTATGTAGTCCCGTGCCCAGCACTCTGTGTATTATGTAGTCCTATGCCCAGCGCTCTGCGTATTATCAAGTCCTGTGCCCAGAGCTCTGCGTATGATGTAGTCCTGTTCCCAGAGCTCTGCGTATCATGTAATCCTGTGCCCAGAGCTCTGTGTATGATGTAGAACTATGCCCAGCGCTCTGTGTATTATGTAGTCCTGTGCCCAGTACTCTGCGTTTTATGTAGTCCTGGGCCCAGAGCTATGCGTACTATGTAGTCCTGTGCCCAGTGCTCTGTATATTATGCCGTCCTGTGCCATTTGCCAATACAAAAAAAATAGGTCCCCGGATTTCATTTTAAAAATCTGGCCACCCTACTCTTGCAGTCTCCATCAGAAGCCTGTGTGACAACGCAGGAACACAATTCAGAGAAAGGGACAGAGTGTTGTCACCCTATAACAAGAAGTGCCTGAGCAAAGATTGATATGGCAGGATTGCCAGGTATTATTGTAATAAAATCTGCAGATTCAACCACTTGACCTCCGGAAGATTTACTGCCCTTCATGACCAGGCCATTTTTGTGATACGGCACTGCATTACTTTAACTAACACTTGCGCAGTCGTGCGACACTTTACCCAAACAAAATGTATATAATTTTTTCCCCACAAATAGAGCTTTCTTACTGCTCATATATCGGAGGACCGGCCAAAAAATCACCATCCTCCAAAGGTGATTTTTGACCGGTCCTCCGATATATGTGGCCTTTAGCTGAGCTTCTAATTGCTCCTTCATTAAATTTTTTTTTTATATTTTTTTCATTTGTTCATGCATTATTATATGTTTACTCTTTGTACCTATTGCTCTAGAGGAGTGTGCAGCAGATCTATGCGTGTGTGCGTTTTTTAATGACTACATAAGTTACTATTTTTTGGCAAGGTGGAAGGTTGCTCATTTTAAATGATCACCATTTGTTTCTTGATGATTTAATACATTTATACAATTTTATTAGGAACTGGTTTGATGTATATTTCTGGAAAATCATATCCATTTATACCCCGGTAACTCAATAATATACGGCGCTGTTGGGTAATTTCTTTCTGTTGTTGCCCTTATTTTTCTTTTTGGGATATATTAGGCAGCAAGGGAACATGTAGTCCCTGAAGTTGATGTGTTAAAAGCAGAAAAAAAGGGCAACCATTAGGATTTGATTGACTTTGACAAAATAAACTATTTGGAATGGTTTTACGCAATGAGACTCTCTTCTCGCTATCCTTCCTCCCGAATGTGATCATCGTGCTATCGTGTATGCTGAACATCATTTGAGCAAATCGGGAGGTGAAAATCCAATAGCGACCTGCCTACACCCCCCCCCCCCCCCCCCCGAAGGTTTAGTGAAACAGTGGCACTGACTTTATTCACCTACACCCAAAAAATGAAAAAAAAAAGTCCCTCTTCCTACTTCCTGGGCCCCTCTGTTGACCTGATGGGGGCCATGGAAAAGGAATTTAAAGCGGAGTTCCACCCAAAAGTGGAACTTCCGCTTTAGGGAGTCCTGACCCCCCGACATGCCACATTTGGCATGTCATTTTTTGGGGGGGGGAGCGGGTACCTAGTTATGACATGTACCCGCTCCCACTTCCGCTCGGAGCGCCGCGGCGCCCTGAGCGGAAGTTCTCCTCTCCCCCTCCCTCCCTGCAATCTTCTGGGACACGTCAGAGGTCCCAGAAGATTGCCGGCCAATCACGGCGCGCAGCGCGACTCGCGCATGCGCAGTGGGTACCCGGCTGTGAAGCCGCAAACTGTAACAGCCGGGTGCCCACAGCAGTGATGCCGGCGCCGAGGGAGAGGATCGAGGCTTCCGGCGGCCGCATCGCTGGACCGTTGGACAGGTGAGTAAATGGCTGGAACTCTGCTTTAACAACTTTCCATCCGAGCCAATTCTGACACTTCGCTCCTAGATGTAAAAACTGACTTTTTTTTTGCTAGAAAATTACTTAGAACCCCCAAACATTATATATATATATATATATATATATATATATAGCAGAGACCCTATATAATGGCGATTGTTGCAATATTTTATGTCACACGGTATTTTCTTAGCGTTTTTTCAAACGCAATTTTTTGGGAACAAAAACACTTTAATGATTAAAAAGAAAAAAAAAAAAAAAACACTAAAGTTTCCCAAATTTTTGTATAATGTGAAAGATGATGTTATGCTTTGTAAATAGGTACCTAGCATGTTAGGCTTTAAAATATTTTCTGCCCGTGGAACGGCAGTAAACTTCAGTGCCTAGAATTCTCCATAGGCGACGCTTTAAACACCTTTACAGGTTACCAAATTACAGTTGCACAGGAGGTCTGTGGCAAGAATTATTGCTCTCACTCTGACGTTCACAACACCTCATATGTGTGGTGCAATCACCGTTTACATATGTGTGCAGGAGTAAAGTATGCGTTCGCATTTACGGGTAAACACAGTGGGACAGGGGCTCTTTAAATTTTTTTTTTTTACACTTTCTTTTTTTTTTGGATTAACTTTATTGCTATCACAAGGGATGAATAACGTCCCTTGTGACAGCATGGGCCATGACAGATCCTCTTTATGGAGAGATCTGGGGTCTATTAGACCCCAAATCTCTCCTCTAGCCTCCCATGCAGCCAATCAGACACAGATCGGTCTGATCAGATGCTTTCCTGGTAAACAGAGAGGCGGAACCGGACGTGATGAACTACTCATTGCTCTTGTTTTCAAGGGTTACAGAGAGAGAGAGGAATGTCGTCAGTTCCTGTCTCTCTGTTCAGGGTAGCCATCACCGTCGGCCACATTGCTCCCGGTCATCGCGATCGTACGATAGAGCCCGGGAGAGGGGTGGGTCCCCTTTCAACCACCCGCAGAAGTGGACTAATTAGTCACTCGGATCCCTTCTGCCTGTTCGGGAATCACCGGCTGAAAAGATACATCCCAGAATGATGCCTGTAGGTAAAGGACATCCTCCCGGACTCAAGTGTATACGCTGCTAAGCAATTGGAAGCGGGGTTGTGGTCTAGCAAAATCCATTTAGGCAGAAATTAACAATAAAGCTGCCCTGGGTCCCCCTGTTTAGCCAATGGGACCTGGGGCCAGTACAACAGGACCGGTTGTACTGCCACATCAGCGGGCCAAGAGCCGACTTGTAATGGCAAGATGACTGGGTCAGAGCAAATCCAAATCTGCAGCTCTTGTGGGATGTTCCCGGTCTTCAGTGGTCAGGACTTACCAAATGTGGCCCAAGGATGGAAAACCAGTGAACAGGTGACAGGGTCATTATGGGCAGCCAAGGCTCATTGATCTGAGGGAGTGAAGACTGGCCTATGTAGTCCAATCCAATAGAAGAGCTACTGTAGTCCAAATAGCTGAAAAAGTTCATGCTGGTTCTGGTAGAAAGGTGTTAGAACACACAATAAATCGCAGTTCATTGTGTATGGGGCTGTGTAGCTGCAGACCGGTCTAGGTGCCCAAGCGCACCCGTGTCCACAGCCAGAAGCAACTATAATGGACACGTGGGATTCAGAACTGGACCACAAAGCAATGGAAGAAGGTGGCCTCATGTGATGAATCCCGTTTTCTTTTACATCATGTGGATGGCTGGGTGTGTGTGCGTCACTTACCTGGGGAAGAGATGGCACCAGGATGCACTATGGGAAGAAGCAAAGCCAGCGGGCCTTGTCTGATGCCTTGTCTTGTGGAGTCTATGACTCAATGGGTCAGGGCTGTTTTGGCAGCCAAAGGGGGACCTACTCGATATTAGGTAGATGGTCTGTTACCAACCTTAATAGACCCAAAATCTACACATAGTCCTCCTACAGCCCTGATCCAACAGTCTTCACTCTGCTTTGCCTTTTTTTTCTAAAAGTGGCCCCTTTGTACTGGGAACGGGTACTGTTGCCACCATTCATTCATATATGGGAAAGCCATACTATTGATTGCCTTAAGGTCCAAAAACTGTGGCCCTTTGCTAGCCTTTATCTGGCCATTGGGACACAATCCCTACCAATGATATGAGGCACTATTACTCCTTCCAACAATGGGGCACTATTTCTTCCACTGATACCGATGATAAGGTACTATTACTCCCACTAATACCAATGATGGGCACTACTCCTCCACCACAAACCCCGAGGCCATGTTTATTCTCACCGATGCTGGGCCTGGGACATTTTCTACCCTAACCAGTCACAATCTGGCCCCCCTATAGTCTGAAAGACAGTAAACTGGCCCTATGTTTGAAAAGTTTGGAGACCCCTGTCCTAAGCAGTTAGTTGGACTACAGCTTTGCTATGAAGGAATAGGGGTTGTAATGCGCATGAGCAGTAGAAACTGGACATTTTAGAAAGAAAAGGTTATGGGGTCCCAACTGGGATCGAAAAGCGAGGACCTCTAGATCAGCATGAGTATTTCACAAAGTGGACAGGACTCAAGGGGTTGGTGAGAACATATTATAGGACAACTGTACAAAGGTACAGATGCAGGGGCGTAACTAAAGGGGTTGCAATTGCAACCGAGCTCCTTCCTTTTCTGAATAGACAGAGTCATAGTCAGTGACATTGGAAAAAAAAATAAAATGATTAAAAATAATACAATTAAAAAATCAAAAAATAAAAACTACTGACAGCAGTGGGTGAACTTCCAGGATGCCAAAGGTTACACTTGTAACCGGGCCCTGGCATTCCCCCACCGTGGGGAGGACCCATGATGGCGGGAAGGGGGCCCACTGCAGAACTTGTGAAAGGGTCCCGCTGCTGGACCGTAATGAAGGGCCCTGCAATGAGAGTAAAGGGTCCCAGGATCAGTAGGAAGGTCCCCAGGCTTGAAGGGAAGGGCCCCGGCACGCTGGTCACTGTGCATTGAAAGGGGGGCATGCTGGTCATTGTGCATTGAAAGGGGGGCACGCTGGTCATTGTGCATTGAAAGGGGTCACGCTGGTCACTGTGCATTGAAAGGGGGGCACGCTGGTCACTGTGCATTGAAAGGGGGCACGCTGGTCATTGTGCATTGAAAGGGGTCACGCTGGTCACTGTGCATTGAAAGGGGGGCACGCTGGTCATTGTGCATTGAAAGGGGTCATGCTGGTCACTGTGCATTGAAAGGGGTCACGCTGGTCATTGTGCATTGAAAGGGGTCATGCTGGTCACTGTGCATTGAAAGGGGTCATGCTGGTCACTGTGCATTGAAAGGGGGCACGCTGGTCACTGTGCATTGAAAGGGGGCACGCTGGTCACTGTGCATTGAAAGGGGGCACGCTGGTCACTGGGCATTGAAAGGGGGGCACGCTGGTCACTGTGCATTGAAAGGGGTCACGCTGGTCACTGTGCATTGAAAGGGGGCACGCTGGTCACTGTGCATTGGTTTCTTGCACCAGGGCCCTGAAGGTTCTAGTTACGCCTCTGTACAGATGTATTTTAAATTATTTTTGTATTGTTTTCTTCTAAGATGATTTACAACAATATAGTGGAATGTGGAGAAAAAAAAAAAAGGTGACGTATAAATGATGAAGGGCTAGAATGAGGGTCATCACCTTGTTTGTACAGTGCTGTGCCCCTTCTGTGGGTGTCACCGTTCATTATTGGAGAAAATATTACTTCTGCTTAGGAAGGAAATTCTCAGCCAAAGAATGCTGACTCCTGAAAGGATAATTACTTATTTCAAGGGCTCCAGGGTTCTGTGTCACCAGCAGGGCACAAGAAGAAGGTCACGTGACCTGGAGGGAAAGTATAGCGGAGAAATGACTGCCACTGGGGGATGATGGCGTGTTATGCCGATGGAGAACAAAACATTTCCAGGAACAATATAAAAGCCTTCAGTTAAAGAGATGACTTGGGTCACTCCGACAAATTTCACATTAACCACTTGACCTCTGAAATATTTACCCCCCCCCCCCCCCAGGCCATTTTTTGCGACACGGCACTGCGTTACTTTAACTGACAATTGCACGGTTGCGACACTGTACCCGAATAAAATCTATAGGGTTTTATCCCCACAAAGAGAGCTTTTATTTTTTTTTGGTGGCATTGGATCACCTCTGCGTTTTTCATTTTTTGCACTATAAACACAAAAAGATAAACAATTTTGAAAAAAAAAAAAACAAAAAAAAAAAAATTTTTTTTAATTTCTGCTAAAAAACGTATCCAATAAAAAAATTGTAAAATTCGAATTTCTACATAAATTTAGGCCAATATGTATTCTGCTGCATGTTTTTGGTAAATCCCAATAAGTGGATATTGATTGATTTGCACAAAAGTTTTAGTGCCGGTGTAACGTGAGAATTACCTACCCCGTGAGAAAAACCTACCCCTCGTCACTTCCGGCCAGGAACAGCTGAGCAGCGCAGCAGTGCGCATGCTCACAGCCCCGGATACCTAATGGAAGAGCTGAGGATCAGACTAGTGCGCACTAGTCTGAAACGATCTCGGTGTCCGTTAGAAAAACCTACCGACGCGGCGGTGACATAAAACAGCTGTGCTGCAATATGAGTCATCTCCGCTCCTGTCCCGGTCACTTCCCTGATCTTGGCTAGTAAATATAAAAGCGGCTGGCGGCTCCGTGATTTATCTTTTCATACAGCCGCCGCCGCTTTTATATTTAGTAGCCGAGAGCAGGGAAGTGACCGGGACAGGAGCGGAGATGACTCATGGTGCAGCACAGCTGTTTTAATGTAACTGCTCGCGTTACACAGACTGCCATGAACCGGAAGTGACGAGGGTAGGTTTTTCTCACGGGTAGGTAATTCTCACGGAACACCGGTTCACATATGTGATGTCAGACATGTGATACGCACCGCACTGCTCTTCAAATCACATGCGATGTCTGTGCGTTGCAAATTCAGCTATACAGATTGTATTCAATTACAATATGATTTGTGTCGCAATTGTATACGCTATATTGTTTTTTCTTTATTTGCTGACTTTTTCCCCCACAAAAGTGGAGTTACACTTTAACAAAAAGCAGAGCATACAGAGTTACATGCTGATTTGAATTGTATTGAAAGGTACACCTTAACCACTTGCCGCCCGCCCTATAGCAGATTGACGGCGGCAAAGTGGTTGCTCTATCCTGACTGGCCGTCATATGAAGTCCAGCAGGATAGACCACCGGCGCACAGAGCGGTGATCGGTGCTGAGGTGTGTCACTCTGACTCACCGCATCTCCGATCCCGGTAAAGAGCCTATGATGTAGGCTCTTTACCATGTGTCCAATCACAGCTGGTCACATAGTAAATAGGAAGAGCCATTGATCGGCTTTCCTCAGTTCATGCCTGATAGACACGAGTAGACGAGTAGAGGAGAGCCGATCGGCGGCTCTCCTGACAGGGGGGGGTCTGTGCTGGTAATCAGAGCATTGTTTACCAGTGCAGACCCTTGGAGGGGTGCCACTAGAGCCACCAGGGATGCCCACCCATGGCCACCAGGGATGGCAATCAGGGCTCAGGGACCCTTTCAGTGCTCTCCCCTTTAGAGATGCCCATGATTGCCATCTATCAGTGCCGCCCACCAGTGTCCATTATTGCCCACCAGTGCCACCTATCAGTACCCATTAGTGCCGCCCACCAGTGCCACCTATCAGTACCCATTAGTGCCGCCCATCAGTGCCACCTATCAGTACCCATTAGTGCCGCCCATCAGTGCCACCTATCAGTGCCACCTATCAGTGCCACCCATCAGTACTGCATATCAGTGCCCATCAGTGCTGCATATCAGTGCCACCCCATCAGTGCCTCCTCATCAATGCCTGTCAGTGCGGTCTCATCAGTGCTCATCAGTGAAGGAAAAAAACATATCTATTTACAAAATTTTATAAGACAAATAAAAAAACTTTTTTTTTTCAAACTTTTGGGTATTTTTTTATTTGTGTAGCAAAAAAGAAAAAAACTTAGCGGTGATCAAATACCACCAAAGGAAAGCTCTATTTGTGGGGAAATAAATGACATAAATTTGGCTTAGGTACAGTGTTGCATGACCGCGCCATTGTCATTCAAAATGCAACAGCGCTAAAAGCTGAAAATTGGCCTGGGCAGGAAGGGGGTGAAAGTGCCCGGTATTGAAGTGGTTAAGTACTCAATTAAAATGGTTGGAAACCCTTACATACACCCAGTGAAGTGACCGGCCTCAAGTGATACACAGAGATGGAACAAATCTTCCTACATAAGTTGTACCTGTTTATCTGCAGTCTTCTCTTTTCTACATCTGTTCAAAGACCAGAATGTATGCAGCTTATCTGAGCTTTCAGAAAGCAGGGGGCGGAGAGCTGAAGTCACACTCTGCAGAGCTCAGTGAGAGGAACTCTGAGAGCTGATTGGAGGGAAGGGACACACCCTCCTTGACACAGCACACAGGAACAGAGCTGAGGCAGGCTGTCAATCACAGGCTGTGTCCTGGTGCTCCCCCCCTCACCTTTTCTCTCTTAGTGTCAGGACAATGTGCCATGTCTGGGGTTTACAACCACTTTAAAGCAACACCTTAAGTTAGAGGGTGTTAAAAAAACAGTATTTTGGAAGTGTCAGCTACTGCATTGCTGACTTTGTGAGCAGAAATAATGATTACATAGTATGAGAGGATAATCATTATATTTCTAACAATTTTGGCATATGTCATGCGGCTGCTTTCCCTGTGCGGAAAGAGCAGGACGGAGGCTGACTCAGGAGAGGCGGTGTACCGGTTCCTGTGTGCGGACGCAGCGTCACCTCTCCAAACTGTTCATTATGTGCAGTAGACAAGCAGAAGGCAGCTAATTAAAACACATGTAATTACAACAAGCATATCAACAGTAGAGGACATCGGTATGTGAGATAATGTTGTTTATCACAGTTTCTGTTGGCGCCCGTTACCAGTTTTATGTCTCGGATGCCTTGTAATAAAATGAACAACAGGCAAAAAACATGACCCAATCATAAAATAAACATTTATTTACAAAAGCCAACCTACACTATATTATCAAAAGTATTGGGACGCCTGCCTTTACACGCACATGAACTTTAATGGCATCCCAGTCTTAGTCCGTAGGGTTCAATATTAAGTTGGCCCACTCTTTGCTGCTATAACAGCTTCAACTCTTCTGGGAAGACTGTCCACAAGGTTTAGAAGTGTGTCTATGGGAATGTTTGACGTTCTGCCAGAAGCGCATTTGTGAGGTCAGGTGCTGATGGTGGAAGACAAGGCCTGGCTCGCAGTCTCTGCTCTAATTTACCCCAACGGTGTTCTATCGGGTTGAGGTCAGGACACCCTTTGCAGCTATAACAGCTTTAACTCTTCTGGGAAGGCTGTCCACAAGGTTTAGGAGTGTGTTTATGGGAATGTTTGATCCGGTTGAGTTCGGGACTCTGAGCAGGCCAGTCAAGTTCCTCCACCCCAAAAACGCTCATCCATGTCTTTATGGACCTTGTTAGTGCACTGGTGTGCAGTCATGTTGGAACAGGAATGGGGCCATCCCCAAACTGTTCCCACAAAGTTGGGAGCATGAAATTGTTCAAAATTTCTTGGTATGCTGACTACATAGGAGTTCCTTTGACTTGAACTATGGGTCCAAGCCCAACCCCTGAAAAACAACCCCACACCATAATCCCCCCCTCCACCAAATGATTTGGACCTGTGCACAAAGCAAGGTCCATAAAGACATGGATGAGCGAGTTTGGGGTTGAGGAACTTGACTGGCCTGCACAGAGTCCTGACCTCAACCCGATCAAACATTCCCATAGACACACTCCTAAACCTTGTGGACAGTCTTCCCAGAAGAGTTGAAGCTGTTCTAGCTGCAAAGGGTGGGGCCAACTCAATACTGAACCCTACGGACTAAGACTGGGATGCCATTGAATTTCATGTGCGTATAAAGGCAGGTGTCCCAATACTTTTGGTAATATAGTGTATATCTATTCATAGACTGAACAGCCATTTGCAAGAGTGTTTTTGTTGCACCTGAGAAACCCTTAGATCAGATTTACATCAATGCATTGTGGCAGCAAACACAGTTTCCCGCTTTTTGCGTGTTGATCGCAACCTCCTTCCTTCCAAGTGTCCCCATAGCAAGCTGCTATTGACACACACAGTGCAGCTTGACCCCGCCCACAAATCTCTGCTCACCGGTTTTTACTGACAGCAGCAGGAGCCAATGGCTCCCACTGCTCCTAGCAGGGCTGTAGATAAGGGGGTACCACCAGTCCTCCTGTACAGGGCCTGGACCAGCAGGGGGAATCCGATATGGGCAGGCAGGGTAATTGGGATGGCAGAGGGGCAATTACTGGAACCTGTATGGCTCTCTGCAGTTGCTAAAAGCTGGCATCTTCTCCTCTCCCTCCTATTGGCTTTCTGCAGAGAGAGCTTTACAATGGATCTGTTCTAGTAATGGCCCCCCTACCATACCAATCACCCTTCCTGTGCACCATATGTTTCCCCCTGCTGCCCAGGCCCTCCTGTGTGCTCCCCCTCCCACCCCCACAGCTTCTGCTGGCTTCCCTCCTCTTCTTCCCGCTGGCAGCTGCAAGCACACAATAGAATCCTTCAAGATTGAGAGTGGGGGAAGGGCTAGGTAAATATGTCATATGGATTTTTTTACAGTCATTTTAAAGCGGAGTTCCGGCCACAGGGGTGAAATTTAGCTAAAAATACCCCCGGGACAGTCAGGGCTAGTACATTCCACAATGGATAGCCTCTGAACTGTCCCGGGTCGCACTTACCTTTTAGAAGAAATACTTACCTTAAAAATTTCTTCTCCAGCGCTGTCATCTCGGGTGTGGGCAGCTGAAGCCAGTGTGTCCTCTTCTGCGTCCTCTTCCATGTCCTCCTCTCCCAGAATGCGCCTGCACCGGCCCCTCTCGTCACTTCCGGTGCGGGCGCGTCATCCCTCCACAGCTTCTGGGCATGCCCAGCAGCTGTTTAGCAGGGAATGAGGCACCGCACCGGAAGTGACGAGCGGGGCCGGTGCCGGCGCATTGATTCCTGGGAGCGATGACGTTCAGCTCCCAGGAATCAATGCAAAGAGGAAGTGACGGCGCGGCCGCAGAGGGAGGAAGTGGAAGAAAGGGGAGTATATTTTTCTTCAATAACAAGGTAAGTAAAGAAAAAAAAAATCGTAACTATCCATTTGTTTTTAAGGTGACCAAGAGCAAGCGGATGGCCCAAAATCGATTATGTCGATTTTGTGGCCGGAACTCCGCTTTAATAAACATTTAGAGGGAAGTTGGACTAGGGGGAGAGTTATTTATTAAAAATGTGAAAATGATAATTGGCTGCAGCAGGGAGAAAAGTGAACACCATGCGTCAGACTCTCAGAAAAGAGACCGATTGTTTCTCTGGAAAGCGGTAGCTCAGAAAATACATTTTCGGAGAATAATATTCATAGGTTTTTATGACACGCATCAAACTGAAGAATTACATATCTGAAAGAGGGAAGGACCTCTTCAAAGTGAAAGTTTTTTGGGAAGACAAAATATCCCCATGCAGGTAACTGATATTACTGCATATACACTCACCGGACACTTTATTAGGTACACCTTGCTAGTACCGGGTTGGACCCCCTTTTGCCTTCAGAACTGCCTTCATTCTTCATTGCATAGATTCTACAAGGTGTTGGAAACATTCCTCAGAGATTTTGCTCCATAGTGACATGATAACATAACGCAGTTGCTGCAGATTTGTCGGCTGCACATCCATGTTGCAAATCTTCTGTTCCACATTCCAAAGGTCCTCTATTGGATGAGATGTGGTGACTGTGGAAGCCATTGGAGTGCAGTGACCTCATTGTCATGTTGAAGAAACCAGTGGTGAGATGATTGGAGCTTTGCGACATGGTGCATTATCCTGCTGGAAGGAGCCATCAGAAGATGGGACACTGTAGTCATAAAGGGATGGACATGGTCAGCAACAATACTCAGGTAGGCCGTGGCATTTAAACGATGCTCCAGTGTCACCAGACCAGCGTAGGCCAGCAACATTGTTCCTGATCGCCACCACACCAATCTTAGTGTCACCAGACCAGTGAAAGCCAACAACAGTGTTCATGATCGCTGCCACGCTAGTGTCAGTGTCCCCAGACCACTGCAGCCAGCAACAGTGTTACTGATCACATCCACAACTGTGTCAGTGTCCCCAGACCACTGCAGCCAGCAACAGTGTTCCGGATCGATAGATCAGCATAAATCAGCAATTGACTACTAACCACACCAATCCCATGTTCAGCAGGACAGTGTAAGACACATTGTATGCAACAATATTCCTGATCGCCACCACACCAGTCATAGTGTCACCAGACCAGTGTAAGCCATTAACAGTGTTCATGGTCAGTGGCACGCTAGTGCCAGTGTCCCCAGACCAGTGCAGTTAGCAACCGTGTTCCTGATCGCTGCCACACCAGTACAGCATCATCTAGTACCACTTATAGCTGGAACTGGTTTCCCTCATTGCCAACTAATGCGAGCGTCATCCGGTACCAGAGCAGCAATTGTGAAAAAATCTCAAAAAAATGTAACTAGTAAGGTGGCCTTTCACATTCTGGGTATGGCTAATGAGAGCAGTTGGGAGAAGACCTCACTGTTGGACTTGAACCTGCAGAAAGCAACATTTCATTAACAGTCACCTCTGATTTAGATGATGAAGGGGTCCCTGGTAAAAGAGTCAGATGTCACCATGCACTGAACATCCAAGTGAATTGCAGCAGGAAAGCACCAGCATCACAGTACATCCTGGTAAAAAAATTGATAGGTAATAAAGAAATGAGATGCATAGTTGTTGCCCCCTGCCTGAAGATGCTCCTTGGATTTTGGGCCCTTCTATGCAGCTAGGTTCTAAAAAAGTCTCTCACATGTGGTATCCTTATACTGAGGGGGAATAGCAGAATGTGTTGTGGGGTGCAATTCTATGTATGCCCATGCGGTGTGTGAGAAACATCTAATTAATTGACAATTCTGTGTAAAAAACACACATTTTCATTTTTTTTCCACATTTACAAAACATGTGATCTGCAAAAGACTCATCGCACTTCTTAGTAAATACATTGGAAGGTCTGCTTTCTAAAATTAGGTAATTTTGTGGGTATTTCCACTGGCACTCTAGGGACACCAAAATGTGATAGGTAGTCCGGGAATTAGATGTGTAATTTATGCCCATGAATAGTTTGAAAGTACTCCTTGGGTTTTAAAACCTCTCTATGTGTATAAGCAACAAAAAAATCTCACATATGTGGTATCCCCATACTAGGGAGGAGTGGAAGAATGTGTTTTGGGGCGTAATTGTAAGTATGCCCATCGTGTGTGTGAGAAAAAACTTGTTAAAACGACAACTTTGTGAAATAACATCAAATTTACTTTACTTCATTTTCTGATGTGGCAATAAAAAATACAACATAAAAAAAAAAACTCACTATGTCTCTTACTATACTGTATACTTTTCACTGTTTACTTTCCAGAAATAGGTAATTTTGGGGATGTTTGATAGACGTTTGCTATTATTGTATGACATACAGTGCCTTGCGAAAGTATTCGGCCCCCTTGAACTTTTCGACCTTTTGCCACATTTCAGGCTTCAAACATAAAGATATAAAACTGTAATTTTTTGTGAAGAATCAACAGCAAGTGGGACACAATCATGAAGTGGAACGAAATTTATTGGATATTTCAAACTTTTTTAACAAATAAAAAACTGAAAAATTGGGCGTGCAAAATTATTCAGCCCCCCTTAAGTTAATACTTTGTAGCGCCACCTTTTGCTGCGATTACAGCTGTAAGTCGCTTGGGGTATGTCTCTATTAGTTTTGCATATCGAGAGACTGAAATTTTTGCCCATTCCTCCTTGCAAAACAGCTCAAGCTCAGTGAGGTTGGATGGAGAGCGTTTGTGAACAGCAGTTTTCAGTTCTTTCCACAGATTCTCGATTGGATTCAGGTCTGGACTTTGACTTGGCCATTCTAACACCTGGATATGTTTATTTGTGAACCATTCCATTGTAGATTTTGCTTTATGTTTTGGATCATTGTCTTGTTGGAAGACAAATCTCCGTCCCAGTCTCAGGTCTTTTGCAGACTCCAACAGGTTTACAGGTTTTCTTCCAGAATGGTCCTGTATTTGGCTCAGTGGCAGCCCGTGCATAGCGGGCGCCAGGGCGCCGCCCCCCTACCCATAAGAAAAAAGAAAAAAAAAAAAGAAAAAAAAAAATGACAGCGAACAAATAAAGTTTAAAAAAAAAAAAATTGGGTTCGCCGGCCTTTGTAGGGGAAGTGGTGGCTAGGGGGGGGGGGGGGGGGTGGGGTTACGTCCCAGAAGAGGCGCCGATCGGCAGCCTTCTGGGGGCGTAACCCGATCGCAAGTCCTTGCGATTGGACACCCCCACTTTCGGATATCCTGGCTGTGATTGGTCCAGTCTCCAGCCTGGACCAATCATCATCCAGGACATCCGATCCCTGACGTCACAATGGGGGCGGTGCCGGTGCGTGAGTCATTCACTCACCGTCACCGCCGCTCGGAGGACGAGGGAGAAGCCGCTCTCCTTCCCGCCGCCGCAGAGAGGATCGAGGAGGGAAGAACCCGCCGCCGCCGCCAGGTAAGTGCATTAAATTGAAGGGAGCACGCACGCTGCACTCTGCATTGATTGGGGTACATTGCTGTGGCACTCTGCATTTATTGGGGTACATTGCTGTGGCACTCTGCATTTATTGGGGTACATTGCTGTGGCACTCTGCATTGATTGGGGGACAATGCTGTGGGCACTCTGCATTTATTGGGGGACAATGCTGTGGGCACTCTGCATTTATTGGGGTACAATGCTGTGGGCACTCTGCATTTATTGGGGTACAATGCTGTGGCGCTCTGCATTTATTGGGATACAATGCTGTGGCACTCTGCAATCATTGGGGTACAATGCTGTGGGCACTCTGCATTTATTGGGGTACAATGCTGTGGCGCTCTGCATTTATTGGGATACAATGCTGTGGGCACTCTGCATTTATTGGGGTACAATGCTGTGGCGCTCTGCAATCATTGGGGTACAATTCTGTGGCACTCTGCAATCATTGGGGTACAATTCTGTGGCACTCTGCAATCATTGGGGTACAATGCTGTGGCGCTCTGCATTTATTGGGGTACAATTCTGTGGTGCTCTGCATTTATTGGGGTACAATGCTGAGGCGCTCTGTATTTATTGGGGTACAATGCTGTGGCGCTCTGCATTTATTGGGGTACAATGCTGTGGGCACTCTGCAATCATTGGGGTACAATGCTGTGGCACTCTGCAATCATTGGGGTACAATGCTGTGGCACTCTGCAATCATTGGGGTACAATGCTGTGGCACTCTGCAATCATTGGGGTACAATTCTGTGGCACTCTGCAATCATTGGGGTACAATGCTGTGGCACTCTGCAATCATTGGGGTACAATTCTGTGGCGCTCTGCATTTATTGGGGTACAATGCTGAGGCGCTCTGTATTTATTGGGGTACAATGCTGTGGCGCTCTGCATTTATTGGGGTACAATGCTGTGGGCACTCTGCAATCATTGGGGTACAATGCTGTGGCACTCTGCAATCATTGGGGTACAATGCTGTGGCACTCTGCAATCATTGGGGTACAATTCTGTGGCACTCTGCAATCATTGGGGTACAATGATGAGGGCACTCTGCAATCATTGGGGTACAATGCTGTGGGCACTCTGCATTTATTGGGGTACAATGCTGTGGGCACTCTGCAATCATTGGGGTACAATTCTGTGGCACTCTGCAATCATTGGGGTACAATGCTGAGGGCACTCTGCAATCATTGGGGTACAATGCTGTGGGCACTCTGCATTTATTGGGGTACAATGCTGTGGGCACTCTGCAATCATTGGGGTACAATGCTGTGGCACTCTGCAATCATTGGGGTACAATGCTGTGGCACTTTGCAATCATTGGGGGACAATGCTGTGGGCACTCTGCAATCATTGGGGACAATGCTGTGGCGCTCTGCAGTGATTGGGGACAATGCTGTGGCGCTCTGAATTGAAAGGGGCATGCACGCTGAACTCTGCATTGTGGGGGCACAGCACAGTGTTTATTGCATTGAAGGGGGCACAGCACAGCGTTTATTGCATTGAAGGGGGCACAGCACAGTGTTCATTGCATTGAAGGGGGCACAGCACAGTGTTCATTGCATTGAAGGGGGCACAGCTTCAAAGTCACACAATTTTTTTACTGCTTTTTTTGGTGCGAAGCAATACCTATTACATTTTTCTTTTTGCGCCCCCCCCAAAAATTTTGAGCACCAGCCGCCACTGATTTGGCTCCGTCCATCTTCCCATCAATTTTAACCATCTTCCCTGTCCCTGCTGAAGAAAAGCAGGCCCAAACCATGATGCTGCCACCACCATGTTTGACAGTGGGGATGGTGTGTTCAAGGTGATGAGCTGTGTTGCTTTTACGCCAAACATAACGTTTTGCATTGTTGCCAAAAAGTTAGATTTTGGTTTCATCTGACCAGAGCACCTTCTTCCACATGTTTGGTGTCTCCCAGGTGGCTTGTGGCAAACTTTAAACGACACTTTTTATGGATATCTTTAAGAAATGGCTTTCTTCTTGCCACTCTTCCATAAAGATTTGTGCAGTATACGACTGATTGTTGTCCTATGGACAGAGTCTCCCACCTCAGCTGTAGATCTCTGCAGTTCGTCCAGAGTGATCATGGGCCTCTTGGCTGCATCTCTGATCAGTCTTCTCCTTGGATGAGCTGAAAGTTTAGAGGGACGGCCAGGTCTTCGTAGATTTGCAGTGGTCTGATACTCCTTCCATTTCAATACTATCGCTTGCACAGTGCTCCTTGGGATGTTTAAAGCTTGGGAAATCTTTTTGTATCCAAATCCGGCTTTAAACTTCTCCACAACAGTATCTCGGACCTGCCTGGTGTGTTCCTTGTTCTTCATGATGCTCTCTGCACTTTAAACTGACTTTAAACGGTGCATTTATACGGAGACTTGATTACACACAGGTGGATTCTGTTTATCATCATTAGTCATTTAGGTCAACATTGGATCATTCAGAGATCCTCACTGAACTTCTGGAGAGAGTTTGCTGCACTGAAAGTAAAGGGGCTGAATAATTTTGCACGCCCAATTTTTCAGTTTTTTATTTGTTAAAAAAGTTTGAAATATCCAATAAATTTCGTTCCACTTCATGATTGTGTCCCACTTGTTGTTGATTCTTCACAAAAAAATACAGTTTTATATCTTTATGTTTGAAGCCTGAAATGTGGCAAAAGGTCAAAAAGTTCAAGGGGGCCGAATACTTTCGCAAGGCACTGTATACTGTACATTTGCAACGACCACCATTTTATTCTCCAGGGCTCTAAAATGGACATTTTCAAATCAGAAAAAAATGGCTCTGGTAGAAAAGTGGTTAAAGTGTTAAAGCAAACACCTTCATTTTTCTCCCTTGAACAGGTGTCTGACCTCTGCCCCATCAGAGCATCAACACAGTTGCTAGTGAAGCCCATGACGTCCAAAGGCCCCCCAGGGCAATTTTTTATCTGCTGCAAGTCTGATTACCAAATTCCATGGTAGGCTGTCCTAAATGTTCTCCGGGAAGTATTTCTGAAAGAATTTCTTGTCTATTTTGTTTCTGCAGAAACTCAGAGTGATGCAATCATGCTGTAACGTCTTGATTTTTAAATAAGAATACAGAGGGAATCATCAACTGCAGAACATTTGCCAGGACTCCAATAAAATCCATCAATCCCTAAATAGCAGCATTTGTAAATCCAGAGGCTGCAGCTGTCAAGGTGTCAAGATGTTTAGGTGAAAGTTTGTGCCCCGAAGCGGGATTCAGAGAAAGAACACAGCGAGGCGGATTTGACAGAATTATATGAACGGTGCGGGAAAATGACAGAATGGGTCGGAATGTACATAATACGCCCAGCACATGCTGATTATGTTTACTCACAACTTCTCCTGCATTTCTGAGTATCTAAAGTAGTACTAACGTCTAAACCAGGTATGTCCAACCTGCGGCCCGGGGGCCACATGCGGCCCAGAACCCCAGGCAATGCGGCCCACTGCCCACTGCCAATTTTTTTTTTTTGCTGGGAAGGAAGGAAGTCGGGTCGGGGCATGGCCACAGCGACTTCCAACTAATGGTAGGCAAAGGCTGCCTTAGAGGGGAGGGGGGGGGGGGGTGAGAGGCGAGAATGTGCTGTATTTCTGACTCTTACCACCATGACCACTTCAAATCACTGAAGTGGTCATGGTTTAGAGTGTTTCTTTTTTATCTCTCAAAAGAAGTAAACCTCTGTATACTGATTCCATTTCATTTGATCGTCCTCTAGTTGTGTTAAATTAGTGCGGGGGGTGCGGCGGCGTGGGAAGGGCGCGACGGCATTTTATTACTTATATACCTTAACTATAGTATATATTTTATATGCGGCCCGAGAAAATTTCTCTAAACTCAGTGTGGCCCAGATAAGCCAAAAGGTTGGACACCCATGGTCTAAACACTTTTTTTTTAACCTTGAAGCATTCTCTGCATTACAGTAGAAAACGCCCCACTACCTGTCCTACTTTCCTGCTCCTAAACACCTGGCTCCATGTTACCTTCACTGGCTCCAGCACTGCTCCCCTCACTCCCTGGAGTGCACATGCATGGGTGCCTCTCTAGCATCCAGCTAGCTACAGGAATCAACTGAGTAAGGGGAGGAGCCTGAAGCCTCTTTGGGGACTGCTAGAAGAGAACGAGAGCAACATTTCTGTGCAATATTGTTTTACAGACCAGACAAGTGCCATCTCTTTTTTATTTTATTTTTTAGTTTAACTTTAAATTTTAACTCCCAGTACATTTTACATCTGTATGTAATATTATGACAATTAATGTATAGTTATAGAATTTAATGTCATATATTTTCTTACAAGTATAGACATGAACAAAGCCATTTCCACCAGATCCCTGAAGAAGGGTGCGCTTGAAACGCGTTGGGTCTCTCTTGAACGCATGTAGTCACTTTTGCATAAGACCAACTTTTGCTAGCCGTGATCTCTGTTGCTCCTTTTAACCATTCATTAATCCACTGTATGTAAATGTCTATATGCGATTTTAAAATGTTTGTACAATAAAATTATACCTTTTATTTGAATTTGTATATTCATTCAGATCATGGGTGTCCAACCGTTTGGCTTCTCTGGGCCACATTGAGTGTAGAGAAATTTTCTCAGGCCGCATATAAAATATATACTATAGTTAAGGTATACAAGTAAAAAAACACCACCGACCACTTCCCATGCCCCCCCCCCCCCCCCCCGCACTAATTTAACACAACTAGTGGATGACCAAATGAAATGTAATCAGTATACAGAGGTTTTCTTCTTCTGAGAGATATTAAAGGAACACTCTAACCACTTCAGTGATTTGAAGTGGCCATGGTGGTAGGAGTCACACTGCACATGCTGGGATAATTACAGTTATGTGCTGGGGATAGTTACACCCCTGGCAAATATGACTTGGCAGCCAGAAAACTTGTGGCTTTGTGTTACTAAAAGGCAGCTTCATCCACCTTGGATGAAGCTGCCTTTTAGTAACACAATCCATCCATCCATCCCTACACACTGCATCAAATTTGTCTGCATGGCTGTTGTCCCAGAAGGAAGCCTCTTCTAAAGATGATGCACAAGAAAGCTCACAAACAGTTTGCTGAAGACAACAGACTAAGGACATGGATTACTGGAACCATGCCCTGTGGTGTGATGAGACCAAGATAAACTTATTTGGTTAAGACGGTGTCAAGCGTGTGTGGCGGCAACCAGGTGAGGAGTACAAAGACAAGTGTGTCTTGCCTACAGTCAAGCATGGTGGTGGGAGTGTCATGGTCTGGGGGTGCATGAGTGCTGCCGGCACTGGGGAGCTACAGTTCATTGAGGGAACCATGAATGCCAACATGTACTGTGACATACTGAAGCAGAGCATGATCCCCTCCCTTCGGAGACTGGGCCGCAGGGTAGTATTCCAACATGATAACGACCCCAAACACACCTCCAAGATGATCACTGCCTTGCTAAAGAAGCTGAGGATAAAGGTGATGTACTGGCCAAGCATGTCTCCAGACATAAACCCTATTGAGCATCTGTGGGGCATCCTGAAAACGGAAGGTGGAGGAGCGCAAGGTCTCTAACATTCACCAGCTCTGTGATGTCATCATGGAGGAGTGGAAGAGGACTGCAGTGGCAACCTGTGAAGCTCTGGTGAACTCCATGCCCAAGAGGGTTAAGGCAGCGCTGGAAAACAATGGTGGCCACACAAAATATTGACACTTTGGGCCCAATATGGACATTTTCACTTCGGGGTGTACTCACATTTGTTGCCAGTGGTTTAGACATTAATGGCTGCGTGTTGAGTTATTTTGAGGGGACAGCAAATTTACACTGTTATACAAGCTGTACACTCACTACTTTACATTGTAGCAAAGTGTCATTTCTTCAGTGCTGTCACATGAAAAGATATAATAAAATATTTACAAAAATATGAGGGGTGTACTCACTTTTGTGAGATACTGTATGTTGTTTCACCTGCCAAAAGATTTATAATTGTACTCAGCCAGTCCTGTGGTCCAGGCATCCCTGCCAGACAACACATCTGGGTCAGTGACCTAATTTTGTCAAAGCCAGGTAGGCAACAGAGCTCGGTCTACAAACCAACCCAGCCTGTGATTGGGCAGTGAAGAACCAGCACAAAGATGAGGTCACCTCTCTGCTTTCTTCTCAAAGTATGGTTGAACTGCAGCACTCTGCAAATCAACAGAACTATGATTGGCTTCTAGTGCTTCTCCTACCTCTCCCAGTAGGAGCTCTGCTGTACAGATGATTATAGAATTCACTCAGGACATATTCAGGGACTCGTACTGGTTCCATATAAAATACATGTCATTCTAATAAGAATACCTAACTGGAAAAAAACAGCTTTTTCTCTGGAAGGTCATTCCTAGGCGACATTCACAAACAAGATTCCGCTTATCATGTAGAAGTATTTTTGGAGAAAGTAGCAATATACGTCCCTGTCAGTGTTTATATGCATTGTATACATCATTTTGTGTGTTATTACAGTCATTTATATCAGCTATAATAAATTTATTCAGCTTACATTTTGTAGTTACTGACCAATAATGTGTGTAGAGTTTCTTTGTACAGTGCAGGGGAATGTCCTGCATATTACAGAGTGAACCGTGTAAACCATACTGACTTATGTGACACCTATTTAAGTACATTGGCACAGGTATTGTACTGCTAGAGTAAATGAGAATGAGGCTACCAATAGGGGGTCAATTTGAAGCCAGCTCCGCCCCTGAGGAACAGTAAAAGCTCTGAATTACCATCTGGACATTGTCATACACCCTTAGAACATAGAACCAGCCAAATGTATGAGAGTTATAACCGGGGCTTTTTTGTCTCCGAGAATAGGTGCAGGTACTCCCCTCTTCTGAGTCACCCCTCGTCTTCACCCCCTACCCACCTCCGAGCGCTGTCCTTTGGTTCCACCCTCTGCCCACCTCCCAGTATCCCCCCTTTTAGAGAATACAGAACCAAGTATCATGTTATGGTTCTAGGTAATTTGTATGGAATTTGTTAATGATAACTAGAAAAGCAGTAAAATAGATCCCCTGCAATCAGCAACAATAGACCCCCAACAACAATAGCCCCCAGCAACAATAAATCCTCCCCTGCAACAATCCCCCCCCCCAATAAATCCTCGCCTGCAACAATCCCCCCCCCCATTAAATCCTCCCCTGCAACAATAGCCCCCCCCCCAAAAACAATAGTTCCCCCAAGCAACAATAAATCCTCCACTGCAAAAAAGGCCCCACCCACAACAAAATGCCCACCAGCAACAATAGATCCCCCAGCAGCCAGCATCAATAGGCCCTTCAGCTCACCCCACTGACCCTAGCACCCCTTTGCCATTGCATACATTCAGAATGGAGGTTCCGGAACTGCGTTCCCCCACGTTCCCGCTGAAAAAAAGCCCTGGTTATAACCTTCCGATATGTGAGGTATCTGATTAACCCCTCATGGCCCCAAAGAATAAACCAAGGACCTCCAATAAAAAGGGGGATGCCTAAAACCCCCTGAAAACAGATCTATCTCCACCTCTGCCCACCCTAGTTCCTTGGTTTACTGGGTCTTTCTGGCAGTCGTTAGTAAAAGAAATAAATGTTTGCTCCTTTGGTGCAATGTTTTCTTCTGTTCTTCTCTCTCTGCTACCTAACTAAATTGTTTCTTTTGCACTTTCTTAATTTTTCTGTGCTGCCACTTATTTTTTCTAACATTTAGTAATAGCAGTTGCTTGTAACATGCCTCCAGTTTTTGATAGTCTTCTACAACTTGTCCCAAGTCTTCAACCATGCCTATAGGCTCAAGTTGCATAACTAATAATTTTTGTGCTGATGTTTTCATTCAACAACTAATTTAACTGTGTGTAATCATGTGTTTTATTAAACCTAGGTCTCTAAGCTACTGCAGCGCATGCCTGCAGTCTCTGACCATCTATTGTAGTATGCCCAGTCTCTGACCATCTATTGTAGAATGCCCAGTCTCTGACCATCTATTGCAGTATACCCAGTCTCTGACCATCTATTGTAGAATGTCCAGTCTCTGACCATCTATAGTAGTATGTCCAGTCTCTGACCATCTATTGCAGTATACCCAGTCTCTGACCATCTATTGTAGAATGCCCAGTCTCTGACCATCTATTGTAGAATGCCCGGTCTCTGACCATCTATTGTAGTATGTCTGGTCTCTGACCATCTATTGTAGTATGTCCAGTCTCTGACCATCTATAGTAGTATGTCCAGTCTCTGACCATCTATTGCAGTATACCCAGTCTCTGACCATCTATTGTAGAATGCCCAGTCTCTGACCATCTATTGTAGAATGCCCAGTCTCTGACCATCTATTGTAGTATGTCTGGTCTCTGACCATCTATTGTAGTATGCCCAGTCTCTGACCATCTATTGTAGAATGCCCAGTCTCTGACCATCTATAGTAGTATGTCCAGTCTCTGACCATCGTTTGTAGAATGTCCAGTCTCTGACCATCTATTGTAGAATGCCCAGTCTCTGACCATCTATTGTAGTATGTCCATTCTCTGACCATCTATTGTAGTATGCCCAGTCTCTGACCATCTATTGTAGTATGTCCAGTCTCTGACCATCTATTGTAGTATGTCCAGTCTCTGACCATCTATTGTAGTATGGCCAGTCTCTGACCATCTATTGTAGTATGGCCAGTCTCTGACCATCTAATGTAGCATGCCCAGTCTCTGACCATCTATTGCAGTATACCCAGTCTCTGCTCTGACCATCTAATGTAGTATGCCCAGTCTCTGACCATCTATTGTAGAATGCCCAGTCTCTGACCATCTATAGTAGTATGTCCAGTCTCTGACCATCTATTGTAGTATGCCCAGTCTCTGACCATCTATTGCAGTATACCCAGTCTCTGCTCTGACCATCTAATGTAGTATGCCCAGTCTCTGACCATCTATTGTAGAATGCCCAGTCTCTGACCATCTATAGTAGTATGTCCAGTCTCTGACCATCTATTGTAGTATGCCCAGTCTCTGACCATCTATTGTAGTATGTCCAGTCCCTGACCATCTATTGTAGTATGTCCAGTCTCTGACCATCTATTGTAGTATGCCCAGACTCTGACCATCTACCAGTGGCGTAACTAGAACCTTCAGGGCCCTGGTGCAAGAAACCATGAAGGGCCCCCCGGACGGGGCCTTCCCTTCAAGCCTGGGGCTCTTCCCACTGATCCTGGGGCCCCTTACTCTGGTTGCAGGGGCCCTTTCTGATACATTCTGCGGGAGATCTTGTGCTTTTGAAAAACAACAAACTTTCTGTCCAGATCACCAGATGAAAATACAAGAAAGTAAGTCTAAAAATGAAAACGAATGCAGCCATGACATCTAAGAATTGGTAAGTTGCAATATAATAAATTAGAGCTGCACGATTGATTGTTTACAAATCACGATCTCGAGTCATACAGAGCCGTTCTCTGCTCACTCACAGCCGTCAAAAAAAAAAGAGCCTCCGGCAAATGTTTATCAAAATTGTTAAGGCTGCGAGATAACTATAAACACAATGCTTTACAATGTATCATTCTGTTAGATCAAAGGAATGAACTTCTGTCTGTGAGTGCCGGTTCACATTTGTGCGATGCAGGAAGGCTGTGAATATGCAGCGTGTTCCTGCATCGCATCCGCACCCCTGGCAGTTCACACTGCCATATGCGATACGCTGGGGGTGTCAATTAAAGGTTAACGACAACCCCAGATCAGATCGCATATCACAGTGCGATCTGAAAGTTCGCACAGAATCGGATCGCACTAGTGTGAACCACCATGCAATCCGATTCTGCTGTGGACCAAAAAAAGGGTCCTGTGGGTGTTTAGTGCGATTGCGGTGCGAATTCAGCCATACAAACTGTATGGCTGATTTTGCACTGCACAGAGATCACATGTCATTTTAGAAGCAGTGCGCTCCGAATTACATTCAATCTCTGTGATCGCACTAATGTGAACCGGCACTTAGAGCTGGTTCACACATATGCAATGCATATCTGTGACATTGCATGTGATTCGGAGCGCTCTGCTTTGCAAATCACATGCGAAGTCTGTGCGATGCAAATTCAGCCATACAGATTGTATGGCTAAAATTTGCATTGCATTCGGTCCAAACTTGCACAGGATCCTTTTTTTGGTCCGCACCAGTATCGGATCACATTGGTGTTCATACCTATGCGATCTGATTCATGTCCGAACTGACAGTTCGCACTGCGAATTGATCTGGGGTGTCGATAACTTTGTATTGACACCCCCAGCGATTCGCATATGGCAGTGTGAGCTGCCTGCGAGTTGGGTGCGATGCGGTAACCCGCAGTGGATTCGCAGAGTTCCCGCATCGCATATGTGTGAACCGGGACTAAGTGAGAGCAGTTTAACCTCTTAAAAGACCCAGCCTTTTTCTGACACCTGTTGTTTACAAGTTAAAATCAGTATTTTTTGCTAGAAATTTACTTAGAACCCCTAAACATTATATATACAGTATATATATATATATATATATATATATATATATATATATATTTTTTTTTTTTTTAGCTGAGACCCTAGACTAGAGATTAAAATGGCGAGTGTTGCAATATTTTATGCCACACTGTATTTGCGCAGAAGTCTTTCAAACGCAGTTTTTTGGAAAAAAATAAACTTTGAATGAATTTTAAAAAAACCAAACAGTTAGGCCCCTTTCACACACGGTAGTCTGTCGGCGGACTTCGTTTGTCTCGATTCGCCGATCCCACACTGAGCAGGCGGATGGCAGCTCTGTCTCTGTGCTGCGTGTGGAGACACAGCTGTCAGGTCCCCGCTGTTCTCTATGGGGGAATTGGATGAGAATGGACCGCCTGTCCGTTCTCATCCGATCCGCTGGACGGATGGAAGGTAGGGTTTCCATTCGTCCAGATTTGACGGACCGGATCAGATCGGATGTCAGCGGACATGTCTCTGCTGACATCGGATGCCCCATAGAGATGCATGGAGCATCCGTTCAAATACGACTGAAAAACTGAAAGGCGGATCTGAACGGTCCGCTAGTGTGAAAGGGGCGTAAGTTAGCCCAATTTTTTTGTATAATGTAAAAGATGATGTTACGCCGACAATCGTGATCTTTATTCTAAGCAAAAAAATTGTGATTCTCATTTTATCCAGAATCGTGCAGCTCTATAATAAATGTTTGCTCTTGGGTTTATTATCACTTTAATTCACATGTGAACAAATGCAATATCTTCTGTCTTTGCTTTTCTTTGGGGCTTTCTTCTGTTCCTCAGTGCAGGGGGAGGATAGGCTGCTCACCTACCTGAGATGTGATGGTCTATTCTAGGCAGATTTATAATTAGAACTTTCACTCCAGTTTTGTGGTCACTTCCTGTAGCTTGTGGTCGCTCTCCCACTTCTGTCTGTATGAATCACAGTCTGCATTGCTCTTCACCTGTTCCGCTCTCTGCAGTGTCAATGGCAATCAGGAACTTCAGACGTCACTTTCAGCTTGAGCAATGCAGATATTCCGCAGAATCACTGCCACAGTTCTGTCACCCTTTTGGTTTCACTGACTCTGCGGCTGGCCGCTCTTCTCCATCCCCTCCCAGCACAGAAGCATGACAGCACCTTTGTCACATGCAGCCCCCTCACTCCATGCAGATAGGAAGACAGGACAACATGGCAATGCCTGCAGGATCCTGCAATGAGATGGGTGACAGCAAGGGGCAGAACAAGGTGGAGGGTTGTGGTAAAAGTACCATTGTGGGCTACGCAGGGGCTTATTTTTTTAATTTTGTATTCATGTTATAAGAAAAATATAAACGCTGCTATCCCTTTAAAACCTTTACAGCACTTGCTTGGCTGCCTCTGGCGTAAAAGTCTAAGTTTACTAAAAAAAAAAAAAAAATCAGCACAAGGGACAGTACTTACATTTGATGGGAAGTATCCCTTGAGCTGCTGGCTGCTCTTATGCCTCGTAAACACGCATCGATTATTGGCCGGGAATTTTCGGCCAACGTCCGATCGGCCGATTATCGGCTTGTTAGTATGATGCTTTCGACAACCGACTCCGACTTTTCGGCCGAATAAAATCTGGTGTGCAGGCTATAAAATTTTTGGTGGCCGTCAACACAACGGCCGATTTTCCGTCAGTCAGTACAGATTTCGGCAGACAAAAATCTGATGAGCAAGACTGGGCATGCTCAGAGAAGAAAAACATCACTTCTGAAGTAGATTTTTGTTGGCCGAGAAAATTCGTGTGCAATCTAGGCACATTCCAACCAACAAAACACCACTCTGGACAAGTCGGACGATCGGTCGGCCGATAATCGATGCGTGTGTACGAGGCATTAGTTAACATCTGAAGTCTCCTGCCCAGCTCTTTTCCCCGCTGAGCAGGTGAATGACAGCTCTGTCTCCGCTCGGTGTGCAGAGACGGAGCTGTCAGAGCCCCACTCTCCTCTATGGGAGATCGGATGAGATTGGACCGCCGCCAGTCCGTTTTCATCCAATCTTATCTAATCCCAACCACCAGACAGATAGAAAATAGGGTTTCCATCCGTGTGGATTTCACGGACCGGACAGGATAGCAGCGGGTGTCAGCAGGGATGTCTCTGCTGACATCTGCTGCTCCATAGGACTGCATGGAGCATCCAATCCGGTCCGCCTGAAAAACTGACAGAGACGGATAGGAAAGCCCGTGTGAAAGGAGCCTAACTCATGTGAAATTATCCGATGGGAAATGCGCGAAAAAATTTTCAATACAACACATGACATCACTTCTGAATTTTTAGTCTGTCATACGAGAAATTTCATAACTTTAGTAAAGTCTTCATATGAGACTAGCATGCAAAAAAAAAAGGACGATCATTCATCAGATATTCTCATTGTGTACCGGGCATATGTAGAGGAAAAAAACAAAAAAAAAATCACTGAACGGCAAAAAAACATCAGAAAACGTTTTATTAACAAGGGAACATTTTGAGTGCAAGGATGAAGAGCACGCGGGTAAGATACAACACACAGAAGTCTCTAAAAGTCAGTTATTTCTCCTCCTTGCTTTGATAAAAATAAAACAAAGTAAACAGCCTGTAATCAGTTAAAGGGTCACGCTGGGAGTTGTAGTCCCTCAGGAGCAGGATTGGGGGGAGGGGTCGGGGGTTTGGCAGTCTGCTTTTTCCTGCCTAATATCTAAACCCAAAATGTATGTGTCAGAATATCTAGGATCGTGCCTCATTGTACTCTTTTCCTAACCTGCTGCCACCCATATAAGGGTGGGCCTTTAATGTTCACACATCGCAGATATGTGTCACTGGGCAGCTGATGTTCTTGTATTGAAAGCGTGCACCCTGCACACTCCCAGCACAGGGACCAAGCTGTCAAAATCGACTCTCGGTCCCCACTAGTGATCAGTAGCCGCTGGGACTGGCTCCTGATCATGTGACCACTATGACAGCTGATGCCCAGGGGAGGATTGGGGAAGGGGGGCAATTGCCCCCTGGGCCGCTCTGATGCCATGTAAAAAGGCTGCACTGCTTCTGCCACAGACATGCTAAAAGGATCCCTGGTGAGGAGATGTAAAAAGTCCCCACTGCTGATCTACTGAGTGCAGGAGGAAGACAAGGACAGAGCGCAGCCCCCAGCATGGATGGTGTAAACTGTCTGAACAAAGGCTGGTTCCATGCCCCACTGGAGACTCTCCTACCCCAGGCAGCCCCGACCGAGCTGTCCCAGCTCCCCCCAACTGTCCCCTGCTGGCCAGGTCGGGAACCCGGATTCGGCCAGTGAGTAGAGAGTACCTAGAGTGGAGCTTTAGCCTGGAATGGGGGTCAGGAGGAGGCCAGGGAGCGGGAGGGGGGGGGGTGGGGAGTTACTGCACCATAGGCCTCTGGTTTGTACTTGCCTCCTGGGCTGAAAGCTGCCAGTCGGCCTGTGCTTGTGCCCCTGGGCATTCAGAACCTTTTAAAGGGACGCCAGGGCAAGCAGAAAGAGGTTAAAGTGTGTGTATAGCCAAAACTATTGTTAGCAAAGGGATAGGAAGTGTTGGACCCTCTCTCAGGCTTTTACCACTGTTCTGGAACATTCACCCTCTCTCTTTTTATCCCAGTGATCCCTGTCTCTTGTACAGAACGCAAAGGGAGACCTAAAATGTTTGAATTGTCACATGAGCAGGAGCTGAGGGGGGATGTTCTAATCGAATGGGTTCACTTGTTCTGGTGACAACTATATAAAGTTGGTGGTACTTTAAAAACCCAGCCATGGATGGGTAAAATTCGGCCGGTTCATCAGGAACCGGACAGATTTAATCCATGTATGAGCAAGCTGTTTGGACTAAAGTCAATCTGTTTTCATGAGATCACTGCCAGCAGCTAAAGCCAACAGCAGTGATTATTGTATTCTCACCCCGGGGAAACCCCCCACCCCCCAACATGAGAATACAATAGCTCTGCGGGAGGGATTCCCCCATCAACACTGCTTATGTTTATAGGGGAATCAGGCAGTTTTCTTTCCTACAACCTGGGGTAATGCGCAGCAATGCAATTTACACCCCAATGCACTAAGACAATGCACTTGCTTTGTCAGAAATAGTTCATGTTCAATTTTCAGGATGTTACAGTGCATTGGCATATTGAAAAGCGCTACGCAAACTGTCAGCGCTATATAAATCATGTATAATAATAATAATTGGGAGCTCATTCATTTCATGAGCCGCCCTAATGCAATGCACCTTAATGCCCATTAACTGGGTTTGTTCTGCACTCCTGTAACCTGTTTTCAGCTGACAGCAGGCTAAAGCCCGCTGTTGGCTGATGTCACTCATCTGATCCTGGCTGGGGAAAGATCCAGACCATATTGTCGGTATCCACCCAGAAGCATGGACAGGCACCTGGCTCAACCTCTTAGCGATCCGTCAAGAGCCTGAGCCAGCCCCACCAGCCCCTCCACAGCCCAGTGCTCCAGTGAGCACTGGAGGGTAGAGCAGAGAGCCACAGACTGATAGTCCCAGATCTCTGCTCAGAAATTAGCAATCAGTGGTTTTGATCACTCAGTTCTCAGTGCAGAGTTGGGCAGGGGATAGATGCAGCATAAAGATCAATGCTGCATCCACCTAGGTGAGTTTTTCTTTCCTTTAAAGTGGTTGTAAACCCACCCTTTTAACTTTTACCTATAAATAAGGCTTACCTATAGGTACTGTAAATATCTCCTAAACTTGCACTGTTTAGGAGATATTTAGATTGCATGCAGCCGATGACGTCATCGGCGCATGCGCTCTGAAGGAATGGCCGTCCGTGTTGTTTCTTCAGAGCCCTGTGCCGTGACCGGCGGCTCCTGCACGCATGCACGGGAGTGACGTCTCACGGCACCCGGCCAGTAGCATAGCAGGAGTCCGCAGACCAGGAAGGAAGACGGCTGAAAATGGATGCGGCCTCCAGCGGGGACGACGAAGGCTTTGTTTGGAGGTAAGTGTCACATAAGCACATTATGCATTTACTTTTTAGAAGGGGGGGGGGGAACACACTGGGTTTACTTCCTCTTTAAATCCTGATCTTTTCTTTTAAGGTTAGCTACACACAGTTAGAATCTTTGCTGATTCAGCAGGAACCTGCCTGAGATTCGAACTGTTAATGGGCAAGCTGAATGTACTAAGCTGATTGATCAACTTGGGCACAACCAGTCTGCTGGATTCTCTTGTGATTATCACAAGTGGCTGCTATAGCTGCTAGCAACAATCACTGTCTTCTCCCGGCGGGGATGGCTTCCCCCACCCGTCCCAGCTCCAGGGAGAAGACAATTGCCCAGCAGGAGGCATTCCCGCATCAACACTGTATGTGTTGACGAGGGACTGGAGCAAATTTGTTTCAGGTGGCAAGAAATTTGCTCCGTGTATGCCCAGCCTAAGAAAAAGGCATCCCCTGAGACATGCCCTAGATCAGTGATGGTGAACCTTGGTACCCCAGATGTTTTGGAACTACATTTCCCATAATGTTCCTGCACTCTGCAGTCTAGTTGAGCATCATGGGAAATGTAGTTCCAAAACATCTGGGGTGCCAAGGTTCACCATCACTGCCCTAGATAATATCTGTGAACATGTTTGGGGAAATATGCAGATCAACAAAGACACTGGGTATGCGGCCTTTTAACTAAACTCTGCTCTGTGCCTGCAGATGACTTTACTGGGAAATATAAACAGATAGGACCCCTTTGGTGACAACTATTTAAACTGACATCAATTAGGCTTTTTCTGGCTGACGAGGGTAGCCCCGTATTAATAATAATAATTGCCTCCAGGAACTTCTACATTTTTACTTATATGAATGTGAAGCCTTAAAGCTGCACATAGTCATTAGATATTCATTTTCTTTCATCTTTTATCAAAGATTCAGAAGGACCATAGCCAGTTCCAAGCTCATCAATGGCTTTGCCTTTTATTGTGAACCTCAATGGCTCTTTTTAGGGCCGTGTCTGGAACAAGGTCGGCGATATTGACGTCGTGGTTGTCGCAGCCAATCCTTGGACACCTGCGGAGACAAGAGACAGATTAGAAACGTTCAGAACATCAGAGCAGGAAAACAACTCGGAGTCACAGGCAGCAGCTTTAGGTTTCAGTATTGATCTCAAGAATAGAGGAAAAAGTACAGCGACAATAAATCCAGACGAAATAGGCAGAACTTGTTATGTAAGTGGAAGAAAAAGGATCAGAAAAAAGGAACGAGTAAAACATAGCAGAGGGTGTGTTAGATCAGTGGTCCTCAACTCCGGTCCTCAGGGCCCACTAACAGGCCAGATTTTAAGTATTACCTTGGGGAGATGCAGACTAGAGTACTGCAATCACTGAGCAGCAAATAATATCACCTGGGATGTATTTCAGTTATCTTGCAAACCTGGCCTGTTAGTGGGCCCTGTAGGCCAGGGTTGAGGACCACTGTGTTAGATGACTGCCAGTAATAGTAATTATCTTGGGAAATCTAGAAACAGAAAGGTAACGGCAGAAAAAAAGACCAAGTCCTCAGTCTGCCCATTTTTTTTATTTATTTTTTTGTTAACATTGGTACCTGAGTAAAGATCTAGGTTTATCCCAAGCATGTTTGAAGCTATTTACTGTTGACTGGCTCACTACCTGGTTCATGTCCAGTTTTCAGATCTTAGGGTGCATTGGGGGGGGCTCATTCATTTTATGAACCAACATATTCCCAAAGGGGTATGGCAGCAATCCAATATCCCGGGAACCAGAGGCATAACTACAACTTTCAGGGCCCCGATGCAAGAAACCATGAAGGGCCCCAAGGACCCCTGGCCGGGGCCCTTCCCACTGATACTAGGGTCCTTTACTCTCGTTGCGGGGCCCTCTATTACAGACCCTTTCACAAGTTCTGCAGTGGGCCACCTTCCTGCCATCTTGGGGCCTCCCCACGGTGGTGGAATGCCAGGGCCCGGTTGCAAGTGTGACCTTTGCGATCCTGGAAGTTCACCCACTGGTAGTTTTTATATTTTGGTATTTTAATTGTATTATTTATAATCATTTTATTTAATTTTTTTACAATGTCACTGACTATGCCTCTGTCCCATAGGTGTGCACAACCTATTGAATTAGAATGTGCACCCCATAACACAAACACACATGCGCAGTAGGGCAATGGATGCTTTCAGTAGAGCAGTGGACGGTGTCAGTAGGGATGAAATTGGTGTAAGTAGTTTTTTGTTTTTATTATTTTATTTTCTTATTATTTTTTTTACAATTTTAGTTAGGAGACCCATTGAGGGGCTTTGGTGAAATAGGGAAAGGGACAGAGGACAGAGATTCCCCAGTCCCTTTCTCTGCAGCCTCACCTGCCACAGGGGTAGGGGGGTTTAGCAGGGGAAATCTGCATCCTACAGGGTGATTAGGGTGTGCCCAGGCCCCCCCGGCACACCCTGTGCGCACACCTATGCTCTGTCCATTCAGAAAAGGAAGGAGCTGGTAAATTACATATTTACCAACCTTTCCTGGTTCTCTACTGTGACACATCCCCTGCAGCAGCCGGCAGGAGAGGGGAGGGAGCACAGTTGGGGGGGGCAGCACAGTGGGGGGGACCAGGGGAGCACACATGGGCCCAGAGACAGCAGAATACAAGTGAACTGAATAGGAGGAACGGCGGGGCAGCATACAGAGGAACCAATCTCCTCCATTTTCCTCCTGCAGGAGGAAAAAGGACAGTGATTTCTCTACAGGGGTTTGCAGGGATGAGAAACAAAGAGATTGTTCCTTCTGCACAGAGCTCTGTGTTGATTGTCAACACTGGGCTCTAGGCTTTGACTGTACACAACTCATCAGTGAGTCCCGGCAGTAAATCATTGGCTAGGACTTGCTGACAGGCTCCTGCTGTATACAATCACAGAGGGTGCCGGTGGAGGGGCATGCATACACGCACCCTAACCCTGGAAGTAGGCAGCGACATATGGGTACATCGCTGCCCATCCACGGTGCATTGCGGGCGGATGGTCTGCAAGTGGTTAAAGTGGAGCTAAAGCAGGGTCTTTAGTGAAGAAGACATGCAATGTTTCTTCGGCAGTAAAATAGTCGTACCTGCCTGTTTGCAGGCTGCTTTGGAATGTACACCGGACTGTGCACAGTGCCTGTATGATGGGATGACTGCACTCCTGTGTATGCACAGGAATGATGTCCGGCGATCCGGCCTATACAGACAGCCACAACCCAGCATTTAGCAAAAGCCTACAGAAGATGTTGACGCTGACATGGGACATCAAAATGTATCGTGGAGTTTAGCTCCGTTTGAATGCAGTCCATTGGTTGGGTAGGAAGCAGGTGGTTCCTGTACTTTAATAGAGTACATTTGCGCTGTGTGCATGAAAGTCCTCATTTACAGCGTACTACAGCATACATTTATGCGAGGGCCGTGTTTACATGCATGTGGTGCGTTCAGGGTGGTGCCCCTGAACGGATGTCAGACTGGGGGAAGCAGTTGTGTCTGTGCCCCCCCACATGAATGGGACTGCCATCACGGGGTACATGCATGATGCAACACCTGTGCATCCATATGCATCCATGTGCCGGTAAGCATGGCCCTCGCACCGGTGAACACTGTAGCCCGCCTGTGTTAACGAGGCCTAAAAGCTCACTTCAACAAGGAAGCAGAAACTGTTACTTTTCAATATGTATTCCCTTCTTAGTTGAATCAGGACAAGTAATGTTTTGGGAACTCACCTGGCAGGTTTCTTCTTCTTGTGTCTGTCCTGAATCACATTTTCAATGGCCTCCTTCTCGTAGCTATGGCCACATATTTTGTTCTTCACAGGGTTCACCATATCCATCTGTCAAGGCAAGACCACAAATATAAAGTCAAAACCCACAGCAGCAGCCACTGTAGATTTATTAGAAGATTGGATTCAAAAACAAATCGGTGGAACATGTAAAATCAATCAGTGAGTTGACACCGCTCTTCATGAAACATTGCAAACTGTACTCAAGTCAGAAAGAGGTATACAGGTTATATTAAAGTGGTTGTAAACCCTTACATATACCCACTGAAGTGACTGGCCTCAGGTGATACAGTGAGATGAAACAAATCCTCCTACATAAATTGTACCTGTTTATCTGCAGTCTTCTCTTCTCTACACCCCCTACAGAGTCCAGATTTTTTAAAGCCTGTCTGAGCTGTCAGAAAAAAAAGGATAGGGAGCTGAAATCAAACTCTGCAGAGCTCAGTGAAGAGAGCTCTGAGAGCTGATTGGAGGGAAGGGATGTCAATCAGCCGGAGGTCCCTCCCCTGTCAACATTTTTCTCTAGGTGTCAGGAAAGTGACAAGTGATTCATGTTGATAGCAGAGGAATGAGGCAGCAGACAGAAATGACACTTAGTGCTCTTAATTGAAACAAGTACACACTATAAATAGTGGCGACTCTAGGAACAATATATAGGGGGGGGGGGGGGGGGGGGTCTGGCACATAAGATGCCACAGTCAAAAATATAGGTTAAAAAATACGTGAGTATTGCAGTATGCAATGATACCTACACCCGAACACCTAAAAGACAAGCTTCCAAGCAAGAGTTTTCCTTTCTTCATCAGGTATTGCTTCAGACCTGAGAAAGAGGAAAACTCTGAAAAGCTTTTCTTTATAGTTTAAAGCAATTTCAGGAAACAGTTTACCCAGTAATGGTGCCAGTTTATGCCGTAATAGCCCCTAGTATTGGTGCCAGTATATGCAGTAATAGCCCCTAGTATTGGTGCCAGTATGTGCAGTAATAGCTCCTAGTATTGGTGCCAGTATATGCAGTAATAGCTCCTAGTATTGGTGCCAGTTTACGCAGTAATAGCCCCTAGTATTGGTGCCAGTTTATGAAATAATAGCTCCTAGTATTGGTGCCAGTTTATTCAGTAATAGCCCCTAGTATGGGTGCCAGTTTACGCAGTAATAGCCCCTAATATTGGTGCCAATTTATGAAGTAATAGCTCCTAGTATTGGTGCCAGTTTACACAGTAATAGCCCCTAGTATTGGTGACAATTTATGCAGTAATAGCCCCTAGTATTGGTGCCAGTTTATGAAGTAATAGCTCCTAGTATTGGTGCCAGTTAACGCAGTAATAGCCCCTAGTATTGGTGACAATTTATGCAGTAATAGCCCCTAGTATTGGTGCCAGTTTACACAGTAATAGATCCTTGTATTGTTGCCAGTTTATGGAGTAATAGCCCCTAGCATGGGTGTCAGTTTAACCAGTAATAGCCCCTGTAATTGGTGCCAGTTTAAACAGTAAAAAAAACCCCTAGTATCGATGCCAGTTTACTCAGTAATAACTCCTAGTATTGGTGCTAGTTTTTCGCAGTAATAAAGCCTAGTATTGATGCCAGTTTACTCCATATTAACCCCTAGTATTGGTGCTAGTTTATGCAGTAATAAAGCCTAGTATTGATGCCAGTTTACTCCATTTTAACCCCTAGTATTGGTGCCAGTTTAGGCAGTAATAAAGCCTAGTATTGATGCCAGTTTACTCCATTTTAACCCCTAGTATTGGTGCCAGTTTAGGCAGTAATAAAGCCAAGTTCTGGTAATAACCCCTAGTATTGGTGCCAGTTTAGGTAGCAATAAAGCCTAGTATTGGTGCCAGTTTACACAGTAATAAAGGCTAGTATTTGTGCCAGTTTACACAGTAATAAAGCCTAGTGTTGATGCCATGCTCTCAGCACAGAGGAGGTAGGGAAGAATAGTGAGACCTGCCAACCACAGTGATGAAAATGTTAAGGCCGGTCATGACAGTGGTGGCGGTCTTAACGCTTTTATCAACTTCATGGGAGAATTTATGATTTCCCCGCGGGTCTTCTGATTCCTGTGAAGTAAGGGGGTTGGTAATATGAAGCGAGGACTGTAGTGTCAAAAAGGGGGAAGGGGACTATCATGTAAAGGGGACTGTGGTGTAAGGATGGGGGGGGGGTTGCTGTGATGTAATGATGTGATTGAAGAACTGAGGGCAATGGTGTAAAGGGGGGTCTGTGATGGGGCGTGTGCAATGAGGTAGTCTGTGATGGGGCTGTGTGACGGGGTGGTGTGGGGGGGGTCTGTGAGGGGGAGGTCTGTGACAGAGGTGTGGGTCTATGATGGAGCAGTCTGTGATGTCTGTGATGTAAATGAGGGGATGTGATTTAAATGTGATTTAAATGGGGAGTCTAGGAAGAGTGTAAAGGGGGAGACTGTGATGTAATGGGGGAGACTGTATTGTAATGGGGGAGATAGCGATGTAATGGGGGAGACAGCAATGTAATAAGGGAGACTGTGATGTAGTAGGGGAGATTGCGATGTAATAAGGGGGACTGTGATGTAATGGGGAGACTGCAATGTAATAAGGGAGACAGCAATGTAATAAGGGAGACTGAGATGTAATAAGGGAGACTGTGATGTAATAAGGGAGACTGTGATGTAATGGGGGAAACTGCGTTATATTAAATGAGACTGTGATGTAAAGGGGGAGATTGCGATGTAATAAGGGAGACTGAGGTGTAATGGGGGAGACAGCAATGTAATAAGGGAGACTGCGATGTAAAGGGGGAGACAGCAATGTAATAAGGGAGACTGAGATGTAATGGGGGAGACAGCAATGTAATAAGGGAGACTGAGATGTAATGGGGGAGACAGCAATGTAATAAGGGAGACTGAGATGTAATGGGGGAGACAGCAATGTAATATGGGGGGACTGTGATGTAATGGGGGAGACTGTGATGTAATAAGGGAGGCTGTGATGTAATAAGGGAGGCTGTGATGTAATAAGGGAGGCTGTGATGTAATAAGGGAGGCTGTGATGTAAAGGGGGAGACAGCGATGTAATAAGGGAGACAGCGATGTAATAAGGGAGACAGCGATGTAATAAGGGAGACTGTGATGTAATGGGGGAGACTGTGATGTAATGGGGGAGACTGCAATGTAATGGGGGAGACTGTGATGTAATGGGGGAGACAGCAATGTAATAAGGGAGACTGTGATGTAATGGAGGAGACTGCGATGTAATAAGGGAGACTGTAATGTAATAAGAGGGACTGTGATGTAATGGGGGAGACAGCGATGTAATAAGGGAGACTGTGATGTAATAGGGGAGAATGCAATGTAATAAGGGGGACTGTAATGTAATAAGGGGGACTGTGATGTAATAGGGGAGAATGCAATGTAATAAGGGGGACTGTAATGTAATAAGGGGGACTGTGATGTAATGGGGGAGACTGCAATGTAATGGGGGAGACTGTGATGTAATAGGGGAGACAGCGATGTAATGGGGGAGACTGCAATGTAATGGGGGAGACTGTGATGTAATAGGGGAGACAGCGATGTAATGGGGGAGACAGCGATGTAATGGGGGAGACAGCAATGTAATAAGGGAGACTGCAATGTAATAAGGGAGACTGTAATGTAATAAGAGGGACTGTGATGTAATGGGGGACACAGCGATGTAATAAGGGAGGTCTCTGCAAGGGCACTAGAAAACCATTGTTTCCTATGTGCCCCGTTCACACTGCAACATTACCCCTGGACGATGAGCAGTGCGGTGTGAAATGCATACTGTGTGCATTTTTCTGCAACATACTGGAGCTCTCCTGAAGGCTCTGTGTACAGTCTGTTTCTATGTACCACAACTGAGCTTTGGTGCATAAAAAAGAATGAAATGTAATTCTGACATTTCAATAGAATTGAAAGAAAAAAAGGACACAGTGCGACGCACTTAAATGCGTACCACCACACCAGTTCCTGGACCTCACACTAAAAGGGGCCCACACAGTAGAACCCTGCATTTTACCATAAGGGCCAGGATGTTTGTGCCCTAAGGGTGATTGGGGGGGGGGGGGGGGGTGACTGAGACGTGTACAGGAGGCTGTGATGTAAAACTCGGACTTCTGCTGGCAGAAAAGTTTACTACCTGGACCTCCGTGAATTTTATTTCAGTGCCCCTGCTATAGAGAGAGAGCTGCTCTACCAACATGGGAAATTTGAACCACCTATGTAAGTTAATAAAAGAATTATGACCACTCTTGCATTACGTTTCTTACAGCCCTCGTATTTTCCTGTGTCATAAAATGTCAGCTGGGAAGTTCGGAGTCTCCGCTGTATAAGCGTGTACGCTCAGGAACAGCAGTACATTCATTTCAGGCCAAAACATCACAGCAGTGAAAATTCCTGCTCTGGAATTTTTGGCGTCACGTTGGATGCAGTGGTTTTGGTGCCAACTAATTAATCACATCCAAAACCTAATTCATGTCTATCCAAACCCAAGAAAACAATGTATTACAGTGCAGTCCTTAGATGGATACATTTTCTTTTGTAAAGTAAAACCTAACTCACTAAACCCAAGAACAATAACGTAATATATTACAGCTTACAGTCTTCAGTCTTTAATGTGGTGGCTGCCTTGGTTTTCTTTTTTTTTTAATCATGCGAAGAACATTTTCAGCAAATAAATGATGATCTTCCAGAAATGCGGTGTCCTTGTCACTCCCTGTGGGCTTCACTGAAGAGTATCTCCCTTCCTTATCTTGTGTAAACTATCAAATTGCCCTGTCCCCCCTCCCCCATGTATTGGAGATGAAGAGATACAGACATGCTTGTAGTAGTGATCGACCGATATCGTTTTTTTGTTGCCGATACCGATATTTTGGCCATTGCATATCGGTATTGGCCGATATTTGCCAATATTTTCATATATTTAAAAAATTATTTTTTTTTTTATTTGACAGGTACTCTTGTGGAGGGATCTGGAGGTCTAAAAGACCCCAAACCCCTCCTCTGCACTTAAAAGCATTCAAAACGCCAAGTTTGGCTGTTTTGCATGCTGTCATTTTTTTTTTATCTGGCGCCAGTACCTGGAAGTGATGTCATGACATCACTTCATTGCTTATATCTTTAATTTGTACATATGTGAGTGGCATATTAAATAACATTTGTAAATGGAATGTTATATGACATAATTTTACCCTTACATTAGCAATATTTGGAATATCGGCCAGTTCTGGGGCCGAAAACAGATATATCGCAAAAGTCAATATTAGCCATGCCGATAATCGGTCGATCCCTAGTTTTTTTTTGAAAATTTCTGTTTATTAACCACTTTCCCACCAGTCACATTGCTGCTACTGCAGCAATGTGGCTCGTTATCATCCAGCGACGTAGACCTACGTCGCTGGACTCCTCCCCCTGTAGGCGGCGCTCGCGCACCGCCGGAGGCGCGCTCCCACTGTTTTCAGTCACAGCGGGAGTCGGGCTCTTCCCCGATCGTCGGGAAATCGAGTGAGGAGATCCGCCCGCTTGTGTAAACAGAGCGGGCGGATCTCCTAAGTGACAGGGACTGACAGATCGGAGTGTTCAGCATAGCTGAACATCCGATCTGTCCTTGTGTCACTCAGTCACCTCCCCCCCCACACGTTAGTAAGCACCAGGCATACATTAACCCCTCCCTCTCTAATAAAATTAACCCCTTCCCTGCCAGTGTCATTTTTGCAGTAACAGTGCATATATATAGCACTGATTACTGCAGTAATGTCACTGGTACCCCCAAAAGTGTCAAAAATGTCAGTCAAGGGTCCGATCTGTCCGCCGCAATGTCGCAGTCCCGCAAACAAAATCGCAGATCGCCGCCATTGCTCGTTAAAAAAAAAAACACCAAAAATGACTGAAATCTTTCCCTTAGATAGTAAACGCAATAACTTTTGCGCAAACCAATCAAAATACGCTTATTGCGATTTTTTTACCAAAAATATGTAGCAGAAAACAAATTGGCCAAAGATGATAAAAAATTTTGATTTTTACATTTTTTTGGGGGGAATTTCATATAAAAAAAAAATGTGAAAAATTTTGTTATTTTTTCAAAATGTTCGCTATTTTTTTGTTTATAGCGCAAAAAGTAAAAATTGCACAGGTGATTAAATACCACCAAAAGAAAGCTCTGTTTGTGGGAAAAAAAGGACATAAATTTCGTTTGGGTACGGCGTTGTATGACCGCGCAATTGTCAGTTAAAGTCGCACAGTGCCGAATCGCAAAAAGTGGCCTGGACGTAAGACAGCAAAATCCTTCGGTGGTAAAGTGGTCAATTTGTACATATGTGAGTGGCATATTCAATAACATTTTACAAATGGAATGTTATATGACATAATTTTACCCTTAAATTAGCAATATTTGGAATATCGGCAATATCGGCCAGTTCTGGGGCCGATACAGATATATCGCAAAAGTCAATATCGGCCCTCGATATATCGGCCTTGCCGATAATCGGTCGATCCCTAGTTTATAGTTCATATCAGGAGAGCGGCCTAGACATGCATGCTTCCTCCATAGATACAGAGGATGACTAACGTAGACACCCAGGGACTGGAAGTGTGTTATCTGCAGGATATCCAGGTGAAAATAAAGTAAGGCTCAGTTCACACTGGGGCGACCTGTCAGGCGACTTAGTCCACTGACAAGTCGTGCCCCACTCAGTGCAATGGAACAGCTCTAATCGCGCCCCACTCAGTGCAATGGAACCGCCCTAATCACTCCGACTTAGAAAAAAGGTTCCTGCAATACTTGGAGGCAATTTAGAGCGACTTGCATTGACTTCTGTTAAAGAAGTCGTTTTCAAGCAGCGGTGAGGTCGCACAGTGGGGCATGGCTTCAAAGTCGGGGAACTTTGAAGCCGCGCTAGTGTGAACCGAGACTAAAAGGAGCTTGGAAAAAAAAGAAAAGGAATGCTGCTACCACACCAAGGACTAACAATCTGCAATATAGTACATTTTTGGTTTGGGGTTTAGATACACTTGAAGGCTAAGTACATTTTCTGCAAGTATAGAAATCATGTGTGTCTGTAAGTCCCTATGCACTGAATTGAAAGCTAAATATCAGCTTTCTCAGCTATCTTCCCCCCCTGCCACCCCTCCATGTAACTGAGATGAGGAAAGAGAGAGGTGTTTGTAGTCCAAATCAGGAAGGCAACCTCAGGTGACAACTCTACTTCTCCATATACGCAGTACAATGAATGAATATGGTCACCCTAGGATGGGAAGTGTGTTGTTGGCGGGATCACCAGGTGAGAGTAAAGAAAAAAAAGAAAGCTAATGAAGCCACCACAGCTAAGGACTGGTAAGCTGAAATCTATTACATTTGTGTCTTTGGGTTTAGATAGACTTTAATGGACATTTGATGGACTCAACTGATCCTTAACCTCAAACTGCCCCTTAAACCTTCCACTGAACCCAACCTCTAAATATTTCTCTTTAACTCACCCATGATGTTGAAAACTTGCATCCATATCACACTGAAAATTGTTTGCTTTTATATAATGGCACTTTTTCACTGCAAGTACCGGCTCGGCTCTACTCGGCCCTGCTTGGCCCGGTTTGCTTTTCCACTGCTGGTACCGCATGGTACGGTGTTGGAACGGTTCGGTACGGTACGGTATAGGTTTGCTTTTCCACTAAAGTAGTACTAAAGTTAAGTGGGTGGGATAACAACGGGGTGGGTGGGATTCTCTGACCAATCAGTGGCTAGTAGTGACTGCATGCAAAGGATTGTGGGATATGGTACCAGTTTGGTACCTGTTGGAACCACAATCGAGTAGGTACTGTTTTTTCAGAGCCGTACCGTTCGGTTCCATGCAGTGGAAAAGCGCCGCTGTACCGTACCGTACCGAACCGTTCCGACACCATACCATGCGGTACCAGCAGTGGAAAAGCACAAAAGCGTGCCAACCTGTTCGGTTCCATGCAGTGGAAAAGCGCCATAAGACACATAAAAAAATCTTTTCTGACAACTATATGAAACCTGCATGTATACTCAAGATACCAACTGATTGGAATTAATCTTTAAGGGGCCACATTATGGCGACTAAGAGCCCAAACTTCTTAATTTCCGAAGATGAAGGAACTTTAGAATATTACCACATTCTAACATGTCATCCCAGAGATCGGCGCCAAAAACATTTCCTCATACTAGAAAAGAATTTACTTTAATGTCACAATGAACCACTCCTTTTTTTTCCCCAGTATTTCCTTTAATGAATGGGCCAACATACTGCATGTATGTATGTACATAACTGTATAATTGTATTCAACTTTCGGCAATCCTTTGGGCTAGCCTTCAGGGCACCATGTCTGATATGCAGAAGAACTTTTTCTTGGCAAATCTTTTACGAGGTAGGTCGGAAAGGTCTTGCTTCAACCCTCCTCAATTGCTTGAGCTTGGAATCAGCAAGCAGAATGTGATAACAAATGTACAGGACATAATTTGTACACATATAGCAGGGGTCTCCAAACTTTCTAAACAAAAGGCCAGTTTAGTGTCCTTCAGATTTAAGGGGGCTGGACTATGGCCATCGGGAGTAGAAAATGTCCCAGCATCAGTTGGAGTAAACAATCCCCCATGGTGTCATTGTTAGGAATTGTGCCCCATCATTGGTTTCAATGCGCCCTATTGTTGGTGTCATTGAGAGGAACTGTGCCCCACCGTTGGTGTCAATGGCAGGAATTGTGCCCCATTATTGGTGTCATTGGGAGAAATTGTGCTCCTTTGTAGGTGTCGGTGAATGAAATAGTGCCCCAAGGGCCAGATAAAAGTATGTAAAGGGCCCCCTGCAGTTCGGCGACCACATAGAGCGTGGACAATTTGGATGGGAGCCAATGCATCTACTACTGCATATATCTGGAATTTGGGAGGAAACTAGAATACTCTAAAGCCCTGTACACACGCACCGATTGTTGGTCGACCGATCGGCCGTCTTTTGTCCAGTGTTGTTTTGTTGGTTGAAATGTGCTCTAGACTGCACACGAATTTAGTCGGCCAACAACAACCAACTGCAGAAGTGATGTCATGTGATGGTTTACTTTCTGTGTGTTTTTTCTTCTCTGAGCATGCCCAGTCTTGCTCATCTGGCTTTTGTCGGCCGAAATCTGTACTGACTGACGAACAATCGGCCGTTCTGGTGACGGCCAACAAAAATGTTATAGCCTGCACACCAGATTTTGTTCGGCCGAAAAGTCGCAGTCGGTTGTCGGAAGCATTATACTAACAAGCACATAATCGGTCGATCAGGCGGCGGCCGAATATTTACGGCCGACAATCGGTACGTGTGTACGGGCCTTAAGAAAACCAGTGCAAACACAGTGAGAACATGCAAACTCCATATGCCAACATTTGCTACACTACTAAATGCCCTGGAAACCAATCTAGGCCAAGGCCATCATTTTCAATTCCAGAATTCAAGAAGTTGGTTCGGACCCTTCCCTGTCTCTTAAACCCAAAATATCTTTCTCTGGCCTTTCACTACAATCAGACTGTTCCACCACAGCATAGGCACACATTATGTATGATGCAATCACTGAAAATGTTTCGTTAACTAGTGTGCACAGCAATGTTCAAATGACAGACTTCCAAGCTGTGATTAAATGAAAATGTATATTAGATGGAGCACAAGGGAACAGTGACTCGTTTAGAGAAATAAAGCAAATATCCACCTTGTAGAGGGTGCCAAACTGTCACTTAAGCCTGGTTATTTGGGGGCGAGCTCTCAATAGTCCCAACACAATACCCCAGAGCAGTGCTTTTAAAAAAAGTAAGGGCTGGATTTTCACTAGGCAACATAGCCCATGGCCACCAGGGGTGGCACACAGCCCATGGCCACCAGGGGTGGCACACAGCCCATGGCCACCAGGGGTGGCACACAGCCACCAAGCTACTGCAATCTATGGGCTTACAGAGACTGTAAGGTAAAACCTTACTCTGCTTTTTCGCTCCTGCATATTAATTCAAATGTAACTCAAACTAAAAATGGTACAATGCATCCGGAAAGCATTAACCTAGCTTCACTTTTTCCACATTTTGTTATGTTACAGCCTTATTCCAAAATGGATTAAATTCATTATTTTCTTCAAAATTCTACAAACAATACCCCATAGTGACAATGCGAAGACTTCTGTTTGAAACATCTACATAAGTATTCAAAGCCTTTGCCATGACACTCAAATTTGAGATCAGGTGCATCCCGTTGATCATCCTTGAGATGTTTCTACAACTTGATTAGAGTCCACCTGTGGTAAAAACAGTTGATTGGACATGATTTGGAAAGGCACACACCTGTCTATATGAGTTCCCATAGTTAACAGTGCATGTCACAGCACAAACCAAGCCATGAAGTTCAGGGAATTGTCTGTAGACCTTTGAGACAGGATTGTATGCAGGCACAGATCTGGGGAAGGGTACAGAAAATTTTCTGCAGCGTTGAAGGTCCCAATAAGCACCGTGGCATCCATCATCTGTAAATGGAAGAAATTTGGAACCACCAGGACTCTTCCTAGAGTGAGCTGCCCAGCCAAACAGAGTGATCGGGGGAGAAGGGCCTTAGTCATGGAGGTGACCAAGCACCCATTGGTTGCTCTGACAGATCTCCAGCCTTTCTCTGTGGAGAGAGGAGAACCTTCCAGAAGAACAACAATTTTTGCAGCACTCCACCAATCAGTCCCGTATGGTAGAGTGGCCAGACAGATCCACTCTTCAGTAAAAGGCACATGACAGCCCGCCTGGAGTTTGACAAAAGGCACCTAAAGGACTCTCAGAACATGAGAAACAAAATTCTCTAGTCTGATGAAACAAGTATAGAACTCTTTGGCCTGAATGGCAAGCGTCATGTCTCCAGGAAACGAGGCATCGCTCATCACCTGGCCAATGCCATCCCTACAGTGAAGCATGGTGGTGGCAGCCTAATGCTGTGGGGATGTTTTTTTTTCAGCAGCAAGAACTGGGAGACTATTATTATTATTATTTTTATACAGGATTTAAATAGCGCCAACAGTTTGCACAGAGCTTTACAATATGAGGGAAGACAATACAGTTACAATACAATTCAATACAGGAGGAATTGGACGGCCCTGCTCGGGGGACTAGTCAGGATTGATTGAGAGAAAGATGAATACAGCAATGTTCAAAGACATCCTTTGATGAAAACCTGCTCCAGAGTGCTCTGGACCTCAGACTGGGGCAAAGGTTCATCTTCCAACAGAACAGGACAACGACCATAAGCATACAGCAAAGCTTACAAAGGAGTGGCTATGGGGGACAACTCTGTGAATGTCCTTAAGTGGCCCAGCCAGAGCCCAGACTTGAACCTGATTGAACATCTCTGGAGAGATCTGAAAATGGCTGTGCACCAACGCTCCCCATCCAACCCGATGGAGCTTGAGAGATCCTGCAAAGAAGAATGGAAAAAAATGCCCAAAAATAGGTGGGCCAAGCTTATACAGGCATACCCCACTTTTAAGTACACAATGGGACCAGAGCATGTATGTAAAACGAAAATGTACTTTAAGTGAAACAATACCTTTTTTTCATTTCTCAATGCATGTAAATACACATGCTCCATAGGAAATCTTGGTCAGCTTGACATGGCACTGCTCCCAAACCATAAGTGACAAGCAGGGCTGCTGATAGGGGGGGACCACCAGTCCTCTTGTAGGGGGCCCGAGCACACAGGGGGGCCCACACAGAGAGGGGGATTAGTGATGGACAACAAATACAGAAATCTTCCTCCAGCACTTGAATCTGATCTGTCCCTCTCCCTGCTATCACCTTTTATCTATTGAGAAAGAGACAGTCGTCCCTCACTAATCCCCCTCCCTGTGTAGCCCCCTCCCAGCACTTATCTCTGCTCAGGAGTTTATTTGTAAATTGTAACTTTGTTTCTCTCTCTCTGTCTCTCTGATCACTGAGCTCCAACTGCCCAGCCTGTATATTTTTCTCCTCATCTCATCTTCTTTTTTATTTAACATAGTTTTTTTTTTTTTTTTTTTTTAGATTTAGCAGGAATTATGTGAGTTATGTTATATTTGTGTCTGATAATAGTGATTTTGTTGTAATTTTAGCTAAATATATCTTTAATATTTTCTTGGGGGGGCCTGCCAGGTAGTCTGTACGGGGCCCCGCGATTTCTAACAGCAGCCCTGGTGACAAGGACATCAAGCTTGGGGAGCATGTTAAGGGGATCCAGGATTATGACATGGTAGATTACCTAGGCAAGCTGGCCAGCCACAAATAGGATATGTTGTAGTCCTGGGTCCCTTCTCTGTGCTCTCTAAGTTTGGTATCCCTGTCACTTATGGTTTGGGAGCAGTGCCATGTCAAGCTGACCAAGATTTCACATAGACGCCAATGTTAAAAACCAGGAGTAGTGCCATGCCAAGCTGACCAGGCTGTGTCCGTACTCGCGAGTGTATGTAAAGTGAGTGTACTTAAATGGGGTATGCCTGTAGTATCATACTCAAAAAGACCTGAGGCTGTATTTGGTGCCAAAGGTGCTTCAACAAAGTATTGAGCAAAGGCTGTGAAAACTTAAGACATGCGATTTTTTTTATTTTTTTTTATTTTTAATACATTTTTAAAGATTTCAAACAAACGTCTTTCACTTTGTCGTTATGGGGTATGGGGGTTGAGCAGCCCTTCCCACCCCCCACACACACCTGTACTCAATCAGTGTCCACCATCAAGTGGATATAGGAGGAGTCCCCTGTAGTGCATTTGCACACCTTTCCCAGCAAGGAGTATTATCTCCAAGGGTTAGAAAGGCTGGATTCATCTCTATTTCATGGATAGTGTAGGACCCACTGATAATGGGGTACTTTGACGCAGTGGTGGGCTTGAGCACGATATGGCCATATGGTGGGACCAAACCCCCATTTTTATTTATGGACTCTCTTCAGATTTGGTAGTTATTTCTTTTGCATTTGCGCGCTATTCTTTTTTAATATACATGTCTTTTGGTTCATAGCTGCAGCAGCTTTGGAAATACATGGGTATGCTCCCCCAAATTTTTTGCCTGTTTATTATGTATTCGGTCTGACCAGACTATCGAGGTTGAGCAGCCCTCCCCACCCCCCACACACACCTGTACTCAATCAGTGTCCACCATCAAGTGGATATAGGAGGAGTCCCCTGTAGTGCTTTTGCACATCTCTCCCAGCAAGGAGTGTTATCTCCAAGGGTTAGAGGGGCTGGATTCATCTCTTTTTCATGGATAGTGTAGGACCCACTGATAATGGGGTACTTTGACGCAGTAGTGGGCTTGAGCACGATATGGCCATATGGTGGGACAAAACCCCCATTTTTATTTATGGACTCTCTTCAGATTTGGTAGTAATTTCTTTTGCATTAGCGCGCTATTCTTTTTTAATATACATGTCTTTTGGTTCATAGCTGCAGCAGCTTTGGAAATACATGGGTATGCTCCCCCAAATTTTTTGCCTGTTTGTTATGGGGTATGGTTTGTAGAATTTTGAAGAAAATAATTAATTTAATTCATTTTGAAATAAGGCTGTAATATGACAGAATGGGGAAAAAGTGAAGCCCTGAGAATACATTCCACATGCACTGTAGATCAAAAAAAGTTGTGCCGCTATAGTACTCACTGCAGCTCTGCGGACACATTCCTAGTTATATCAATACAGTACCAATTGTGTCCGTGCGGTCATAATTTCATTTATACCATTACAGCACCATTTATGTCTGTGTAGATATGTTTCTGGAGATGAATTGATTGATATCGCACTGCATCTGGATCACATGTAAATCGCACAGGAACGCACAGTGTGCTCCTGTGTGATTCATGGTGGAAATGACTGCATTTATGCTGCATTGATTTTTGTATTTTATATCTTCTTGGAGTTCAGTTTAAGTATTCACATTTATACCACAATTTCTATAAATACATTTATATAACAAGGCATACAGTTACTATACATCAACAAATCTCCAGGAAGGTATTTTTATCCTCCACGCTCCTCTCACGGCATAAAAAAAAACAACGCTAACACAGCCGTGTCTTAGGTTCCCTTTACAGCTCTGCGATTGGCTGGAGATTGTATCTTTTTGGCTATAATAAAGGAAGTCCCTTCTTAGCAGCAACATTTCCTGGAAAAACACAGAAAGGCAAAAACAGCAAGAGATACCTGTGAGAGATAAACTCCCGACATCTCAGAGCCCTGCCTGTAAAACCAGCTTTTCAGAAAAGGTCACAGCAGCAAGATAACATTCAACTAAAAGTGAATTCAAATCAAACTCCAGCAATAAAGGTTTTTAAGTGGACAGCTTAGTAAAAGAAAAAAAAAAATCATGTCAATACACAGCAACGAAAAATAACAACGAAATAAAAAAATAACAACAAAAAAATAAAAACGAAATACACAGCATTTGAAAAAAAAAAAAAAAAGAAAAATGCTACCATTTTGTCCCCTTTCCCACGGGAAATCCAATCAGGTCCACCTCATAGTTTTTCAGGTAGCCATGATCAGATGGTCCATGCATTCCTTTGGACATATGGGTGTAAACGGACCTGTGTCTGTTTACACCCGCCTACCTCCGGGTCAAATTTAGGCCCGCAAAAAAAATTAATAAATAAAAAAAAAAAAAAAAAAAAAAAAAGGGAATGGGATCTGTCCTTTTCCATATAGGCAGAGATCAGATCCGAGGGTAGTTGGAAGTAAACAGCCACCCATGGAGCAGAGCAGGCTCTGTTCGTGTCCACTCTGCAGAAAGTGAGCGGTCACTGATTTGTCATCTGCCCGCTCTGATCAGCAGGAGATCTGTGAGCTGATCCCCTGCTAATCAGAATGGAACCGGCCTCCCGTGAAAGGGGCCTTATCAGTAAAAAGCCCTCTATGATTTGCAGTCATTGACTTTGCCTAGGCTAAGATGACATCATCATTTGCATGATGCCTTAGGCCACTTTCACACAAGCAGATGGATCGGGTCTGCCTATCCGTTTTACAGACGGGCCCAATCAGACCACCCATTGTTTTCTATGGAGAGGCTGATGTGTCCGTTTACACCCGCCTGCATCTGATCCGCTAAAAACAGATGGATGGGAATCCCATTCACCATCCATCTAGCAGATCGGATCGGATGGAAACGTACATGTGGTCCGTTTCGTTTCCATCCGACTGCCCCATAGAGAACAGCGGGCTGTGTCCATGTCCGCCCCGCTGCAAACCTGTCATCTGCCTCCTCAGCAGGGATCAGCCGAAAGATCCCTGCTGAGCATGCAGATCTGCTTGACAGAGTCCGCTCCATGTTTTTTTTTTTTTAATTTTACATTTTTTTTTACGGGGGATCTTTGGTGAGATAACAGAGGCCTAAACAGACCTCTGTATCGCTTTTTTGAGACCTCTGCATCAGCAGAGCGGACACGTACCTGTCTGCTCAATGTTTTTTTTTTTTTATTACATTTTTTTTACTTTTCACATTTTTTTTATATATGTTTTTTTTTTTGTATTTTTTGGGGTGGGGGTCTCTGGTGAGATATCAGAGGTCTAAACAGACCCCCATATCTCTTTTTTTGATACAGAGAAAGGGACTTAAGAAAGTTCCTTTCTCTGCAGCACATTACATGAATCAATAAGGAATCTGGATAGAGACTCCTTATCCATTCATAAACTGCCTTGGTCCACTGTACAATAGGAAGAGGGCTGGTAAACGCATGTTCACCAAGCCCCAGCTTCATCAGGACCATCTCCGATACCACCCCCCCCCCCGGCTCTCAGCTCGCCGTACATAGTGTCGGTCAATAGACGCAGGCGGCAGGAGGGGAAGGAGGGATGCCACTGGAGCAGGGATGGATGGATCAGGGGTGTGGGGGTCGGAATGGGGGAAGATTGGAGTGGCGGGGGGGGGGGGAATAGACTGTGATCCCCTCCAAGCCTCAGCAGCACCTGAAGCCGGCGGGAGCGGCAGAGGAGGGATGCCGGCTTCTAAAGTTAGCTGCAGGCAATCAGGTTTGGGGGGGGGGGGGGTCGGGTGTGTGGGGTGGGGAAATCAGTGCTGGGGGTGAATAAGGGGGATGAAGGGCTTTTAGTAAAGGAGAGAGTAGGGGGGAGTAGTTTTTGGTGACAGGGAGCAGGTGGGAGGTAAAGAGGCCGGGGACAGGGAAGCAGCAGCATGGGGGGGGGATTGTAATCCGCTGATGAGAGTTATAGAATTGTAACAGCACAGTCTGCTGAACAATTCTGTTATAAGTTCAAAGTCATTAAAATGACCGTGAGCTTACAGGAGAGGGAGAAATGAGGTCCCTGGGGGCGTACGGACCTGGCCAGCTGCAAGCAGTGCTGTAGGTCTGTACACCATACGGACCTGGCAGTAAAAGGGTTAAAAGCAGTTTACAATACAGAACATACCTGTGTGATGGCACAAGTGAAATTATCGATGCTCTGGGTGACGGCGATGTCTTCGTCCTCATCCAAATTGACTTCTGGCTCCTCAGATGGCATACCCACTACAAAACAAAGGAGGACATTAATAATAACAGGATAAGATGTGCAGAGCTCCAATATAAAGAGAAATGATGAGCTGCAGGAACCGCATATACAACATAACATCCATGCTAAGCACCACTCAAGATGAACCCAGACAGTACATTAGAAATACTTGTTTCGCTCCTGTAGGTTCAATTTAAAGCAGTATATCAGGCGTTGCAGGAACACAGGATCCATGCCTTCCCTACTAACAGAACAGCAATCTGTCTTGTTTACATAGGCAGATCACCGTTCTATCTTTCTGTCTAATGATCGGCGGGTGTTGGCTAACATTGAGTCTGCGGTACCCACAGATCAGCTCCTGCTGTGTATAATCACAGCAAGAGCAGGTCGCCGGTGGTGCGCATGCACGCCCCAGACCCGGAAGTGCACCCAGTGATAAATAGAACACCCAGTGAAAATAAAAAATTTTTGCCTTTACGGTTTTAGACTACCATCCAGAAGATTTCATTATTAGGTTGTGTAATACAAGCCAGTTGAACTGTAACATAAACGGTTTGGACAAGGTCAATTGGGTTTGTTGCAGGCTGGCTGGTAGGTGAGCTGGGAAATTTTATTTGTTGTTTTTGACATTTGTGACCCTCCCATGTGCTCCTTGCTGCAAAGGCCAGTGATAGGTTGGGGTGGTTAGTTACCATTGGTCTGTACTTTTGGTAAATTTGTGAGGGGATGCACTGGACACCTTCACTGGCATTGTGCTATTGATTGCAGTATAAGGTTTGGTGGATCCTCTCTCATGGTCTAGTCAGGTCTAGCGGACAGGCCTTTCAAACATTGGAAGAAATATAGCGTGTAGGATTCACATTGCACTGTCATGTCAGCGAGTTCAAGTTTTAAGTGACATTTCTTGAAAACAAGAGGAAAAGTCAAAGATATACAGAGGAATCTTTCCCAGTTTCCTGGAAGATCAGACAGTAAATAATTTAAAGCTTTCTAACTTTTCTCCAGGAAGAGTTAAGCAACACTCTCTGCTCTGTCATCCTGAGCTGTGCGATTAGTTAGACACTTTGCTCTTGCTGTGCTACATTCCGGCAACAACTCAATGCCATTTCTTGTAAACTGGTTGAAAAACAGATGAGCAACACAGCCATGGAACAGCTAAGTGCAGAGGGGGTGCTGCAAGGACAATTAATGGCAGAGGGGTGCTACAAGGACTGCTAAGGCCAGAGGGGTGCTACAAGGACTGCTAAGGCCAGAGGGGTGCTACAAGGACTGCTAAGGCCAGAGGGGTGCTACAAGGACTGCTAAGGCCAGAGGGGTGCTACAAGGACTGCTAAGGTCAGAGGGGTGCTACAAGGACTGCTAAGGCCAGAGGGGTGCTACAAGGACTGCTAAGGCTAGAGGGGTGCTACAAGGACTGCTAAGGCCAGAGGGGTGCTACAAGGACTGCTAAGGCCAGAGGGGTGCTACAAGGACTGCTAAGGCCAGAGGGGTGCTACAAAGACTGCTAAGGCCAGAGGGGTGCTACAAGGACAGCTAAGGCCAGATGGGTGCTACAAGGACTGCTAAGGTCAGAGGGGTGCTACAGAGACTGCTAAGACCAGCGGGGTACTACAGAGACTGCTAAGGTCAGAATGGTGCTACAAGGACTGCTAAGGCCAGAGGGGTGCTACAAGGATTGCTAAGGCCAGAGGGGTGCTACAAGGACTGCTAAGGCCAGAGGGGTGCTACAAGGACTGCTAAGGCCAGAGGGGTGCTACAGAGACTGCTAAGGCCAGAGGGGTGCTACAGAGACTGCTAAGGCCAGAGGGGTGCTACAGAGACTGCTAAGGCCAGAGGGGTGCTACAGAGACTGCTAAGGCCAGAGGGGTGCTACAAGGACTGCTAAGGCGGGAGGGGTGCTACAAGGACTGCTAAGGCCAGAGGGGTGCTACAGAGACTGCTAAGGCCAGAGGGGTGCTACAGAGACTGCTATGGCAAGAAGAGTGCTACAAGGACTGCTAAGGCCAGAGGGGTGCTACAAGGACTGCTAAGGCCAGAGGGGTGCTACAAGGACTGCTAAGGCCAGGGGGATGCTACAAGGACTGCTAAGGCCAGAGGGGTGCTACAAGGACTGCTAAGGCCAGAGGGGTGATACAAGGACTGCTAAGGCTAGAGGGGTGCTACAAGGACTGCTAAAGGACTACAAGGACTGCTAGGGCCAGAGGGGTACTATAAGAACAGCTAAGGGCAGAGGGATGCCACAAGAAGTTCTACATGCAGAGGGTGCTACAAGGACTGCTAAGGGCACAGGGATGCTTCTAGGAGTGGTAGGTGCAAAGAGATGCTAAAAGAACTGCTAAGTGCAAAGGGATGCTTCAAGGGCCACTAGGTGCAGAGAAATGCCACAAATACTGCTAAGTGACACAAGGATTGATAAGGGCAGAGGGGTGCTACAATGACTGCTAAATGCAGAGGGTCACCACATGGTATGCTAAGTGCTGAGGGGTTGTAGAAGGTTTGCTAAGTGCTGAGGGGTGTTAAAATGACTGAGAACATTATTAACATTGGTTTCCTGCTCCTGCAGATTTGCATTGTCCAGCACATCATACACAAGATCACATTCCACAGACTTATATGTATGCTGTAGATACAGAACAGCCTCTTTAGCACCAGGTGTGAGTGTAAAATATACCTATAAATCCCATGAAGGAAGGCCCTTATTCAGCCAGTTATTGGTGGGATTACGGAAAGGACGGGATGGAAAACGCCATCACACAATAGCAGGTTTTCTCTTGGACCAGGACAGATGTGGAGAAGGGTTAGAAACTTCTGTCTTATTGTGGTCAGTGCGACCCTCCCGTTCCTTTTCTCTTCAATCGTTTTTATTGTAGTTTTTAAGGCAGTATACAGAAATATATACGTAAACAATCATCATCAGAAAATTATCAATATCAATATCAAGATGCAATTTTAAATAAAATCAGCATCTAGGTTTCAAAGAAAAACCATAAACAATGTCATATGGCAATATGTATCAAATAACATTATAATAAATTGGTGATCACCAATAGTAGCCATATATATCGGAACTGTAAAAAGAATGTCAACTGAGACCAGTCTCTGTGGTCCACATCAGACGGTCCTGATCATATAACATATGTAATAACCAGAGAAATATGAAAGTAAGAAAAGGAAAAAAAAAAACAGTAGAGATATAGGAGAGTAAGAAAAAAAGATATACCCTTAGTCCCGAGCACAACTCAACACTCGGGGAGCCTGAAGATATGCAACCCAGGGATTCCACACTTTCTCAAACCTGGTTTGTCAATCTTTGGGAATGCTGGTCAGTTTTTCGCTAATCATAATCCAGGATATTTTATGTTTGACCATCATAATATTTAGCAACCGGTGATTTCCATGCACGCGCTATGGTTATTATAGCAGCTAAGAGAATATAGAATATGAGGGTACGTAGATGCCTGGGGAATCTCCTCTGACAGGTCGGCATTCTGCCCCGTCACCGAATGAATCAGGTTGAACATCCTAATCCAGAAACGCCGGACCTTCAGACAAGACCACCAGATATGTTACATATCACCTTCCTGTCCACATGCCCGGAAGCATAGGGATGAGGTACCAGGATACAGCTTCACCAACCATCCTCCCATTTCTTGTGGACGTGTCACAGGGAAAGGAAGAGAAAATCTCCCCAATGGGATCACATAGAAATAAGAACCCGACAGAAATCGTAAAAGCCATCCATGAGCAAAATTTAAAGCGGTTGTATACTGCGGAAAAAAAAAAAAAAAATCCTGCAAGACAAAGGCATAATGAGCTAGTATGCATTGCATACTAGCTCATTATGAAATACCTTAAAACGAAGCCCCGACATGGACGCCCGGACACCGCTGTGGGAGCCGTCATGCTCCCTCGGCATCTCTTCTGTGTTTGTCGGCTCCGGCGCTGTGAGTGGCCGGAGCAGTGATGACGTCACGCGCGCACTTCCCGGCAAGTAGCCGGCAAGGAACTCTGAAGGTCTGCCGGACCTTCAGAGCGCATGCGCCGCTAGCGTCAACGGCTGCATGCAGGGCAAATATCTCCTAAAGCGTGCAGGTTTAGGAGATATTATTGTACCTACAGGTAAGCCTTGTTATAGGCCTTATTATAGGCTACCTGTAGGTAAAAGTAAAAAAATGTAGTATACTACCGCTTTAAATGATCTTCAATTTCTAGCACCACCATCCTTGCTGCTTCCACAATTCCTCCAAAGCAATTTTTACTTCCTGGAGTCTGCTATTATATGATTCACTGCAGCGCCACTTTAGGGAATGATAACCGGTGATCACGCCATTGCAGCCTTCCTGAGCCAGAGAGGAACTCCACAGCTGGACAACCAATAGGAAACGTCCAGGCAGCAAAGCAGGCACCCAAGGAAGGACCCCCCCCCCCCCCCACACACTCTGCAGTATAGAAGACAGAACCAAATGCATCATGTGACCCCAGATTTAGATGAGTAAACCAGGCTTTTAGCCTATTTTTTTTGCTGCAGCAATTAGTTGCACAAGAGTTGGGTGTATTTTTTTTGAGGGTGGGGGGCTGCCTGGTAGAGTGATCCAGGACAGAAGGCTTTAACCAAATGTATATTTAACATAGTAAATGCTGGGTAAAGGCAAGGCTTCCTATGGGGTCCCCAAATATAGGCTGAGCTATATTTGGCTTTGCTCAAAAATAACCTGCAGTGTGGTCACAATAGCTATAAAAAAATGTAAACAGCTGGTGACTGTCTGATCCTGGCTTAGTAAAGCTCTGTTGAGTAAGCACAATGAATACCTTAAGTGGGGTACACACTAGTAGAAAATCTGCCGAAAATTCCCATCCGAGGTAAAATCATCCGATTTTCGGCTAGTGTGTACACAACTTTCAGCAGCCGACATTTTCAACGAAAAAAAAAAAAAAAAGGAGGGACAAACACCAAAATTTTTATCGTCCGTCCCCAGACGACCAATTTTGGTTTAATGTGTATGCAGTACGTCTACGAAAAATCGGATACAAAAGACTGCGCATGATCTGAAGTTGCTGACGACCCGGAAGTCTAGGAACAAATGTCCCAAAAAAGAAAAGAAAAAAGGACGAGAAATTTTGTGAACATTTATGCACTGTCAACTAAAAACGGTTATGAACGCTGAGAAAGAGAGACAAAAATCGGAGGATATTTCGTCCGATTTCCGCCAAGTGTGTACGGGCCTTAAGGTTACCTACACATGACATGCTCATTGTCCTACAAAGCTGTTATCTGTTGGATCAGAAAATTGTTGTTTATCTGTAGACACTTTTGTGTACTTCCTCTGGCCAACCAGTCATGGGAGAAGTGTCCATTATATGAGATAAAGAGGCTGGGACTGCTGCCTAGAGCATTAACATGCATTTTTATAGACATCATCCTGCACTTCTGCCTGCAAGGGCGCACGCTGACGGGTCGCTTCTGCTGTGATTCTTCACATCAGAAGCCGATCTGTGGGTGCCGGGCACTGGATGTCCTCTGGCACCCGCTGATCGCCGATAAACAACACAAAATGGGGATCTGCCTATGTAAACAAGGCAGATTGCTGTTCTGATGGGGGGGAGAGATGGATTCTGTGTTCCTGCAAAGCAGGGACTAGAATAAATCTCATCCCCAAGTAAAAGCACCACACAGTGTACACAAAACCACAGGTTAGGCACACAGTTAACCCTTTGATCGCCCTAGATGTTTAACCCCTTCCCAGACAGTGTCATTAGTACAGTGACCATGTATATATATTTTTTTTAGCACTGATCACTGTATTAGTGTCACTGGTTCCAGCAAAGTGTCAGTTAGTGTACGATTGTCTGCCACAATATCCCAGTCCTCTTTAAGTCGCTGATCGTCCCCATTATTAGTATAAAAATAATAAATAAAAAAATACATAATATACTATTGTTTGTAGATGCCTTAACGTTTGCGTAAACCAATCAATATACGCTTGTTGTATTATTATTACGATATGTAGTAGAATACATATTGGCCTAAATTTATGAATACATTTGAATGACATTTTTTAATTGGATATGTTTTTCAGCAGAACGAAAAAAATATATATATTTTTTTATTCTTTCAAAATTTGTTGCTATTTTTTTTGTTTATAGCGCAAAAAATAAAAAACACAGAGGTGATCAAATCGAACCACAAGAAAGTTCTATTTGTGGGGAAAAAATTACAAATTTTATTTGGGTTCGGTGTTTCATAACTGCGCAATTGTCAGTTAAAGTATCGTAGTGCCGTATCGCAAAATGGCCTAGCCATGAAGGGGGGTAAATCTTCTGGAGGTCAAGTAGTTAAAGCGGAGTTCCGGCCTCAAAATCGATAAAATCGATTTTGGGCCATCCGCTTGCTAAGGGGAACCTGAAAAAGAAATCAATACTGGCTATTTTTTTTTTTTTCTTGTCACTTACCTTATTATAGAAGAAAATATACTTACCTTCCCTCCACTTCCTCCCTCTGCGGACGCGGCCTGCGCCGTCACTTCCGGTTTGTGATGATTCCTGGGAGCTGAACGTCATCACTCCCTGGAATCAATGCGCCTGCACCGGCCCCGCTCGTCACTTCCGGTGCAGGCACGGCATTCACTGCTAAACCGCTACTGGGCATGCCCAGAAGCTGTGTAGGGATCCCGCGCCTGCACCGGAAGTGACGAGTGGGGCCGGTGCAGTGCATTGTGGGACTCCGACAGCACAGAAGAGGACACTAAGAGGGACGCTGCGGCTTCAGCTGCCCACACCTGAGATGGCAGCGCTGGAGAAGAAATTTTCAAGGTAAGTATTTCTTCTTACAGGTAAGTGCGACCCGGGACAGTTCAGAGGATATCCATTGTGGAATGTACTAGCCCTGACTGTCCCGGGGGTATTTTTAGCTCAAATTGACCCCCGAGGCCGGAACTCCGCTGTAGTTAATGAATGCAACAAAGAGGGGTATGGGATTTTTACACATACACCACAGATTGAACTAGATGGACTGGTGTTATTATTCAACCTTACAAACTATGTAACTAAGAAAGCATTAGAACTTGGGGAAAGTCCTGTCATCAACCAGGGACAAGTCTGTGGGACCCAGGCCAGATTCAACCTTTGAGGAAAAGGGTCCTTCCTACCGTTCCCACCTTATTGCATCAGGTAGGCGCACCCCAGTCCAAAAGGCACCAGCGTTCTCTCTCCTAATAAGAACAGATGCTACGCTTGATCTTAGCCAAAAGGCCGAGAAGAATTAACATGCATGCTTGGCTGAAACAAAAAAAAATTGTTACGCATATTTACGAAATTATTATTCTACAGAATGACCTGAGGTGGTTCATTGTTCACCATTTCTTGTCTATGGGTGGATTATTGTTCATTGTCCACCATTTCTTGTCTATGGGTGGATTATTCTATCTCAGAGACAGGTTGAGTTGGCCTTCAAGTAGAAGCCCAGCGCTGACTGTTAAAGCTCAGCGATATCTTTAACCTCAGCAAGTAATCCACCTTATCTACTTGTGATCAATGGATGTATACGTAAGACGCTATAAATAAATGTATGAATGCAGCTCATTCACCTCGAGCTAATTCTGTGCTACATTGTAAGGTCTGTGAGTCACCCAGCTGCTCCAGATGCGTAAGTGCTGCTTTCATGTGTCCTCTATGACAGGCGTGAGCAGGTATTTTCACGCTAATTCACATGCATGTACAGTATCCATCCTCCCACCTTCCATCCACACCCCGGAGAAGAGATCCACAATGACAAATATCGAACGCTCGTCATTCTATTGCATTGTCTGATCTATCTGCTTATTTATCAACTTACCCGGCTAAAATAGAAGTGTTCGGATGCTCCGGGGTCAGCAAAGTTGATAAACCAGAAAGTTTCGCAGCTAAGAATGTTTGAAGAATTCCTCGTAGGACCACAACAAAAACATAATGGCTGTCATTCATCTGCTTGAAGTACATGAAAAAAATGTACTTACGTAAAAACAGATACATGGCGACTAGTGTCCGATGGCATTTCCTTGCAACAATTGCGTGATTACACAGTACAAAAGGCCTTGCCTGTCTCAGAGTTAACCACTTAAGCCCCGGAAGATTTTACCCCCTTCCTGACTAGAGGGTATTTTGCGATTCGGCACTGTGTGACTTTAACGGACAATTGCGTGGTCGTGCGACGCTGTACCTAAACAAATTTGACGTCCTTTTTTCCCACAAACAGAGCTTTCTTTTGGTGGTATTTGATCACCTGTGCGATTTTTTGATCATGCGCTATAATCAATAAAAGAGAGACAATTTTGCAAAAATAACAATATTTTTCACATTTTTTTATATGAAATTCCACCCCAAAAAATTTAAAAATCTAATTTTTTTTACATTTTTGGCCAATTTGTTTTTTGCTACCTATGTTTGGTAAAAAAAAATCACAATAAGCGTATTTTGATTGGTTTGCGCAAAAGTTATTGTGTTAACTAACTAAGGGAAAGATTTTTGTCATTTTTGTTGTTTTTTTTTTTTAAACGAGTAATGGCGGCGATCTGCAATTTTTTTTGCGGGACTGCGACATTGCGGCGGAAAGATCGGACCCTTGACTGACATTTTTGACACTTTTGGGGGTACCAGTGACATTACTACAGTAATCAGGGCTATACATATGCACTGTTACTGTAAAAATGACACTGGCAGGGAAGGGGTTAACTTTATTAGAGATGCAGTGACTATGTGTGTCCCTAGGGGCGTGCTTCTAACTGTGCAGGGATGTGGCTGTGTGTGTAACAGCACAGATCGACGGTCCTACATAGCAGGACCGTTAGATCAGTGCTTTTACACAGGGGAGAATGATAGGCGGCTGTGTTCACATTAGCCGCCTGCCTTTCTCCCTTCACAGCAGACGATCGCGAGTGACCGGCAGACATCGGGTCCGCCGGTCACACGCATGGAGGTGTCCGTGAACGAGCCGAGGCGGGAGCGCGCCTCCGGCGGCGCGCGCTCGCCCGCTATTGGCTCCCAGGCTAGTGACGTACCGATACGTCACTTTGCCTGGCCGGGGCTGACCGCCGCAGTACATGTACTTGCGGCGGTCGGCAACCGGTTAAAGTACATCTGGAAAGTATTCACAGGGCTTCACTTTTCCCACATTTTGTTATGCTACAGCATTATTCCAAAAATGCATTAAATTCATTATTTTTCCTAAAATTCTACAAACAATACCCCATTATGACAACGTGAAAGAAGTTTGTTTGAAATCTTTGCAAATTTATTAAAAATAAAAGCAGAGAGAGATGGGTGTATAAATACCAAAATACAGAACAACAATGTTTGGATGTTTGGTCCGGATGGATGCTTAATTACATGGATATGGATAAACCCACTGAAGTTACACTACCTGACACAGCAGGTGTTTTGTGATCCCACAGGGGGGGGCTGGAACCTGTGGGGGACATACGTCGGACAGGATGGTCGGGTAATGCAAGGCACTCCCATGCGACAAATGAGAGAAGAGTCCCAGACGGCTGAGACACTTGTGGACATCGCTGGATAGAGAGGGGGCTCAGGTAAGTATTAGGGGGGCTTCACACAGAAGGCTTTTTTATCTTCATGCATAGAATGCATAAAAAAACATTCTGACTTTATGATCCCTTTAACCACTTGCCGACCAGTCACTGGGACTGTACTGCGGCAAAATGGCTCGATTCCATCCAGCGAAGTAGACTCCTCCCCCTGTAGGCGGCGCTCCCGCTGTTTTCAGTCACAGCGGGAGTCGGGCCAGGGACGATCACCGCTGCTCTTCCCCGATCGTCGGGGAATCGAGTTTGGAGATCCACCCGCTTGTATAAACAGAGCGGGCGGATCTCCTAAGTGACAAGGAGTGACAGATTGCAGTGTTCAGCATAGCTGAACATGCGATCTGTTCCTGTGTCACTCAGTCACCTCCCCCCACACACGTTAGTAAGCACCAGGCATACATTAACCCCTCCCTCTCCAATAAAGTTAACCCCTTCCCTGCCAGTGTCATTTTTACAGTAACAGTGCATATTTATAGCACTGATTACTGTAGAAATGTCACTGGTACCCCCAAAAGTGTCAAAAATGTCAGTCAAGGGTCCGATCTGTCCACCGCAATGTCGCAGTCCCGCAAAAAAAAAAATCGCAGATCGCCACCATTACACGTTAAAAAAAAAAACCACCAAAAATGACAGAAATCTTTCCCTTAGTTAGTAAACGCAATAACTTTTGCGCAAACCAATCAAAATACGCTTATTGTGATTTTTTTTTACCAAACATAGGTAGCAGAAAACAAATTGGCCAAAAATTTAAAAAAATTTAGATTTTTACATTTTTTTGGGGGGGAATTTCATATAAAATTTTTTTAAAAATATTGTTATTTTTTCAAAATAAACGCTATTTTTTTGTTTATAGCGCAAAAAGTAAAAATCGCACAGGTGATCAAATACCACCAAAAGAAAGCTCTGTTTGTGGGAAAAAAAGTACGTAAATTTGGTTTGGGTACGGCATCGCACGACCGCGTAATTGTCAGTTAAAGTCGCACAGCGCCGAATCGCAAAAAGTGGCCCAGACGTAAGACAGCAAAATCCTCCGGTGGTAAAGTGGTTAAGCTGGGCATACACTAGTAGAACTTCATTGGACATTTTCCATTGTAAAAATGTTGTAAGAACGTCTCTTTTTTTAATAATCATTAGAAGGGTCAATCGGCGTTAGTTTTTTGACCATAGTGATGAGAAAATTTGAAGGCGCAGGATGGAAAACTGCACTTGAACAAACGAATCCTTACCAGTGAATGTGGTTTTTGCTTGGGAAATTATATTCATTTCAAAATCTAATTTTAAAAGCAAACAAAATCTTGAACTACTTTTGAATAACATTCTGAGAATTTTCATATGAATTTTCCTTAAAAATTCTCCTAGTGTATACTGATCTTTTAGGCTTCATGCACACTGGCCATTTCTGAAAGCCTTTCCCATGGCAGGAAAAAAACAGCCTAAAGCCACGTTTTTACAAATGCATTTAGGTGCGTCAAGTGCTTGGGCATTCATTCAGTTCATTAATATCATGAAGAGCGTAGCGCAATACCCACTAACATCTATCCCAGTATGTGATTCAATGTAAATAACGAAAATACATAAATCAGTGCTCCATCACATATGTCAGTGTCCATAAAAGTAAAAAAGTCCATAAATATAGGAATTCACCTACGATATCTGTGCCCCCTCCACCACGTGAAACTTGCAACAAAATTGTGTGCCACACCAACATCTATTGCACTCCAGCCTCTCACCTTCCTGCTATGACCCCTGCTTTACCAGTAGGTCACAACATGGTTGGTTGTATACTCAATGTGAATAATCAGCGCAAAATAAATTAGTGTAAAATTGGTGTACAAAATTATAATAAATTATTACTAATTGCATAAATGCACATATCTGGTCAAAACGAATCACAAATTCCAAAAACTCATAGCAAAACAATATATTATTATAACTTGCTGAGGAAGCTTATTTGGAAGAGTAACGCGTACAGTTTTATGTTCACATTTCTATGTGAGTATTTTTATCCTTGGTTTTACTACAATAAATTGTTGGAAATTGAGAGCACTATGGTTTCTCTTTTTTTTTCTGGTTATACACGACTGATGGATATCTGTGGAGGAGACCATTTGGGTCCAAGTACATCCAGAGGAGACCATCCCAGTGAGATTCAGAGGGACACACTTACAGGCATTTGAGGCTCTGTTGTGGGGGCCACTGCTTGGAGGTGAGTGGACATTTTAGCCATAGGTGGAGGTCACTGAAGTCACTGGATTTATGACTGTTTAACACGATTGAATATTGCACGACGGTGGATTTTTATAATTTTATTGGGACTACGCACATTAGATTGCACTATACTTGCTGTGATATTTTTATGGTTGGTTGTATGGTTGTTTTCTTTTTTGTTGGTTGAACTAGATGGAATTTTTTCATCCTGCCTATGTAACAGGCTGTGCTCTTCTTTAAGGGAACTGGGAATGCAGATCTGATGTAACCGCTTCAACATCCCCTATATCGCCACACCAGCCTCCAATCTCGTGGTATTCATATGTAAGGGAACAGAACACACAAACTAGTGCTCTCCGTATAAAAAATATACATTATTTAATATAAAACAAATAGTTGCACATACATCGGTGGCACTTCAGCAGTGCTAACTAATGGCGCTTTTCCACTGCATGGAACCGAACGGTTCGGCTCGCTTTTGTGCTTTTCCACTGCTGGTACCACATGGTACGGTGTAGGAACGGTTCGGTACGGTACGGCGGCGCTTTTCCACTGCATGGAACCGAACGGTATGGCTCTCAAAAACAGTACCACCTCGATTGTGGTTCCAAGAGGTACCATACCCGGTACCATATCCCACAATCCTTTGCATGCAGTCACTACTAGCCACTGATTGGTCAGAGAATCCCACCCACCCTGTTGTTATCCCACCCACTTAACTTTAGTGGAAAAGCAAACCATACCGTACCGTTCCAACACCATACCATGCGGTACCAGCAGTGGAAAAGCAAACCGGGCCAAGCAGGGCCGAGCCGGTACTTGCAGTGGAAAAGTGCCATAACATCACATATACCACATGCATCGGCTTGCAGACATCAAGGGAGAGATGGCCCACGGGTGACATCACGTTCCAGGCTTCCCCCCATAAGCGTTACGTCCAGAGGTGTGGACTTCTTCAGTAGACGTCTTCATTCAGCTCATTGGCCAGAATATCAATTTTTTTGCCCATTGTATAGAATGAATTCTCTAGTGCTAAACGGGCCTAGCATTTATTTATAGGCGAGTCAGGCTTGTTTGTGGCAAAATGCTTCTCTCCTGACTGTGTTGGTTCTTTTTTTTTTTTCTTCCTTTAAATGCCTATGTGTGCAAGGGCCATTTTGGGCATTAAAAAGAAAAAGGATCTAATCCCCTTAAAAGTGCAGTTTTTGGCACCCAGTGTGAATGAGGCCTTAGTCAAATGTTGATAAAGTCTATACATGCTGGGACTGGAATTAGTGTGTTGAGTGTCTTAGTATCATCGCATCATGTTGCAACCTTGTATGTGATAAGAGAACTGTAATACCTCGTATGTATCTTTACGTTGTAATACTTCATACCTTGTACTTATTCTGGAGTGTGTCACAGTTTCTCTCGGTTATCTTTCTTTTTTTTATTGTATAGTTAGTTCATGGGTACAGCCTGAGAGGTACAGGGGCCATGTTTGTGTTGTAAAACAATTCTAAAAAAAAAAAAAATGAAAAAGGAGATACTGGTCGTTGGCTACATAGTCATTGCAGAGAGAGATGGTAAAACCAGCTACAGGGTATTTTTCTCACACTACGACATATAATTGCTGTCCACACTGTGCCAAAAAACAATGATCATTATTTTTTTTGTAGGCTTGGTTCATACTGTACTAGAATAAACTGAAAAATCTGATGACATTTAAAGTAGAAATAAAGGTGGGGATGGGGGGTTGAATCCCAGTATTTTTTTTTTTTTGCAATCTGTATTCCATTTGGGAGATATCCCTTCACTTCCTATCCCGTAGCCAAAATAAGAAGTGAGAGGCAAATCCCTGCAAATTAAGGGTATCTCTTGTGCACCCCCCCCCCCCCCCCCAAGTCTCCAGAACTAGTGTCCCTATTGGAAGATTTCCCCTCTTCACTCTTTTCAAAACAATAAAAAAAAAAAAAAATTGGATTTTTGACTTACCATACAATACATTTCTCTGATGTTCATTGACGGACACAGCTCCTGATATTTTTAACCATTGGGTTATACTGCCCCCTACAGGAGTAGGACACTAGGGAGAAAAAAAGTCTGACTATGCTCATGGGCAGTACCAGGGGGTATACTCCCTCTCTCTGTTATAGGTACCCAGTTTTGTTACAAGTAGTGTCAGAGAAAATACAACTCCACAGAGGGGTGGGTGCTGTGTCTGTCAATGAACATCAGAGAAATTGATTTTACGGCAAGTCAAAAATCCCATTTTCTCTTTCGTTCATTGACGGACACAGCTCCTGATATCCTTAACCATTGGGACATCCCAAAGCAGTGTAAACATGAGGGGTGGGAACAGCAAAAAATTCCCAAGGCTAAAAACAGTAGCCAACCAGGCAACAGGAGCTCAACCAAAACAACTGGAGCCCACCTGAAAAAAAAACAAAAAAACAATACACCCTCAAAAGAGGACCAAGTTCTCTAAACAGAAGCCTGCAAAACCTTGTGGCCAAAAGAGGCATCCGCAGATGCCAACACATCCACTTTATAGAACTTTGTGAAAGTGTGAACCGACAAACAGGTGGCTGCAAACCTGCGTCACTTATGCCTGATGACGTAAGGCCCAGGAGGAACTGAGTGCCCAGGTACAATGCACCTTGATAGGGAAAGGAGGAAACCTGACCCTTGATGGAATAGGCCTGAATCACCGTCTGTCTGATCCATCTGGGACTGGTCACAGAGGAAGCGGACAACCCCGTCCGAGACCCATCCATAAGCACAAATAGCGAGTCTGACTTCCTAAAAGACTCCAAAGCTGCCAGGTACACCCTAATTGCGCGAACCACATCCAAGGCATGCAAGGCAATTTTCTTAGGATGTTTTGGCCTGGGACACAGGGAAGGCAACACAATGTCTTCATTCAATTGGAAAACAGAGACAACCTTTGGAAGGAATGACAGACAGGGCGAAGAACTATATTATCTTTGTGATCCACCAAGTAAGGTGAGCGACAGGATAACGTTGCCAGTCAACACAATGTCTTCATTCCCACCTTTTGAGACAGCGTAAACAAGGGAATCTCCCGAAGAATCTCAAAGGTAAACTCCACCCGGGACACAAAGGACTCAGGACGGCCATGAGTGCATCGATGGATGGATGGGACAGGGAGGGCCCCGCAGCCTCAGAGAGGGAATCAGGTGGGGAGATGTGCTCTAAAAGACTCCATGAGTCACCAAGGGGACCCCACAAAAAAGTATGAAACACTCCTAAGGGACACCCTCCACCGCTCTGGCAGCACACCCGGATGCCAGTCACAGAGCCCCAATTAATCCTCAGCAGAGAGCGAGAGGACCCCACCAGACTACCACCATGCAGTAACCAGGCACTGCAGCCACCAGGAGAATCTGCACTGCTCGTACGGCGATCAGGAAAATAAAGGATCCAGGAGTCAGCACCAGGGGATGAGGAGGAGCTGCCACCGCCCAAATCGCCACCCATAGGGCTCCACTGTCATGACCGCTGCGGTTTTGGCAAGCCACTGCAAAATGGCCGCCGGACTACACAAACATGGCCTCCGTGCAGTGCAGCACGAAGGCTACAAGAAAATGGTGGCCCTGCACGGCACCACAAGGCTCCCACGGACCCAGGAGGGATTCCTAGGCCTCAGGACAGGCACAGACAGGACAGGGGGGGCCTGGCAGGAGCCCCCACCAGGTAAAACCCCCCCACACAGCCAATCGTCCGGCCCCTGGCAGCGCACCCCCCGCCTCATCGCCAGCATAGCGTCCTGCCCCCACCCCCCGGGATGTGTACCAGACCAAACACACAGCCCCAGCATTAGTGGAGGAGGGGGAATTAGGATGGGGGGACAGGTGAGGGGAGTGCCTAACGGAAAGAAGGGGAACCCGAGGATCCGACTGTCCCATGGAGGGGCCCGCGTTTACCCCAAAACCCTCCAGGGGTAGAGGGGGGAAAAGCTACTCACTATACCAGGAACCGGGTGGGCACAACTCCAGAAAGAACCCCTCGCCATCGAAATGGGGGGCTGTCGGCCAGGAGGAATGCTGCAACTCGGGCCGAGACCAGGTCATATGCGACCTCACGAGGCGTTTAGCTCGGCTGTAAGCGGATGTCACAGAGTCAGTCCAGGCTCGAGAAAAATTGCGACCATATGGTCGGGATCTGCCCACATGTCTGGACTGGCACCCTGCTTAGCGCCTCTGTGAGCCATTGAGAGTCATCTCCCGGCTACGGGACGGTCGGGACATGGAGGACTGAACCCAGGAAGCGGTCACATTATGGAACATGGATTTGAGAACATTTAATGTGAGTTACTATTTATCGTTTGTCATGTAATAAAACTTGATGCTACATTCAGCGGCGCCTGTTCTTTCCTCTCTTTGTTGCCAGCGGGATTTCCTGTTTTTTACCTGCCAGAGCTGCCCTAAATCTCAGCAATATAAGTGAAGTCTGGTCCCCCGACCATCTGGCTGTTTCACATTGGTGTACACCCCTTTGGCACTAGCGCCCAACACCCTTTTCTCTGAGCTCTCTGCTGCTCAGGGAGCCCTGAGAACTGAATGATCAGCAGTGTTTGATCACTCGTTTCTCAGTCTTAGAGCCAGCAGGGGGCAGATGCAGCATCGGACTGACGCTGCATTTACCTAGGTAAGTATGGTTCCAAAAAAAAAAAAAAAAAGCAACAAAAGTATGGTTCCAAAAAAAAAAAAAACAATCCCATACTTCTCTTATAATATAAAAAGCTGCATACATATAGTAAACTACAAAGTGGAAAGAGGAGCAAAAGCATTTTCAGAGGCCCACATACAGCTATACTTTATATATTAGCAGATAACTTTTGCCTGGTGAGTTATTATCCTTTTACAAATGAATAGGTCAGTTCACTCAATACTGATCTCCCAGTAATAGATTGATACTGGTTCTGCTTCTTGTAGTCTCAGGATGACAAAAAGCCCCTCTGCCTGTCTCACTCTTGTTAAATTCAAAAAGTCAAATAATTAAAATAAAGAATAATTCTTCATAATTGCTGTCTACATCTATTCACAACCAAAATGCCAGTTTTGGGAGGTCTGACCTTTAGTAATTGTTTGAGATAACTGATGACTCAGCAGCACCCAGGAGACAGCCAGTCCATAGCGAGTAGTCAGTTATGAACACTGTGATGGCGCCCATGTATGACGTTATCTATAGTGGTGATAATGATAGGGAGACATGGGCCTTGTACTGAGCATTAGTGGTGAAACCACATCACTTGTTATGACTGCAGAAGCATTTTAACTCCTACTGATTATCTTTAACCTTCGATGCACTTAAAGTCAGAATGACACACAGTCTGTTCCAAAGAAATCTCTCTGTATCTGTATATTAAAAAAAAAAAAAAAAAAGAACGAATATAAAAAATAAAAAAAAAAACCCATGAGTGTTTTCCGGGGTCTACAGACATTACTGAATTTATAGATGTTTGTAGACACCTGGGCACCGTGGTCACTCAGAAAGGACTTTCCCGTCTGATAACCTTTGTGCCCATCAAAACAGGCCAACACACACCCAACTACCCTCTCCTTCCACCATAATCCTCGCCAGATGAGAACATGCGTATTTAGAAAAGAACCTTTAAATAGGAGATCATGCGTTTGCCAGACCAATGCCTGTGTCCCGACAAGGCCCATTGGACACTAGATTAAGGCTGCACAAAGAGCCTTAAATTCTCACCATGTCAGGATTAAGCACCTCCCCCTACTCCCCCGTCATTAAAGCAGAGTTCCGGCCACAGAATAGTTTTTTAAAAAAAAATACTTCCCAAATAGTGATCCACCGCCCTTCATACATCCACTAATCCGGTTTTACACAGTTTAATAAGTGATTTGCAATCATAAAATCTTACTTTAGCAATAGTTTGCTGAGCGCCGCAATCTTTGTTGTGGTCACCCGAAGCCGCAGTATGAAAATGTATGCCTGGCTTGCTGGTTCTAGCTGGATGGGGCAGATGAATGCAGCGCGAAATCTCGCGCATGCCCAGTACTATGCGATCGGCATAGTAAGGGTTTCCATAGGGAAGCCTATCATCGCGTAATTTCATGTTTGCAAATAACGCGATGAGAGGAGCGGCCGGCCGCCTACGTCACTGCCCATTGCCTCCTGGGAGTGATGAGTAAGAGCTCCCAGGACGCATTGCAGGACAGGAAGTGACGGTGCGGGCCGCGGCCGCAGAGGGAGGAAGTGGAAGGAAGGTAAGTATATTTTCTTCTGAAACAAGTAAAAAAAAAAAAAAAATCGGGAATATCCAATTGTTTTTCAGCGAATGGCACAAAATCTATTGTGACGATTTTGCGGCCGGAACTCCGCTTTAACCTGTCAAAGGTGAGACCCTGTTCTGCCTACTGAAGCTCTGATATTAGAGAGTTGAAAGCCAGGGGGGAACTCAGCGTAGGTTAGTGTGGCTTTATGTCAACTTGGAGATAGGTTGAGGCCCCAACACAGGTATTCTTTCTGACCCCTCAAGATAACTGCACTTTAGTACTATTTTAAAGCCAATTCAGCATCACTTTTAAGTGAAAAGACTTGAATGGGAATCGGTGGTGTATTTAGGTTTTGTGCTGCCCTAGGCCTGACTAAGTTTGTGCACCCCCTAATTTAAATATGACCCCCCCCCTCATCTGTACCACAACCCACCCACCACAGACCACAACCACAGTCTATCTGTGCCCATCAGCATAGCCTTATCAGTTCCCATAAGTTCAGCCCCATCAGTGCAGCCTCATCAGTGCAGCATATCAGTGTGGCCTCATCAGTGGCCACCAGTGTAGCCTATAAGCGCCCATTAGTGCAGCCTATCATACCAGCAGGTAGCAGTGTGACTGCTTTATGGGGGGTGCCAGACTGATTTGCCTCCTGAAACCTGCCCTCTGGCCCAATTCGCCCCATAATACTGGCACTAAACGAAAAGTGTAGCACAAGCTGGCAGGGACCCTTTTCATGTGGGAGCCGGGAGGAGGCTGTTTTTTTTTTTTTATTGTGGTGTGCAGCTTTTTTGCTGCCCCCCTGTAAAATGCCGCCCTAGGCCTGGGCCTTGTCGGCCTAGACCAAGATACAGCACTGATGGGAATCTGTCACAGATACAGAAAAATTATGCAGATCAGAAAACATCCGTAAATTCCTTCACAGCCCAAGGTCCGGCAACTGCAAAAAAAGACCCTTGCAATGCCCCTGTTCCTGCAAGTGTTAAATGCCCATTTTGTCTAGGGGTAAAGGAGTCAGCATCTATACTTACCTTTTTTCCCCTCGCTTCTCAAGCACTATGTGACCACCACCCCGTCCCCCAAAGCCTCTTTTTGTTGTGTCTGTCGGTTGTCGACTCTCTGACATCATCATCTACAATGCAGGACAGCTGGTGAGTACAGTGAAGGCCTCTCCAACCCTGAAGAAATGGAGAGCACCAGCTGCCAAAGGAAAGAGGAATAGTTTAAGCATAGCTGCGTATTCTGTTCTCTTTGGACGAAACCATCGTTTAACCCTTACAGTAACAGGGGTGGGCAATGCAAGGATCATTTTTTAAAGTGTTACTTAACCCAGGAGCCTGCATTCACTATATCTGGTCTCCCACAGTACACAGGACATGGAAATGCAATTATTGTCATTAATATAAACTGCTTAATACCTTTTCTCATCAGCAGTATATGGCAGTCTTGTGACTTCTACGAGTGTCTGGGTAAAGCTTGTAGGAGGAGTTTTAATTCTCCCCTTATTGTCCAATGGGGCTGCAGGACCCCTGACCCTCTGCCTGGACAGTGCTGATTGGCCCTGTGCGGATCACATGCACTCTCCCAAAAAAAAAAAAAAAAACTCTCTAGCAATACACACCAAACTGAGCATGCCCCCCCCCCCCCGCTCTGTTCTAGCAGCAGATAGCTTGGGGACAGTTGAAGAAAGGGAGGATCAGAGAAGACAGGATCAAACAGCCTTTTTACACAATGCAGAGGATTAGCTCCCTAGGTTCCACAGCGGGTATAACAAGCATGCTTTACTGCAATGCATACTAGCACATTATGCCATTGTCTTGCAGGGTTTTTTTTTTTTTTTACTCAGGGGATACTAATACTTTAAGTTAGGTCGGAGTTCAGCTTTCAATCTGATTATAAGAAACTACATAAAAACTTTGTTGTTATTGCCAAGCAAAGGTATAACCAGATGGGTTATGTTGAGGTTGGTCAAGGAACCAAAAAAACCCTTCACTAAGCCAGGGTGAACCACAGCAGAGCCTACCTAAAACAGGTGTCTATATATCCCAGTACCATCCCAAATCATAACAACAAAGGTTTAATTTCTGAAATTAGGAAAGCGGGCAGAGAAATGCAAACAATACCTTTACACCCCTTGGCCAACTAAACATCCAGAACCGCTGGTGTATAGCACAGATATAGTCTACTATTATCAAGCCAATCATTTAAAACTGCATGCAACTGTTTCAGGCTTATCGGGCATCACCACCATCAGTACACATGGGCGTCCGCAGAACTTTTTTCAGGGGGGGGCATCATTTTAAGGTCACCCATGCTCCTCCCCTTTTCAACTATCCCATGAAGGGGAGGGGCTTAGTCATTATACTTATTTTGAGTATTTGTTTTTAAAGGGCAAACGGCAGCATTTATTTTTAAAGCGTTTGTTAACCTAACAAAAAATAAAAAAATGATCATGTTCCCTAAAAGCATGGTACACAGTACAGTGCTTGTGCTGTGTATTTTGGTCCCATCTATCACCTAAAATACCTGGCTGATCCTGCCTGGCTATGTCCTCCCCTCTGTAGACTGACCTCGGTCTACCATGGCTGCTAAGCCCTGGCATCGTGGTCAGTTTACGCATCTCCATCATCTGCAGCTCTCCTGTCCTCCTCTGTCCTCTCTCCCCCCTCCCTCCCTGCCTGTCTGCTCCTGTGTCATTGCCCACCCCCTCCCCTCCTGCTGCTATAGTTTTATTTAAAGTTTAATATCCTGTCTACAGTCTGTTTAATAATCCTGTGTGCCCCTGTGTCTGTGTTTTATAAAAAGTTTTCAGAGCGCCAATCACGTGGCCCGCCACCTCTTCCCTCCTCTCCCCCTCCACTCCCGACTGACGGCAGCAAGGAGTACTCGGCCCCACCCGCGGCAGGTAGCTGTCAGACGGGGAAAGGAGAGAGCCGACGGGTCACATGAGCGGCGCTCAGCGCTATAAAAATTGGTAAAAAATGGCTTATTTTTTTTAAAACACAGACACAGGGGCAAACATGATTATTAAACAGACCAGACAGGATGGTATAAAGTGGCTTAACAGCCACTTTAAAGGGGAAGTTGAGATTCCAGGTGGGGGGTGGCATTTGCCCCCCTTTGCCCCTACCTGCGGACGCCCATGTCAGTGCATCGTATGGAAATTGCAGCTTTTCTTTTTTGGGATGCCATGGAAGTGCCATGGGATGCCATGGAAGTGAGACAGGTAAGATACCTTGAGAGAAGACTGGAGAAGACATTGGTGTATAATATTAGGTTAGGTCTGTACGATGGACCAGAGGTTCCGGAAATACAATTGGCTAATGGGGCCTAAAAATTAGTCTGAATGGCTCTGCCAACTATCTAAACCTCTTCATTTTTGGGACTTCTTGTAAATTTGCCATTTAAATACCTTCTGTTTTAAAACGGCTCCGTTGTTATCATTGCTATATCTCATCTGTCTAATGCATGCTATTATTTATTTTACTCCCACTCCTGAACCTGACCTCAACCCTAAATCTAAACAGCAAAATGAGTCATAATCCATGAAGAATAATTCCATCACTGATAAAAAATTACTACAAAAGTACCAATATAGTACAATTCTAGTGTTCCTAAAAATATATATGCTAGGAAATTTTGGTGCAGACGTATAATGTATCAAACTATCCTACCAAAAAACTGGCACTGAAAAGTCCGTACTTAATGCAACTGATCTGAGCTAATTGGCTCCTCTGTGAAAATGAATGTAATGGGTTACAAATATTGTTAAAGATACTAGAACCTTGTGATCTCCGCTCTGTAATAATGCAAGTTGTACGTTTCACCTCATCGATTGTTTCAGTTCAGTTTCACGGTCCTGACTTCCTTTTTGGTTGGATGGAAAGCTTCACTCAAGCAGCATAACAAATCATTACAGTCTTATAGTTTCGCCATGTGATTCACAATAAATCATTTATAATGCACCGTTAGTTTAATCAGAATGGGGAAGAAAGGAGTGAGTGACACAAATATAGAACACCACATACGTGGCAGAAGAAGCTATTTTAGAAAGCGTTTAATCAAGAGGAGAAAGTGACGAGGAGGATGTGTCGATTGGCTGACAACTGTTAAAGGGAAATACTGAAGCTAAAAAAAAAAGTGTATTATATGTACAGTATCTCACAAAAGTAAGCAAACCTCCCACATTTTCGCAAATATTTTATTATATCTTTTCATGTGACAACACTGAAGAAATGACACTTTGCTACAATGTAAAGTAGTGAGTGTACAGCTTGTATAACAGTGTAAATTTACTGTCCCCTCAAAATAACTCAACACACAGCCATTAATGTCTAAACTTCTGGCAACAAAAGTGAGTGAAAATGTCCAAACTGGGCCCAAAGTGTCAATATTTTGTGTGGCCTCACTTACTTTCCAGCACTGCCTTAACCCTCTTGGGCATGGAGTTCACCAGAGCTTCACAGGTTACCACTGGAGTCCTCTTCCACTCCTCCATGATGACATCACAGAGCTGGTGAATGTTAGAGACCTTGCGCTCCTCCACCTTCCGTTTGAGGATGCCCCACAGAAGCTCAATAGGGTTTAGGTCTGGAGACATGCTTGGCCAGTCCATCACCTTTGCCCTCAGCTTCTTTAGCAAGGCAATGCCCGTCTTGGAGGTGTGTTTGGGGTTGTTATGTTGGAATACTGCCCTGCGGCCCAGTTACCGAAGGGAGGGGATCATGCTCGGCTTCAGTATGTCACAGTACATGTTGGCTTTCATGGTTCACTCAATGAACTGTAGCTCCCCAGTGCCAGCAGCACTCATGCAGCCCCAGACCATGACACTCCCACCACCATGCTTGACTGTAGGCAAGACACACTTGTCTTTGTACTCCTCACAAGGATGCTGCCACACACACTTGACACCATCTGAACCAAAATAGCTTATCTTGGTCTCATCAGACCACAGGGCATGGTTCCAGTAATCCATGTCTTTAGTCTGCTTGTCTTCAGCAAACTGTTTGCAGGCTTTCTTGTGCATCATCTTTAGAAGAGGCTTCCTTATGGGACGACATGCAGACCAATTTGATGCAGTGTGCGGTGTATGGTCTGAACACTGATAGGCTGACCCCCCACCCCTTCAACAATGCTGGCAGCACTCATACGTCTATTTCCCAAAGACAACCTTTGAATCTGACGCTGAGCACATGCACTCAACTTATTTTGTCGACCATGGCGAGGCCTGTTCTTAGTGGAACCTGTCCTGTTAAACCGCTTTATGGTCTTGGCCTCCATGCTGCAGCTGATTTTAAGGGTCTTGACAATCTTCGTATAGCCTAGGCCATCTTTATGTAGAGCAACAATTCTTTTTTCAGATCCTCAGAGAGTTCTTTGCCATGAGGTGCCATGTTGAACTTCCAGTGACCAGTATGAGAGAGTGAGAGCGATAACACCAAATTTACCACACCTGCTCCCTATTCACACCTGTGACCTTGTAACACTAATGAGTCACATGACATTGGGGAGGAAAAATGGCTAATTGGGCTCAATTTGGACATTTTCACTTAGGGGTGTACTCACCTTTGTTGCCAGCGGTTTAGACATTAATGGCTGTGTGTTGAGTTATTTTGAGGGGACAGCAAATTTACACTGTTATACAAGCTGTACACTCACTACTTTACATTGTAGCAAAGTGTTATTTGTTCAGTGTTGTCACATGAAAAGATATAATAAAATATTAACAAAAATGTGAGGGGTGTACTCAATTTTGTGAGATACTGTATCTTTCTATCTACACACACATGCCTATCAGCCATAACTTTTTGACCAGCCACCTAATATTGAGTTGTTCCCCCCGTTTGCTGCCAAAACAGCTCTGACACATCAAGGCATGGACTCCACTAGACCTCTGAAGGTATGCTGTGGTATCTGTCACCAAGCCATCAGTGGCAGATCCTTTAAGTCCTGTGTGTTCCGAGCTGGGGTCTACATGGATTTGACTTTGTTTTTCTAGAACATCCCACAGATAAAAGAAAACGGGGATTTATCAGACCAGGCCACCTTCTTCCATTGCTCCGTGGTCCAGTTTTGATGCTCACCTGCCTATTGTAGGTGCTTTTGGCTGTGAACATGGGTCAGCATGGGCACCCTGACTGCCCCTTACACAACAAACTGCAATGCAATGCCATCAACTTCACAGGGACAACATGTTTATTGTTAATGCAGATTACAAGTGTTTTTGTTAGATCTCAATGCCTGTCTCCAAACACCTGCAAAAAATGCCTGAGAAAACGCCTGGAAAATGCCCAAAAATGATACACTCGGGTGTGAATGGAGACTTATGGTTCTAATGGTGACAATGCAAGAACACAAACAGAAGACATGGACAGAAGGTTGTCAAGTAATGCTTAAACAAGGATCTACAATGCAGGATCACAAGGTATTATAACAAAAAAAAAATTAAATAAAAATAAAAACATAAAATACTGCATATTAAAAAAAAGAGACAAAAAAAACAAACTTTTTATTACAGACTCATATGAGGTTTTAGGCTGCATTCACATGTCAGCGTATGATCGCGGGCAGAACCGCCGCGGTTCCGCCCACGATTCGGAGATTTATTGCAAATCGCGGGACGCCTAGCGTTGCCCGTTGATTTGCAATAGCCCCCCAAACGCCGAGCGATGTTGCCGCGATTTACGCCCGCCGAATCGCTGCAACATCGCGCAAACAAAATCACGGGACGCAATACGCTCCAAAGAAGCTCTTGTACTTTTTTGGAGCGTATTGCGTCCCGCGATTTTGTTTGCGCGATGTTGCCGCGATTCGGCGGGCGGAAATCGCGGCAACATCGCTCGGCGTTTGGGGGGCTCTTGCAAATCAACGGGCAACGCTAGGCGTCCCGCGATTTGCAATAAATCTCCGAATCGCGGGCGGAACCGCGGCGGTTCTGCCCGCGATCATACGCTGACATGTGAATGCAGCCTTAATGTTTAGGTTTTTCTATAGTTTTACCTCTCTGTCATAAGGAATCTTGTTATCATAATGATATGCAGAATTTGAAAAGGGGGTGGGGCTTTATGTCAACTTTTAGCTACATCAATCATCTTCCAGACCCGGTGCTGGAGGAACTAAACTCTGATTTTCTTTTAATAAAAAGTATGTGAGCCAAGATAAAATTCTCACGTTATGTGATTTAGATTAATGGTTCTCAGTGTTCTCTCTTTTTGCTGTAATGTGAGATTAATTATAATTAAAAACAAACATGGATAAAACTATTTTTGGATGACACATGATCAGTAGAGGGGTCAGGTTGAGCACGCATTGTTCTATATGAAATGACATCACTGACGATGGAATCAGACAGGACGCAATAGACGTATACCATTAGAGGAATGTTTCCTGACAATATCCGGTTCAGTGATCCAGCAGATCATTCACTGAAGAGGTCTGAGAAGTCCAGGGACTGCGGATTTTCCTCTTCTGCCAGGAGGTTATATAGAGGGAAAGGCGCTGGGTGGATACACCCAGATATACAAAGTATTACAGAGAATTCCCAGAGGAAAGGTTCAGTACATACAACTCCCAACACACAGGCGAGGGTTATGCAGGGTGTCATTTACCCGCTTTAAGAAGGATTTGCCCCCTTAATGACCAGGCCCTATTTTGCGATTCGGCACTTCATTACTTTAACGGACAATTGCGCGGTCGTGCGACGCTGTACCCGAAAAAAATTGATGTCCTTTTTTCCCACAAACAGAGCTTTCTTTTGGTGGTATTTGATCACCTGTGCGATTTTTATTTTCTGCGCTATAAACAAAAAAAGAGCGACAAAACAATATTTTTCACATTCTGCTATGTAACATTCTCAAAAAAAAAATTTAAAAATCCAAATTTTTTAACATTTTAGGCCAATTTGTTTTCTGCTGTTTTGTGCTAGTGAGTAGCTTTACAAATGATGTACCGGCTCCCTCCCCACAAAAAAGCACTAGTTGGCGAAACGCGTCTGGGGGACCGAATGCTGCTTTTTGGACATTATTCCTCCCACCGACACCAATGATAGGCACTATTCCTCCCAGTGATACCAACAATGGAGCACTCTTTCTCCTACTGACACTAATGATGGGGCACTAATCCTCTCACTAATACCAATGATGGGGCACTATTACTCTCAATGACACCAATGATGGGGCACTACTCCTTCAACTGACATAAACAATGGGGCATCATTTCTTCCAGTGACACCAACGATGGGGCACTAATCCTCCCATTAACAACGATGGGGCACTATTCTTCCACTGACATCAAAGATGGGGCTCTATTCCTCCTACTGACACCAAGGATGGGACACTAATCCTCTAAATAACACCAACAATGGGGCACTATTACTCCCAATGACACCAATGATGGGGCACTATTCCTCATACTGACACCAATGATGGGGCACTATTTCTCCCACTGACAACAATGATGGGGCACTATTCCTCACACTGACACCAACGATGGAGCACTATTTCTCCTACTGAAACAAATGATGGGACACTAATCCTCTCACTAATACCAACAATGGAGCACTATTACTCCCAATGACACCAATGATGGGGCGCTACTCCTTCCACTGACATCAACAATGGGGCATAATTCCTCCCAGTGACACCAACGATGAGGCACAAAGTCCTCCCGTTAACAACGATGGGGCACTATTCTTCCACTGACACCAATCATGGGGTACTATTCCTCCTACTGACACCAAGGATAGGACACTAATCCTCTCAATAACACCAATAGGGCACTATTACTCCCAATGACACCAATGATGGGACACTATTCCTGCTACTGACACCAAGGATAGGACATGCATTCTCTCAATAACACCAACAATGGGGCACTATTACTCCCAATGACACCAATGATGGGGCACTACTCCTTCCACTGACATCAACAATGGGGCATAATTCCTCCCAGTGACACCAACGATGAGGCACTAATCCTCCTGTTAACGATGGGGCATTATTCTTCCACTGACACCAATCATGGGGTACTATTCCTCCTACTGACACCAAGGATAGGACACTAATCCTCTCAATAACACCAACAATAGGGCACTATTACTCCCAATGACACCAATGATGGGGCACTATTACTCCCAATGACACCAAAGATGGGGCACTATTCCTCCCACTGATACCATGGATGGCGCAATCATAATTCCCCACCAAAGATGGGACATTTTCTACTCCCCTTTGCCATGGTCCACCCCCCCCCCCCTCCTAAAGTCTAAAGCACAGTAAACTGGCCCGTTGGACACCCGTGCTCTACAGAGTGAGATTTGAATACTTTGCTTTCTATGCAGCCTGACTTACATTACAATTCAAAAATAAAGCTACAACTGGGCTTCCATTTAAAAATGAGAATGACAATTCAGACTATAGTGTCCGCTCAGTGAATCCACACTGACACTTCGAGTTCGGAGTTATGCCTTAGCTTTAAACACGTGGCCAGCACATTAGGAGGGCAGGACCACAGATCCCACACAAGAAGGAAGGTCACAGCCAGAGCCAGCAAGGCTCCCATGAGCAGCACAGAGCTCCTCCATGTAAAGAGGGGAAGGAAGGGAAGAGGAAGGAAGGATGTAATGAGCCATTCTTATCACCAGGCATAATACAGCGACAGCTCCCACATCTACCCTCACATACCACTGCACACAATGCGACTCCTAGACTGCACGCAAATACTGACCGCATTCCTTCAACATGCCTCTGCTTTGTTCAAGGACAACAAATACATTGAGGATTCATGGGCTCCAGGACAGGCATGTCAACCTGGTGTCCTTTGTCTCTCATGTGACCCCTTTGTTCCTTGTTTGCCACCATAGCTGGTTAATAAATACGAAGAGGACCGTTGATCCCTGCTTGAAAAAAATCCCCACATATTAAAATAAACAGGGACAATATTTAATCTGTACCTAATACCCTTAAAGCCACATGAAGCAGAAAAATGCAAAAAAAAAAAAAAAAAAAAGCAGTTTTTCCATGCGCATTTACAGTATCTCACAAAAGTAAGTACACCCCTCACATTTTTGTAAATATTTTATTCTATCTTTACATGTGACAACACTGAAGAAATGACACTTTGCTACAATGTAAAGTAGTGAGTGTACAGCTTGTATAACAGTGTAAATTTGCTGTCCCCTAAAAATAACTCAACACACAGCCATTAATGTCTGAACCACTGGCAACAAAAGTGAGTACACCCCTAAGTGACAATGTCCAAATTGGGCCCAAAGTGTCAATATTTTGTGTGGCCACCATTATTTTCCAGCACTGCCTTAACCCTCTTGGGCATGGAGTTCACCAGAGCTTCGCAGGTTACCACTGGAGTCCTCTTCCACCAGTGTTGGGGTAGTTACTCAAAAAATGTAACTAATTACTAGTTACTAGTTACTTCTGTAAATAGTAATGAAATTACTTTACTAGTTACTGCATTTGAAAAGTAACTTCACTACTTATTACTTTACTTTTGAAAAAAAAATATGAACAAATTCCAATGCGCATATTTATTTGTAGTGCACAAAAAAAAACAATACAATATTTATTGTTTTTTATATATATATATATATATATATATATATATATATATATATATATATATAACCGCAGCGTGCCTCCTTTCAATGCCAGAGTGTCCACAGCGTGCCCCCTTTCAATGCCAGAGTGTCCACAGCGTGCCCCCTTTCAATGCCAGAGTGACCACAGCGTGCACCCTTTCAATGCAGAGTGACCACAGCGTGCCTCCTTTCAATGCCAGAGTGACCACAGTGTGTCCCCTTTCAATGCCAGAGTGACCACAGCGTGCCCCCTTTCAATGCCAGAGTGACCACAGCGTGCCCCCTTTCAATGCCAGAGTGATCACAGAGTGCCCCCTTTCAATGCCAGAGTGACCACAGTGTGCCCCCTTTCAATGCCAGAGTGACCACAGCTTGCCCCCTTTCAATGCCAGAGTGACCACAGCGTGCCCCCAGAGAGACCACAGCGTGCCCCCAGATTAACCATAGTGTGCCCCCAGAGTGACCACAGCGTGCCCCCCAGAGTGACCACAGCGTGCCCCCCAGAGTGACCACAGCGTGCCCCCCAGAGTGACCACAGCGTGCCCCCAGAGTGACCACAGCGTGCCCCCCAGATTGACCACAGCGTGCCCCCAGAGTGACCACAGCGTGCCCCCCAGATTGACCACAGTGTGACCCAAGAGTGACAACAGCGTGCCCCCAAATTGACCACAGTGTGCCCCAGAGTGACCACAGCGTTTCCCCAGATTGACCACAGTGTGCCCCCAGAGTGACCACAGCGTGCCCCCAGAGTGACCACAGCGTGCCCCTAGAGTGACCACAGCGTGCCCCCAGAGTGACCACAGCGTGCCCCCCAGATTGACCACAGCGTGCCCCCCAGATTGACCACAGTGTGCCCCCCAGATTGACCACAGCGTGCCCCCAGAGTGACCACAGCGTGCCCCCCAGATTGACCACAGCGTGCCCCCAGATTGACCACAGTTTTCCCCCTTTCAATGAAAGAGTGACCACGCCAGAGAGACCAGTGCACTTACCTGCAGTGGTGGGCGTCTTCTCATCAGTCCTCCCGCCTCCTCCTCGGCCACACGATCCCCCGCGTCTCCTCCCCGAGTCCTCTGAGTTGTCTGAGACTGTCTCTGTGCCGCTTGCCTGTGCACCATCCGCCACCTGCCACTGGGATTGCTGATCTGCGCCCTGTCAGAAACTTCTCCCTCACTCCACAGCACCTGCGGAGTGAGCGGAGTTACAGAGAATCACTCCGCCGAGGAGGGCAGAGCATAGGCAGTGGGCGGCCGGCCGGAACTATAATGTGCAGCAGTGCACATCATATACCTCCGCCCGAAAATGGAAAAAAAGTTCCTGCTCTGCTACAGCCTCCTGGGACCCTCTTTTGAGCAGATGGGGCCCAGGGAAACAATAAAGATTGCAAGAAGGCAAGGCAAGAAGAATAAAAAAAAGCTGCCTGATTGTATAGCACGGCTTGGGTAACGCAGGAAAGTGCGTTCCTCAAGCCCTGTAAAGTAATGTAGTTACCGATGTTACGAATGTAACGCGTTACGGTACTACGTTACCCAAAAAAGTAATGTAGTTACTGTAATCCGTTACATTGTAACTCGTTACCCCCAACACTGTCTTCCACTCCTCCATGACGACATCACGGAGCTGGTGAATGTTAGAGACCTTGTGCTTTTCCACCTCTTGTTTGAAGATGCCCCACAGATGCTCAATAGGGTTTTGGTCTGGAGACATGCATGGCCAGTCCATCACCTTCTCAGCTTCTTTAGCAAGACAATGGTCATCTTTGAGGTGCGTTTGGGGTCATTATGTTGGAATACTTCCCTGGGGCCCAGTCTCCGAAGGGAGGGGACCATGCTATGCTTCAGTATGTCACAGTACATGTTGGCATTATTCATGGTTCCCTCAATGAACTGTAGCTCCCCAGTGCCGGCAGAACTCATGCAGCCCCAGAACATGACACTCCCACCACCATGCTTGACTGTAGGCCAGACACACTTGTCTTTGTACTCCTCACCTGGTTGCTGCGACACACGCTTGACACCATCTGAACCAAATAAGTTTATCTTGGTCTCATCAGACCACAGGACATGGTTCCAGTAATCCATGTCCTTAGTCTGCTTGTCCCTAGCAAACTGTTTGCTGGCTTTCTTGTGCATCATCTTAAGAAGCGGCTTCCTTCTGGGATGACAGCCATGCAGACCAATTTGCAGTGTGTGGCGTATTGTCTGAGCACTGACAGGCTGACCCCCACCCCTACAACCTCTGCAGCAATGCTGGCAGCACTCATACGTCTATTTCCCAAAGACAAACTCTGGATATGATGCTGAGCACGTGCACTCAACTTCTTTGGTCAACCATGGCCAGGCCCGCCACCGTGCTGCAGCTCAGTTTCAGGGTCTTGGCAATCTTCTTATAGCCTAGGACCCTATGCCATCTTTATATAGAGCAACCATTCTTTTTTCGATCCTCAGAGAGTTCTTTGCCATGAGGTGCCATGTTGAACTTCCAGTGACCAGTATGAGAGAGTGAGAGTGATAACACCATTCACACCTGAGACCTTGCAATACTAACAAGTCACATGACACTGGGGAGGGAAATGGCTGATTTCATGCCCAATTCGGACATTTTCACTTAGGGGTGTACTCACTTTTGTTGCCAGCGGTTTAGACATTAATGGCTGTGTGTTGGGTTATTTTGAAGGGACAGCAAATTTACACTGTTATACAAGCTGTACACTCACTACTTTACATTGTAGCAAAGTGTCAATTTCTTCAGTGTTGTCACATGAAAAGATATAATAAAATATTTACAAAAATGTGAGGGGTGTACTCAGTTTTGTGAAATACTGTACATGTCTGGCTTTAAGGCATTCTATTGTCCAGAATGTTAATTTACTGTGGCCATTGGAATGTATTAATGCATGAACGCACATAAACGTGCCTAGCGTTAACATGTATTTAGGTGCTTTAAAGCATTTTATGTATGCTCCTCTCCTGAATGCGCCATTGGTTTATTTTTTTGCCTCTAAACTCCTGTAAACTCCTATAGTGTGGGTGGACACAGGTTTACTAGAGGCAAAAAGACTGTGCACTTTGCATAGTGCAGTTGCACCAGAGCTCTGCCAACTTCCATCATCCAATCATGTGCAAGCAAAAATGCTGTTTTTTTAAATTACCTTGCAATTGATTGGGTATTCTTTGCAAAGCAAGGCCTTGCCTCATTTACTAATCTCTGGGGCAGCTGCAATTTGCAGAGGGCAACTGTACTTTGCAAAGTGCACAGTCTGTTTGCCTTTAGTAGATCAAACCCATTGGCTAACATGAAGGGACATGTAGAGGCAGAGAAAAAATAAAAAGGCCAAACGTCTGTAAAAGCAGCGTTTGGAGCTCGTGTGCATGAGCCCAAAAAAAAATAATGTTCAAGCTTGAATCGAGAGACTGTGTGCATGATACAAGAGATGTTAAGAGACTGTGGGCATGATACAAGACATGGTCAGAGACTGAAGAAATTATACAAGAGATGGTCAGAGACTGCAGACATGATACAAAAGATGGTCAGAGACTGCAGACATGATACAAAAGATGGTCAGAAACTGCAGACATTAAACAAAAGATGGTCAGAGACGGCAGACATGATACAAGAGATGGTCAGAGACTGCAGACATGGTACAGGAGATGTTCAGAGACTGATGGCATGATACAAGAGATGGTCAGAGACATGATACAAGAGATGGTCAGATGTTGCAGACATGATACAAGAGATGGTCAGAGACTGCACGCATGATACTAGAGATTGTCAGAGACTGCACACGATACTAGAGATGGTCAGAGACTGCACACGATACTAGAGATGGTCAGAGACTACACACGATACTAGAGATGGTCAGAGACTGCACACGATACTAGAGATGGTCAGAGACTGCACACGATACTAGAGATGGTCAGAGACTGCACACGATAAGAGAGATGGTCAGTGATTGTGCACATGACCATGCTATAGGAGTCGTTGGAGACTGTGATTATGCCTCAGGAGACAGTCATAGACTGAAGACTTATTACACAATGTATGGTATATTTACAGTTACACTGGTTCGAGCTGTATCAATGTAACTATATAAACATTTCCATACCTGGAATTCTTCTTTAAAAGATAACTTAACTATATCGGAGTACAACAAACTATGCTATTTAATTTATGTTTAATATTCAAAGCAAATCTCCCACTCATCCATTTGCAAGTGCTTTGTTTAGCTGGGAAATCACTATGAAAACCCCCCTAGAGCAGTGATGGCAAACCTTGGCACCCCAGATGTTTTGGAACTACATTTCCCATGATGCTCATGCACTCTGCAGTGTAGTTGAGCATCATGGGAAACATAGTTCCAAAACATCCGGGGGTGCCAAGGTTCGCCATCACTGTCCTAGAGCCTAGAATTTCTGGCCGTGGCCATCTTGAGTAAGGGCAGATGATTCATGTAGCATTTACTTCCTGGAATCTATCTACCCTTTACTCAGGGGCATGTAGGCAGGAGAGCATGCTTAGCTGAGAATGCCCCCTTGTCCCTCCCCTCCTGAAACCTCCTGGGATCAATGACAGTATTTGCCAAGACATGAAACCAGAAAGTAATTGAAGAAATGTAAAAAAAAATAAAAATAAAATTAAGAAATAATATTAACCACTTTAACTCCACTCACATTGCTGCTACTGCAGCAATGTGGCTCGTTATCGTCCAGCGACGTAGACCTACGTCGCTGGACTCCGCCCCTTGTGGGCGGCACGCGCGCGCCGCGGGAGGCTCGCTCCCGCTGTGTTCAGTCACAGCGGGAGTCGGGCCAGGGGAGGAGAATCGGCGATCGCCGCTGCTCTTCCCCGATCGTCGGGGAATCTAGTTTGGAGATCCGCCCGCCTGTGTAAACAGAGCGAGCGGATCTCCTAAGTGACAGGCAGGGACAGATAGCATGGTTCAGCATAGCTGAACATCCGATCTGTCCCTGACTCACTCAGTCACCTCCCCCCACACGTTAGTAAGCACCAGGCATACATTAACCCCTCCCTCTCCAATAAAATTAACCTCTTCCCTGCCAGTGTCATTTTTACAGTAACAGTGCATATATATAGCACTGATTACTGCAGTAATGTCACTGGTACCCCCAAAAGTGTCAAAAATGTCAGTCAAGGGTCCAATCTGTCCGCCGCAATGTCGCAGTCCTGCAAAGAAAATCGCAGATCGCCGCCATTACGCGTTAAAAAAAACCACCAAAAATGACAGAAATCTTTCCCTTAGTTAGTAAACGCAATAACTTTTGCGCAAACCAATCAAAATACGCTTATTGTGATTTTTTTTACCAAACATAGGTAGCAGAAAACAAATTGGCCAAAAATTTTAAAAAATTTTGATTTTTACATTTTTTTGGGGGGAATTTCATTTTAAAAAATGTGAAAAATATTGTTATTTTTTCAAAATAAACGCTATTTTTTTTGTTTATAGCGCAAAAAGTAAAAATCGCACAGGTGATCAAATACCACCAAAAGAAATCTCTGTTTGTGGGAAAAAAAGGGACGTAAATTTCGTTTGGGTATGGCGTCGCACGACCGCGCAATTGTCAGTTAAAGTTGCACAGCGCCGAATCGCAAAAAGTGGCCTGGACGTACAGCAGGAAAATCCTCTGGTGGTAAAGTGGTTAAAACAAGTAAATATCATATACATTCATATCTATTTACTAATGCTAGCAGCATAAGGATTAAAAATAGTCAATGTTGAGAGAATGAAGTTCTGCTTTAACTTCACAGCCATGCCTCCTTTAGGAGAATAGTTCCTTTTTAAATCAAATCCATCTTTCCTTCCCAGCTGTCCCTCCTCCATGTCTGATGTATAGACATCTATAAATACATGTACTAATTAACTATCAAGTGTGTTACATTACAGCAAACTTTCCATCCATCTCTGAATTACTGACTTAGTTATTTTCAAACACTAGTTTAAAGGAAAAGAAGTAAAAAAGCATCAGCGGGTTTATCCAATCATTTCTTGTACATTAAGGTTTCACAATCCCAATCCATTTCTTATGAACTCAGGGTCATGGAGACATCTAAAGGCAAAGTAATAGGACAGAGGGCAGAGAGCACACTATATATAGTGTAGCAATACCTTTCAATCTGAATCAAAGCAGTGATAAAAAATGCTGTCACAAAAGAAAAGTATAAGGTCACTAATTTGTGGCTCAGAGATGTTCCTTATATCCAGTCCAGGAACCCTCCAGCCATGGGCAGCAGTGGAAGTTGAAGGTGGTAGGTGTCCAGGATGCTGGGATGGGATCAGAGGGACATGCTGTGGAAGGTGTCCAGGATGCTGGGATCGGATCTGAGGAACCTGCAGTGAAAGGTGTCCAGGATGCTGGGATCGGATCAGAGGGACCTGCAGTGGAAGCTGTTCAGGATGCCAGGATCGGATCAGAGGGACCTGCAGTGGAAGGTGTCCAGGATGCCGGGAACGGATCAGAGGGACCTGCTGTGGAAGATGTCCCAGATGCCGGGTTCGGATCAGAGGAACTTGCTGTGGAAGGTGTCCAGCATGCCAGAATCGGATCAGAGGGACCTGCAGTGGAAGGTGTCCAGGATGCCGGGATCGGATCAGGGGGACCTGCTATAAAAGGTGACCAGGATGCCGGGATCTGATCAGAGGGACCTGCTGTGGAAGGTGTCCAGGATACTGGGATCGGATCAGAGGAAATTGCTGTGGAAGGTGTCCAGGATCCCGGGACCTGCTGTAAAAGGTGTCCCGGATGCCGGGATCGGATCAGAGGGACCTGCTATAAAAGGTGTCCCGGATGCCGGGATCGGATCAGAGGGACCTGCTATAAAAGGTGACCAGGATGCCGGGATCGGATCAGAGGGACCTGCTATAAAAGGTCCAGGATGGGATCAGAGGAACCTGCTGTGGAAGAAGTCCCAGATACCGGGATCGGATCAGAGGAACTTGCTGTGGAAGGTGTCCAGCATGCCAGAATCGGATCAGAGGGACCTGCTGTGGAAGGTGTCCAGGATGCCGGGATCGGATCAGAGGGACCTGCTGTGGAAGATGTCCCAGATGCCGGGATCAGATCAGAGGGACCTGCTACAAAAGGTGACCAGGATGCCGGGGATCGGATCAGAGGGACCTGCTGTGGAAGGTGTCCAGGATGTCGGGATTGGATCAGAGGGACCTGCAGTGGAAGGTGTCCAGGATGCCGGGATTGGATCAGAGGGACCTGCGGTGGAAGGTGTCCAGGATGCCGGGATCGGATCAGAGGGACCTGAAGTGGAAGGTGTCCAGGATGCCGGGATCGGATCAGAGGGACCTGCAGTGGAAGGTGTCCAGGATGCCGGGATCGGATCAGAGGGACCTGAAGTGGAAGGTGTCCAGGATGCTGGGATCGGATCAGAGGAAATTGCTGTGAAAGGTGTCCAGGATCCCGGGACCTGCTGTAAAAGGTGTCCCGGATGCTGAAATGGGCTCAGGGGGACCTGCTGTAAACTATGCAGCGTGCAGAATTCTGTGGCAAGGAGGAGGGGCAGTAAGCGGTCTACTGGGGGTTTGTATGAGAGCAGGCAATTACCACAAATAGTTTGTCAGTCCAGGAGTCATTTTACTTATTACGCATGAAAAGTCCTAGGACGTGTGTCACCCCATCAGCTTGGGATAATAGTACAATACTATAGAGCAGTGATTCCACATCTCAGTCCTTCGTATACTGACAAACCCATAGTTTGGGAAATGTCCTTAGATAAAATAAATACCAAAGCATTGACATTGATTTAATTAAAGAGGTTGTATATCCCCCTGTGGTGTTCATACCCATAGGTAAGGCTTACCTATAGGTACTGTAAATATCTCTTAAACTTGCACCGTTTAGGAGATATTTACATTGCATGCTGCCGGCGATGACGTCATCGGCGCATGCGCTCTTAAGGAACAGCCGCTCGTGTCGTTTCTTCAGAGCCCCGTGCCGTGACCGGTGGCTCCCTCGCTCATGAGTGGGAGTGATGTGACGTGGCTCTGGCCAGTGGCACAGCCGGAGTCCGCAGATCAGAAAGAAAGACAAGCGAAGATGGATGCGGCTTCCAGCGGGGATGATGAGGCTTCGTTTGCAGGTAAGTGTCACATAATGTGTTAGTATGTGTTGCATACTAGCACATTATATATTTACTTTGCAGGTAACCAAAAATATATTGTTTTTTTTCAGTCTTTACTTCCTCTTTAAAGTCCTGAAAACGCGTCCTGCTGGGGTTACGTGAAGACTGAAGTTGGGAACCACTGCTGTAGAGAGGCTATGATATCACTGCAGAAAAAGGAAGGCACTAATATGTCATGTGAATGGCCAGAAGACCCAAGGAAAAAAGGTATGTATTAGGGGAATCCTTTACATGAGAACATTTTTGTACCGTGTTAGCCATCGATTAAAGTGTTAGTAAACCCAGGACTCTGCCTTCCCTATATCTGGTCTCCCACAGTACACAGAATGTGGAAATGCAATTATTTTATTAAATATAAACTGGTAAATATCTTTTCTCATCAGCAGTATATAGCAGTCTTGTGACTTCTATCAGCTCCTGGTGAAGCTTGTAGGAGGAGTTTTCATACTGTACTGACCTGTCCTATGAGACTGGAGGGCTCCAGATCCCCTGTCTGGACAGTGCTGATTGGCCCTGTGCTGATCACATGCACTCACCCAAGAAAATAAAACCTCTAATCGCAATACACACCAAACATGTAAGGTAACATGTCCAGGGGATGGTATGAAAACATAATCCCCATGATAATTGCGTACATTTATGGCACTTTTCCACTGCAAGTACCGGCTCGGCTGCACTCGGCCCTGCTTAGCTCAGTTTGCTTTTCCACTGCGTGGTACGAGTCGGTACCATTCGGTACTGTATAGTCTCTACTCGGCTCGGTTTGCTCTTCCACTGTTTATAGTACTGGTAGTAGTGGGCAGGATTACACCGTAGTTGCGCCGCCTCTACTGCCATGACATCATCTTAAGGAGACACAGCAATGGAGCCTATGGAGGGAATGGCGTTCCTGATTCTCGGCATGTGGATTCTTTTCACCGCTTGACGAACACACTGCACATTTCTCACTGCAAAAGTACTCACAATCCTATGGGCTCTCAACACTCAGTGCTTCTCACTGCAGTGGTGTCGGATAAACAATGACAGTGATGATTATTGACCAATCACTGCCTTGTAGTGAGGACCAATCAGGCTGCATGGGAGGGATTGTGGAATTTGGTATCGGTACGGAACGCTTGGAACCACAATCGAGGTGGTACTGTTTAAGCGAGCCGTACCGTTCAGTTCCATGCAGTGGAAAAGCGCCGCCGTACCGTACCGTACCGTACCAAACCGTTCCAACACCGTACCATGCAGTGGAAAAGCGCAAAAGCGGTTCCATGCAGTGGAAAAGCGCCATTAAGGTAGATGTAAAGTCTTATGGTTTTTCACCTAAATGCATTCTATGACATTACCTACCTTATTTATGACAAACCTCCTGTGCTTCAGCTCCCCACTGCCCCCCCCCCCCCTTCTTCTTACCTGAACCTGATAGTTCCAGTGACGAGCACGAGCGGCTCCAGACGATGTCTCGGGTCCTCATTGGATAGATTGATAGCAGCAGGAGCCATTGGCTTCCACTGCTGTCAACCAGTGACAACCAAATCAAGTGACATAAGAGCTGGGGGCAGGGCCGAGTCCCACTGTCTGTGTCAATGGGCGCAGCACCGGGACTCATGCACGCGCCCGCAAGGGTGCCCCTATGGAAAGCGGCTCTCTGTGGGGGCACCCCAGAAAAGGAAGATTGGGGCTGCTCTGTGCAAAACCCTTGCACAGAGCAGCCCCAATCTTCCTTTACAATCACTTTATTTTAATTTTTTTATATTTTTTAAATTTTCTTATAAAAACTGTATCCTGCCAAGCTGTCAGGTAATATAATCTAATGTTTGTGTGTGTGTGTGTGGGGGGGGGGGGGGGGGAATTAAGGTTGGTGAAAATGGGCCATGCTTTAGCTAATAGTAGTTAATGTTAATAAAACTCGACTAGCCACTTGGTTTAAGGAAGATACATTTACACGCAACACAGGTAACACAGTCACCAAAAGCAAATCACCATGGAGTGGAATGTTGACTGTCACAGAACAGGATGGGATGTGTTCTTGGACAATCAACATTTGCACCAACCATTCTCAACCAGGGTTCCTCCAGAGGTTGCTAGGAGGTTGAGCTTTAGCTAATTGACCTCCCATGTAATGGTGCCTGGATAGTTCCAGGTCCAACTCCACTTGGTGGAGCCAGCAGTATGACAAGTATGATCTTTTTAGATGGCTACAGGGGTGGCAATCCAACCACCACTGTAAGAGGGGCATTTTTCCCATTGACCACCACTGCAAGGAGGCATTCTTCTCAATGCCCACCAATGTGAGGGAAAGTTTCCCAATGATTCCATGATTGATTATTCTTAGCAGGGGTTCCCTGAGACCAAAAAATTATTTTCAGGGTTCCACATGGGTAAAAAGGTTGAGAAAAGATGAGCTACACATTCCATGGTTGTTGGGTTAAGGGGTCTTTGCTACCTGCTACCTAAATATAAATGCTGGGGTATGGTACTGACACTTATTGGAACTGAAGAAGAGGCTTGGAGAAGCTATGAAACATATTCACTATTACGTCCAGTTGAAAAGGACTACACTGGACTCGTGTTTGTAACAGCAGTGCTATATACACAAGTACAGCAGTGCACAGCCATTCATAAGGACAGGCTGTATGCTTCACTTGGGCTGCCTGGACAGAGGCAATATGGCTGCAACTATGCTGAACAGGCTCAGTTGACCCTTGTGCAAGAGCCCTTAAACAATGGAACTTAAAAAAAAGTTCCAAACCCAGGAAATGCTAGGTTTTAGTTGTCCCAACAGTGTAAGCAGCTGTGTAAATGATGTTGGTCAAATTATTTAAAGCGGAGTTCTGGCCACAGAATCCTTTTTTCAATAAAAATACTGCCCAAATAGTGATCCATCGCCCTTAATACATCCGCTAATCCCGTTTTACATAGTTTTATAAGTTAGTTTAAATCGTAAATTCTTACTTTTAAAATCTTTTGCTAAGCGCGGCCATCTTTGTTGCGGTTATCTGAAGCCACAGTATGTAAACGTATTCCCTTCTTCCTGGTTCTAGCTCATTGTGCAAGATGAATGCAGCGCGAAATCTCACGCATGCCCAGTACTATGCGATCGGCATAGTAAGGGTTTCCATAGGGAAGCCTATCATTGCGTCATTTCCTGTTTGCAAATAACGCGATGAGAGGAGCGGCCGGCCGCCTACATCACTGCCCATTGCCTCCTGGGAGTGATGAGTAAGAGCTCCCAAAACGCATTGCAGGACAGGAAGTGACGGCGCGGGCCGCGACCGCAGAGGGAGGAAGTGGAAGGAAGGTAAGTATATTTTCTTCTAAAACAGGGTAAGTAAAAAAAAAAAAAAAAATCGTGACTATCCAATTGTTTTTCAACTGACACTCAGCAAGCGGATGGCACAAAATCGATTGTGTAGATTTTGAGGCCAGAACTCCGCTTTAATGCAGAAGAGACATGGTAAAAATCCTGTTTACAATTTGTTTTTTGTACTAAAGTCTCAGTTTAAAGATGAATTCCAGGCATGGTACACATTGGTCCACAGTTCCAATCTTCAGTCTTTTCCAGCTTCCAGGGACATCGACCATACCTAGCCGATGTCCCTGGAAGCTGGAAAAGACTGAAGTAGACACCACTACCTCAATGATCTCCACTTGCTTCCAGGTCCCAGGCGGAGCAGCTGGCTTGGTGCACCGTGAACACAGGAGATCAGCTGCTCAGCACAAGCTCTATTCAGAGAGGTTACGACTAAGGCTCCATGTACACTGGTTTAAAAATTGCTGCTACTACAGGAGTTCTGCGTTTTGCCTGTAGAAGCAGCTCAATGTTATCCTATGTGTCCATACACATTAGAAGGAATACAGGCATATTTTAAACTTAATGTATAGAGGGCGGGAAAAAAAACCCTTCTGGTTTGCGATTCTGATTGGAGCTTTCTGGCAGAAAAAACGCTAAACTCTCTAAAGCTGTGTACAAGAAACCCTCTATATGAGTGTTTTTTTTCTGCCAGGGGAATTGGAGTTTTTTTTAAGCCCATTGTGCATGGAGCCTAAGTGCCAGGTGGGTGCGAAACACGTCATTCTCTTTTGGCCTCCACAACTGTATGATGCCCTTGTATAATATTTTACAATAAAGCCATTAAGAAGTGCAACCACCTGGATTTCTTCTGTGGGTTTTAATGATGGCTGGCGGACCCGGCGTGCACCTTGTGGAACAGTGCAGCAGTGATCAATCTAGCAAGTGAGCAGCAGCATGGAGCGGTGCATAGGTTGTTTCCATTCACAGATTCCTTTGCATTTTCTGAATGCGCGCAAAGCGTTCTCTGATTGGACAAGGTGGAGAGGTGGGGCAGTGACGTCCAAGTTGGATTAACGTAACTATGTAAAATTACATCATAGCTGGAATTCATTTTTAAAAAGTATTTTGTTCATTTAAACTCTAGCTGGCCCCACTATAGCTGAATGATGGCTACAGCGTGGTAGCACATTTTCAGGAGGACGTCTATTGATGCCCTCCCAAAACCCTGGCTCCCCTGTGCGCCCCTGAGGTGCGCATCGGGAACACTTTGTGATCGCTGTGTCCCTCCGACACAGCTGATCGCAGATTGGGGTAAAGGGCCAATCACAGCTGATCACAATGTAAAAAGGAATTGCTGGTTATTGGCAGTCCACTCCTCACGCTGACAGCGTGTGAGGAAAGGAGAGACAGTGAGCGGCAATCCACACAGGGGACATCTACACTGATAATCAGGGCACAAGCAAGATATGTCTCTAGAAAATATATATTTGAATGCCAGATAAAATACCGATTGAATTAAGATCAAACTTGATCACTGTCGTTGCTAGGGGAGACAAGCTAGCGATCAGATGCCTTACAGGTCAGAGGTTATTCTGAGATAACCCATGTTTAGTGTCTGTGAAAAGCTGATTCAAAACCGTACCATAAAATATCGGTTTCAAGCATGTAACCGTTACATATTTCCAGATATGAGTTATTTTAATAATCTGTCTAAACGGGATGTGTCTTAGCATGTGTGAGCCTCCAGGGAAACCGCCCATGGACTCAAGAGCCTATTGGCCAAGTACTTCTGGTGATACCCCCTGGGGGGTCAGAGAAAAAGGACAGGAACAGATAGAGAGCGGAGTCTTCCTTCTACCATCCAAGCAATAACATTGCTTTAAGAGAAGGGCCGATCGAATGTTCAGCTTCTGAAACTAAGATAATACCAGGACTTTTTTAAATGCAAGTATATTCCATCTTCATATTTCTAAATTGCTGTATTGTGTCTCTATTTCTTTGTAACCCATTTTTCTGTAAATATTTCTATTCGCACCAATTTTAACCTTTCTTATAATTAAACCTTATTTTGAAAAGTGTTATTTGTCTCTAAGCTCTTAAACGCAAACTGACCCAAAAGAACCTGTCTCCTGAAAGAGCGCTACTGTTAGGCTAACCTATCTGAACATTCTTGTCTGAGGTGACAGTGGGTGTTACAGATGGTTATTCTAAAGTCATAATTGGTATTTCTAAAATTACGAGTGTCCTCTGGGCTCATTATAAACGTAGAGGTGGTGGCAGAGAAAGGGTAATTGTTTAATTAGCCCGGTGACAATCGCTCTCAGTCTGCTGGCATCTAGATTGTGGTCCCGCAAGCTGGACAATCTGTGTGCTGGGTGCAGCTGAGAGTGGCATTGTTACGCAGGTGATGGCAGGGTGTGAGATTGCTTGGTATTTGGTCACGAGTTGGATGAGAAGGCCAGGGGTCTGATACCCGCCACCGTCACACTCCTAACACACTTTCCTCTCCTAGGGTGATAATGCCGCTTCCCCACAGGTACAGTACAACAAGTGTGGTCACCTTATGACAGGAGGTATTTTAATGGCAAGAACACCAGGTAAAAATAAACGTAAAAGTGCTTTTAAAAAAAGAAAACAAAGGCAGGCGTCACATCTACAAACTTGCGAGCTGCAATAAACTATATTTTTTGTTCCCAAATTTAAATGTATTTAACTTTTTCACACTTTCGTTCTGTGGGAATGGCAATACTAAGCATAGGACAGTGACGTGTGTGTACAGGAACAACACTGGTGTTTGGGGAAAACTCCACACGTTCAGAAATGAACACTGACAGCTTAGTTACACAAATACTAATTAAAAAAGGCAGGATGTGCTTTACCAGATTAGCTGGACTGTTACCAGCAAAAAAAAAAAATTGCAGAGAACAGAACCATTAAGGTCAAAGAATTATGAAACGGCAACATTGAATGCGAACAGCCAATCACGTGGCTTCGCTAAGTCAAACACACTTTGCTACTGAGTGCACCTCAGGGCATGGATGTTGTATAAATAACACGGTCTGTGCTAATGATGATGTCAATGGAATAATACTTGGGTAGTAAGTGGATCTGTCAGACATTTTGGTAAAAAGACAGCCAAAAGTAAAGGTAGGTTTTAACCACGTCATCCCCGGAAGGTTTTACCCCCTTAATGACCAGGCCATTTTTTGTGATTCGGCACTGCGTTACTTTAACGAAAAATTGCGCGGTCGTGCGACGCTGTACCCAAATACAATTGATGTCCTTTTTTTCCCCACATATAGAGCTTTCTTTTAGTGGTATTTGATCACCTCTGCAGTTTTTAGATTTTGCGCTATAAACAAACAAATGCGACAATTTTGAAAAAAAAAGCCATCTTTTTTACTTTCTGCTATAAAACATTCCCAATAAAATTTTTTTAAAAATTAATTATTTTTTATCAGTTTAGGCCAATTTGTATTCTGCTACATATTTTTGGTAAAAAAAATCCCAAAAAGCGTATTTTAATTGGTTTGCACAAAAGTTATAGCGTTTACAAACTACGGATAGATTTTTGGACTTTTTATTGATTTTATTTTTGTTTATTAGTAATGGCGGAGATCATCGATTTTTAGCGGGAATACGACATTGCGGAGGGCAGATCGGACCCCTAACTGACATTTTTGACACTTTTTGGGGACCAGTGACATTACTACAGTAACCAGTGCTAAATAATATGCACTGTTACTGTATAAATGACACTGGCAGGCAGGGAAGGGGTTAATACTGGGGGTGATCAAAGGGGTTAATGTATGCCTAAATATGCTTACTGACTGTGGGGGGGAGGGTTCTGTGACAGGCACAGAGAGATTGCGGTTTCAGCTTAGCTGAAACTTCTGATCTCTCCCTGCCTGCGTGACAGAAGACCCACCTGCTTTGTTTACATATGCAACCGGGTCTTCTGTCAGTTTATCTGACGATTGCGGGAGGCCGGTGGCAATCGCCGCCGCTCCTCCTGCTGCCCACCTCCCACTGTGTCTAAACACAGCGGGAGCGCGGCTTCGGCGGAGCGCGCGCACTGCCAAGATTTCCTGCACTAAATCACGCAGTACTACTTGGTTTTGCACAGCCGAGCTGCCCTGCCGCAGCAATACCACGGTGGGTGGTCGGCAAGAGGTTAAATAAAAGAAATGGCGCCTCTCCCTTCTTGGTGCTAGATAACCCTATGTAGAGCTGCCTTCAATTTAAGTCATTAAACTTAAATATTAAATGAGGGTAGTCAGTGAGGCGCTACTACTCATTAGCACACGGTCAAAATATTAATAATGAGTAAATTCCTGATGACGCCTTTCCGGTGGAATGCATTGACGTATCCGAGTGACATCACTTCTGGTTGGCGGCAGGTCTTAGTGGGGTGGAACGCACGCTATCTGTGGAGCGGCAATTCCATATTCTATTGTTATATGCATGCAGAGTGCGCCACTGGAGGCACTCTAAAATGTGAGTGTATCTGGATTTTACTTGTTATTGAATCTTTAATAATAAAGGGCATTGCCCAATGAAGTCTTTTTAACTTTTCCTTGAGAGAATATATCATTGGATTGTGATACTCCCTGTGTGGGACCCCGGGTACCATAGGTGGATTTGCCTTCCAGCTAGAAGGATACTACAGGCACTATAGGTCCTTAGTGGCCTGAGGGCATTTGAGTGGCCAATTTTGCACTAGGTGGTGGAACAAGCAACACCAGCACAAAGTCTTAATAATAGGAACAATTATCACTTGGAATAACCGTTGTCGATGGACTCTAAGAATTGATCACCATTTGTTTTATTTCAAAAAAGTTTGTGTAGAGACATTGGGCACTTAATCACTTTCAAAAGTGGCACTGGGTTGTGCATGAAGCTATTGTTGCACTTTATTTTTGAGAACACAAATTCATTTGCACTTTATATTTTTATGTAGCACCATTATTCTCGCGAATGTTTGAAATTTGCACTTTATTCATTTTTTAGAAGATTTTTGATGTATTGTACATTTTAATACTTTTTCATAATTTATTCATCACTTCCTCTCTTGTAATATTCTTACATGAATTGCACTGACTATTTAGCACTTTATTTTTGGACCATTTAGCACTTTATTTATTCATTATTAATATTTTGACCGCAGGCTAATAAGTAGTAGCGCCTCACTGACTACCCTCAGTCAAGGTAGGTATTGTATGGTAGTGCCTTTCAGGGGGCAGGGTAAGAATTTTGTCTTGGGTGACACCCTATTGCAGTTGAATGACCGATGCTTCTTACGGAACCTAATGGATCTTTAGCTGACTCCTATTATGTGCGTTGAGGAACAGGGACAAGGATGCTGAGTCCAGACCAAGGTCATTCCATTAGTATTTTTTGGCTACAACCAAGAGGAGGAAAGCTTAATGGAGTTTGTTGCGGATTCCAGGAAACCCCTATTCCAGCTAAAACAAGGTCCACTGGTGCGGATCTTTTTGAGAAAAGGCTAGGTGTCTGGCTTTGGCTTCAACAGTTCCTGAGCCACTGGTCAAGACCATCCATGCAACAAATGATATCAGAATTCCTGATAAAGGCAATTGTTCAATGACAAAAGCACTGATAAAAGAAAAACAGGATCACCATGACAGCTAGTGAACAAGCATAGAAGGAGAAATCCACAATGGTGGCCTGCATATTTCTCAAAGTACAGGTTTCCTTTACCATCCCATTTGTATGGCAGCATATTGCATTGAATTTTACAGAAAATCACAGCGGTGCAGATTGAAAAGGAAAGGTCATTTTTAATAACACTCATTTACAATCTGGCTTGTGTCCCAATTGTATACGCTATATTATTATTTTTTTTATTTGCCAATTCTTTTTCCACTAAAATGGAGTTACCCCTTAAAGCGGGGTTCCACTAATTTTTGTGTTTATTAAAAGTCAGCAGCTACAAAAAGTGTAGCTGCAGACTTTTAATAAACACACTCGCCTGTCCCACGATCCAGTGATGTAGCTCCCTGAAGCCTCGATCCTCTCCCTCTCCTCTCGGCGGTGCTGGCATCTCTAGTGTGGGCAACCGGCTGTGACAGCTTGCGGCGTCTCGCGCATGCGTATGCGCTGCACGTTGTTAATGGCCAGGCAATCTTCTGGGACCTGTGACGTGTCCCACAAGATTGCAGGGAGGAAGGGGGAGAGGAGAACTTCTGCTCGAGCCACCTAGGTGGCCCGAGCGTAAGTGGGAGTGGGTACTAGGGATCGACCGATTATCGGCAAGGCCGATATATACAGTATCGATGGCCGATATGCACTTTCCCTGATATATCGGAATCGTCAAGGTTGCCCATATTACCGATATTCAGGGAAAGTGCTGTACCGGAGTGATGCCTGCAGCTAGAGGCATCACCTCGGTACCGGCGTCCATAGCTGACGGTCGGCTGTCTTGTAATGACAACCGATGCGGCTGAGAAGCTGCTCGGCTGTCATTACATGGAGCGGGAGGAACGAACTCTCCCGCCGCCTTCCGCAGCTCGCCTGGGTCTCCCTTCCCACTGGGAGACCTGGGAAACCAGCCTGCACGGCCGCCGAAGACCCGATCAAAGCTGCATTCGGCTCTGATCGGGTCTCCATGTAAAACCTGGAAGTGATGTCATGACATCACTTCCAGGTACTGGCGCCAGATTAAAGAAAATGACGGCATTCAAAACAGCCAAACTTGGCATTTTGAATGCTTTTAAGTGCAGAGGATTTGGGGTCTTTTGGACCCCCAGATCCCTCCACAAGAGTACCTGTCAAGTGATAAAAAAAAAAAAGATTTTTTAAATGTACAAAAATATCAGCCAATATCGGCCGATACCGATATTCAATGGCCAAAATATCGGTATCGGCAACAAAAAAAACGATATCATTCGATCACTAGTGGGGTACCTGTCAAAACTAGGTACCCGCTCCCCCCCCCCCCCCCCAAAAAAAAATGACACGTCAAATGTGGCAAGTCAGTGGGTCAGCAGTATTTAAAGCGGAAGTTCCACTTTTTGGTGAAACTTCGCTTTAAGGTCCACTTTAATTTCACTACCTGTTCTTTGAAATCTGAAGTTTTAACAATGTTACCATGGCAGGGAAGGATTAGCTTTACAGAAGTGATTTATTACTCATTATGGTTCTGAGAAATGGCTTATGTGTCAGGAACCTGCAGAACGCATACTGAAGAAAGAAGAACAAAAAAACACAAGGTGAAAAGTCCCCTGTGACATCCTCTTTGGTACAGGTGTTGTGAAGGAAGTCATACGGGACTTTTCTTTTCCTACTTAACCTTTCATGTTCCCTACAGTTTTATCTTTCCAGATTCCACACTCTTTACTAATGTCATCAAAATTATAGCGAAACTAAATCCTCCTGTCCTTTACAGCCCGGGAAGCTGCTATCTTAGCCTCTGTTTGACCTGTAGTTGCCATAGTTCTGCACGTGTGATCAGTTATGACACCGGCCATTTGATGGCTTGACAGTTCAGTTGAGAGCACAAGCAACTTTGACAGTTGTTATTCACCGCATGCCTTAATTGTAACTCATTTGGGAAACCATTAAATCGATGGGCTTAGTTTGCCTTTACCACTTCAAGACCAGGGCTTATTCTGACATTTGTTAATTACAAGTAAAAATCTGTATTTTTTTTTTTTTTACAAGAAAACTGCTTAGAACCCCCAAACATTATATATATATATTTTAGCAGAGACCCTAGAGAATAAAATGGCGGTCGTTGCAATATTTTATGTCACACTGTATTTGCGCTGCTGTCTTTTAAACGATAAAAAATTTATAAAAATGAAAACAAAACAGTAAAGTTAGCCTCATTTTTTTGTATAATGTGAAAGATGATGTTACACCGAGTAAATAGATACCTAACATGTTACGCTTTAACTGCTTCTGGACCGTCCACCTGCAGCTAGGGGGTGAGCACGGCGCGCTCCTGCCCCCACTCGCCAGCGGGGACTCCGATGCACGGGGCAGGCAGCTCCGATTGCCGCATGCCACCCGCGATCGCTCCCCTCTGAGAGAGAAGAACGCTCAGCTGTTCTAAACACAGCTGACCGTTCTTCTCTCTGGAATGATCACAGAGTGCCTGTGATCCTTCTATATAGGATCACAGGTCTCTGTGATCATTTCACAAGCCACTTCCCCATACAGTTAGAATCACTCTCCTAGGCTCACATTTAACCCCTTGATCACCCACAGTGTTAACCCCTTCCCTGCCAGTGTCATTATTACAGAAACAGTGCATATTTTTAGAACTGATTACTGTAGTAATGTCTCTGGTTCCCCCCCAAAAGTGTCAAAAATGTCAGTTGGGGTCCGATCTGTCCGCCGCAATGTTGCAGTCCTGCTACAAATCCCAGATCGCCGCCATTACTAGTAGAAAAAAAAAAACAAAAACAATAAAAATGACATTAATCTTTCCCGTAGTTTGTAGACGCGATAACTTTTGCGCAAACCAATCAAAATACGCTCGATTTTTTTTACCAAAAATATGTAGCAGAATACAAATTGGCCTAAAATGTTAAAAAATTTAGATTTTTACATTTTTTGGGGGGGAATGTTATATAGCAGAATGTAAAAAATAGTTTTTTTTTTTTTCAGAATTGACGCTCTATTTTTGTTTATAGCGCAAAAAATAAAAACTGTACAGGTGATCAAATACCACCAAAAGAAAGCTCTATTTGTGGGAAAAAAAAGGACACAAATTTTGTTTGGACCTCAATTTTATTTAGGCACAGCGTCGCACGTCCGCGCAATTGTCAGTTAAAGTAACGCAGTGCCAAATCGCAAAAAATGGCCTGGTCATTAGGGGGGCAAAACCTTCTAGTCCAGAAGTGGTTAAACAAGTAACTTCCAGGAGCAACACCGTAGTAGCTCCAGGACAGAGACCACTGACCTTAAAGCGGAGTTCCGCCCCCCCCAAAAAATAAAAGTCAGCAGCTACACACACTGTACACATACTGTAGCTGCTGACTTTTAATATTAGGACACTTACCTGTCCTGGAGTCCAGCAATGTCGGCACCGCAGCCAATGTTTCCATTGGCTGTCGGGTGCTGCCTATGCCGTTGCCGGTAAGGGAACCCGGGTCCCTACTGCGCATGATCGAAGTGCGCTGCACATTCGGATTGGCTCGTGGCAGGGGAAGAAGGAGGGGGCCGAACTTCCAAGGGATGGCGCCGTCTCCCGGAAGTGGGGAAGGGTACCTGTCAAAAACAGGTACCTGTTCCCCCCCTCCCCCCTGAAATGTGCCAAATGTGGCACCGGAGGGGGGGAGCAAGCAAATGAGCAGAAGTTCCACTTTTGGGTGGAACTCCACTTTAAATAACATGCACAAAGTGTCCTGAGACCCTATATTTATAGCTACCTTTCTTGATTGCTATACCGAATGACATGACATGTTGAATGTTGTAGAATATTCAGGGCAAAAAGGGTAAAAGGGTTGATTTTAGCTAAAAAAAAAAAAAAAAAAAAAAAAAATGTCCACCCTTTCATTAGAAATACAATGAAAAGAACAATGCTGGATTACCAATGAGACTGTAAGTGAAAACACAGATTCCTCCATTGTGATTCATATGTTAGTACCATGCCCGGAGTCAGATAATTACTGAGACGGATGTAGGCTGCAGACAATGTGCCACTTGATTCAGCATGATTACACTTCCATTTAATTTCAGGACTCACCATTTGCTTAAACTGTGAGTAACGGGAAGAAATTGAGCAACACACCTTAACATTTTTACTAACTGTGTTGCTTAAGGATTTTATGATCACATTCAATAAAATGTCAAAGGGCTCCTCTAACTGAGAAAAAGAACTGAGTCAGCCACTAAAGTGGTCACCTACCTGGAAAAGCAACCACCCCAGGACTTACAGGTTTTGTTGACTTTGACATGGTTGCAGAGTTTGGTCATCTTTACCATGATGTGATTTTCCTTGCATGTCAGATGTTCCCCTGTACTGACAGACAGCCAATCACAAAATAGCATGGAAGCGTTTTAACAACGCACAGCTGAGATAATTGCAGGAATTCAAAAGGATAATATAGATCAGGGATCCTCAATTTACAGCACTCCAGCTGTTGAGGAGCTACATGTCCCATGAGGCATTGCAAAACTCTGACATAACTAGGCATGATGGGAATTGTAGTTCCTGAACAACTGGACGGCCATAGTTTGAACACCCCTGATATAAATGGAACAAACACATTTGTTCAGAGGGGTAAAGAATCATTTTAAAGCGGAGTTCCGGGCACAAAAACAATATTTTTTTTTTGTGCCCCTCCGCTAGGTAGACCTCACCTGAAAAGGAATTGGATAGTTATTTTTTTTTTTGTTTACTTACCTTGTAATTGAAGATCGAAGATACTCACCTCAGAGTACCTCCTCCCTCGGAGCCGCGGCTCACCCCATCACTTCCTGTCTCGCTATGATTCCTGGGAGCTGAACATCACAGCTCCCAGGAATCAATGCGACGGCACCGGCCCTGCTCGTCATTTCCGGGCGCCGCCGCATTCCCCTGCTAAAGCATGCCCAGAATCTGTGGAGGAATGCGGCGCCGCACCGGAAGTGACGAGAGGGGCCGGTGTAGGCGCATTCTGGGACAAGAAGACGCGGAAGAAGACACAGAAGAGGACCGCGCCGTCTTCAGCTGCCCACAAGAGAGATGGAAACGCTGTGGAAGAAATTTTATAAGTAAGTATTTCTTCTAAAAGGTAAGTGCGAACCGGGACAGATCAGAGGCTAGCCATTGTGGAATGTGCTAGCCCTGACTGTCCCGGGGGTATGTTTATTGAAAAATGACTTCTGTGCCCGGAACTCCGCTTTAACCACCAGAAGGTTTTACCCCCTTAAAGCGGAGTTCCACTCTAAAAAACTGCCTAGCTTTTGCCTAGCCTAAAAAACACCCTTTTTCACTGCCTAGCTACTCCTGCGGAGGTTGCCATTACCCAATAGTGAAGGCTGATTGGACTGGGCTGCGACTGTCAGAGGACGTAAGAGAAAAAAACTTTGCAGCATCAGGTAGAGTAAAAAAAACCTGAAAAATAATTGGATAGTTAATATTTTTTTTTTTTTCACTTACCTTATTTTTTATGAAAATTAACTTACCTTCTTTCCTCTTCCTCCTTATGCGGCCATGGTCCCGATGTCACTTCCTCCTTTGCATTGCGTCCTGGGAGATGAGTGTCATCAATCCCAGGATGCAAAGGGAATGGCCGGCCGCTCCTCTGATTGCCGATCGCAATCTACAGCGCATGCGCGAGATTGCGATCGGCATTCTGGGTAGCTGAAACCAGGAAGAAGGACATAGCGGGGGACACAGCGGCTTCAGACGACCACACCGGAGATGGCAGCGCTCTGCAATCAATTTTAAAGTTAAGATTTTATCTATATTCATTTACTGTACACTACTGTAATGTGGGGTTAGTGTTAGTGTAATTGGGGTTAGCCTAGGATTAGGGGGGTATTTTTAGCTAAAAAATGTGTATGTGGCCGGAACTCCGCTTTAATGATCAAGAGTATGAGAGTACTGCAATACTTGAACTGACAATTGCGCGCTCATGTACCGCTGTACCCAAATTAAGTTTATATAATTTTTTACACAAATAGAGCTTTCTTTTGGTGGTATGTGATTACCACTGGGTTTTTTTATTTTTTATTATATAAACAAAAAAAGGCCAGAAATTTTGACAAGATCTTACTGTAAAATCTTTTTCTCTAATGTCCATCGACAGACGCAGCACCCGCTCAGCTCATGAAGATGAGGCTGTGTCTGACGATGGACGATAGAGAAAAAACATATTTTCTACTTTCTGTAATAAAACAAATCCAATAAAAGAAATTGAAAAAAAAAATCAAATTTCTTCATAAATTTAGGCCAAAATGTATTCTGTTACATGTCTTTGGTATTAAAAGAAAAACAAAAAAAACAATAAACTGACTGATACTAATGACACTAATACAGTGATAATACTGTACACTGTACAAATGAGACTGGCTGGGAAGGGGTTAACATTAAGGAACAATCAAGAGGTTAACCCTGTGCCTAACACGTATACCGTGTGCTGCCTTTATTTACTGATCTGGCTGTTTCTTCTCTCTGCTTTTCAGGGAGAAGAAACAGGCAGATCACTGTTCTCTGTACACAGAGTTCTGTGTTTTTGTAAACACAGAACTCTGTGCTGTCATTGGACAGAGCCGATCAGCCAATTTCAGCCAAAGTCATTGGCTGAAATCTGCTGTCAAACTCGTGTTGTGTTCAATTACACGCGCATAATCGCAAATAAATCAGGAAGTATATATGGGTACGTTGCTTTGCCTGGCTGTGCCACCCGCTCGCAGTACATTTACTGTGATTGGGTCGGCAATAAATTAAAGAATATCTAGGCTGAAAAACAAAAATGAAATACACTGCAGTTTATTAGTCCCTTAGACCCCTTTCCATCAATCTGTTTTTGGCCAGGGATTCCATGGATCAAATACACTATATTACCAAAAGTATTGGGACGCCTGCCTTTACACGCACATGAACTTTAATGGCATCCCAGTCTTAGTCTGTAGGGTCCAATATTGAGTTGGCCCACCCTTTACAGCTATAGCAGCTTCAACTCTTCTGGGAAGGCTGTCCACAAGGTTTAGGAGTGTGTCTATGGCAGTGATGACGAACCCCGGCACCCCAGATGTTTTGGAACTACATTTCCCATGATGCTCACCTGCACTGCAGAGTGCATGAGCATCATGGGAAATGAAGTTCCAAAACACCAGGGGTTCCAGGGTTTGCCATCACTGGTCTATGGGAATGTTTGACCATTCTCCCAGAAGCACATTTATGAGGTCAGGCACTGATGTTGGACGACAAGGCCTGGCTCACAGTCTCTGCTCTAATTCATCCCAAAGATGTTCTATCTGGTTGAGGTCAGGACTCTTTTCAGGCCAGTAAAGTTCCTCCACCCCAAACTCACTCATCCATGTATTGGTGATCCTGCCAGAAACACACTTCTTAGGATGACAACACTAACTCCTCGTACTGCATCTATAGAGGAGAAGAGTTGTCACCCAAGACTACTTTTCGGATGTGGACCCTAAACACCTCCTCCACTCCTTACCCCATTACATAGGGAGGAGAGGGTTTACAGATCACAGAAGATAGCTGGTAAACATATCAAAGTTGAGATTTTAGCTAAAAAGATTAAAATGAATTCCAGGTATGGTACTGTTTTCTGAAAAGCTTACTGTGATTGGATGAGGCTGGAGATGGTGATGTCACCTCACCACCCTGCCTCTCCGCCTCACCTCAGCCAATCAGAGAAGGCCTTGCATTAGTTGTGAAAAATGCAAAATGTTCAGTGAATGGTGCCCATGTCGACTGAGTGAACCCCTTTGGTCCCAATGAAACAGGGCAGCCAGGGCAGACCCGGAAGACAGCGGTGATCCCTGTTGTAGCGGTGACTACCACAGTGAATTTCTGCTTCACCGGGGGTCCAAGCTGAACTAATGTAACTATGCAAAATAATCCATACCTAGAATTCAGTTTTAACCACCTGACCTCCAGGAGATTTACCCCTCTTCCTGATCAGTCCAATTTTTGCTTTTTGGCGCTTCGTTACTTTAACTGATTATTGCCCGGTCATACAACGCTATACCCAAACTAAATGTATATTGTTTTTTTCACACAAATAGAGCTTTCTTCTGGTGGTATTTGATCACCACTGGGTATTTTATTTTTTTGCGCAATAAAAAAAAGACCAACATTTTTGAAAAACAATATTTTTTACTTTCTGCTATAAAACATATCCAATAAAAAAATTCTTCATTAATTTTGGCCAATATGTACCCTGTTTCCCGGAAAATAAGCCCTAACCTGAAATTAAGACCTAGCATGATTTTCAGGGATGGCTGCAATATAAGCCCTACCCCAAAAATAATCCCTAGTAAAATCCTTGATCTCAGCCCCTCCTTCTGAAGTATTCGGAGAGGGAAAGTAGAGCTCCGGAGGGTCACGTGAGTGCCCAGCAGTGCTGTAAATAAGGTAATTTTCCACAATAAAGTTACAAAAGGAGACACACTGCACATTACATAATCTTTTTACTAAATCAATTACGTATTTTTACAATGCCTTTATTCAAGGTTTATTTTTGGGATGGGAATACAGAATGTCATAATGCTGACTCCTGAGCTGACAGGGAGAGAGGGGGAGAGAACTTTTTTTTATTATTTTATTCCAGGTTTTTTAGAACATAGGGCTAAATGACACAACACAAGCACTGTGCTGTCTACCATGCTTTAAAGGATCAGGATATTTATTTATTTTAGGATTACAATCCCTTTAAGATCGTCATTGTACATACCATAAATAAATAAGACATCCCCTGAAAATAAGCCCTAGTGTGTTTTTTGTAATCAAAATTAATATAAGACCCGGTCTTATTTTTGGGGAAACACGGTATTCTACTACATATTTTTGGTAAAAAATCACAATAATCGTATATTGATTGGTTTATGCGAACGTTATAGCATCTGCAAACTATGGTATATATACTGGAATTTCTTTTTCTTTATACTAATGGCGGAGATCAGTGACTTATAGCGGGACTGTGATAGCATGGCAGGTAGTGTGACACTAACTGACAATTTGTGGGAACCAGTGACACTAATACAGTGATCAGTGCTAAAAATATGCACTGTCACTGTACTAATGACACTGGCTGGGAAGGGGTTAACATCAGAGGAGATCAAAGGGTTAAATATGTGCCTAACCAGTGTTTATGTGTGTACTGTGTGCTGCTTTTACTAAGGGATGTGCTGGTTTTTATTCCCTAAAACTGCTACGTCCTCATTGACAGGACAGAGCTCTGTATCCTTTACATAGAGCTCTGTCCTGTTCTCCTCCTCGCTGATCAGTGGGTGTTGGCAGTCATCAATTGACGGGCACCGGCTGATTGGCTTCTGCTGTGATTGCACCCCCTACCCGGAAGTACCGGATCACATACTAGGTACGTGATCCGGCGCAGGAGAGCCACTCTGTATAATGGCGTTATGCGGTCAGCAAGTGATTAAAGCCCTACTCCAAGAAAATGTAAAATGATACATTGAAGGGAGGCTACACCCACACACTACAAGGGGTAATAGCTTGCTTTGTCGGGAGAGGAGAAATGCTTAGCAGGTGGTCCTCTCCCCACGCTCTGTTGGTGGACTGTCCCTCTGTCACTGTGTCTAGTGCAAGGCTATGGACCCTACGTTGGTCTTGATGACATTAGAATCCAGACTGCTAAAGTGTAGGGGAGAAGACGCTATGGGGAAAAGTCTAGCTGCAGAAATTAGCAGAGGATCGGGTAAGTAAATCTATTTTTATTGTTCCCCTAGACAAGGGGGACAAAACTTTATAAACAAAGGGCCAGTTTACTGTCCTTCAAACTTTAGGGGGGCGGGGGGGGGGCAACTGTGACCAGTGGAAAAAAAAATGTTCTGGTGTTAGTGGGGGTAAACAATACCCCATTCATTGGTATTAGGGGGAGGAATAGTGCCCCATCATTGGTGACAGTGGGAGAAACAGTGCCCCATCACTGGTGTCAGTGGGAGGAATAGTGCCCCATCATTGGTATTAAGGGGAGAAATAGTGCCCTATCATTGGTATCAGTGGGAGGAATAGTGCCCCATCACTGGTGTCAGTGGGAGGAATAGTGCCCCATCATTGGTATTAAGGGGAGAAATAGTGCCCTATCATTGGTGTCAGTGGGAGGAATAGTGCCCCATCATTGGTGTCAGTGGGAGCAATAGTGCCCCATCATTGGTGTCAGTGGGAGCAATAGTGCCCCATCATTGGTGTCAGTGGGAGGAATAGTGCCCCATCATTGGTGTCAGTGGAAGGAATAGTGCCCCATCATTGGTGTCATTGGGAGGAATAGTGCCCCATCATTGGTGTTAGTGGGAGGAATAGTGTCCCATCATTGGTACTAGGGGGGGGGGAACAGTGCCCCATCATTGGTGTCAGTGGGAGGAACAGTGCCCCATCATTGGTGTCGGTGGGTGGAACAGTGCCCCATCATTGGTGTCAGTGGGTGGAACAGTGCCCCATCATTGGTGTCAGTGGGAGGAACAGTGCCCCATCATTGGTGTCAGTGGGAGGAACAGTGCCTCATCATTGGTGTCAGTGGGAGGAACAATGGCCCATCATTGGTGTCAGTGGGAGGAATAGTGCCCCATTATTGGTGTCAGTGGGAAGAATAGTGCCCCATCATTGGTGTCAGTGGGAGGAACAGTGCCTCATCATTGGTGTCAGTGGGAGGAACAATGGCCTATCATTGGTGTCAGTGGGAGGAATAGTGTCCCATTATTGGTGTCAGTGGGAAGAATAGTGCCCCATCATTGGTGTCAGTGGGAAAAATAGTGCCCCATCATTGATGTCAGTGGGAGGAACAGTGCCCCATTATTGGTAACTATGGACAGTGGGAGGAATGGTGCCCCAGCATTGGTGTCAGTGGGAAGAATAGTGCCCCATCATTGGTGTCAGTGACATGAAGTGTTGCTGACAGTGGGGAGAATAATGCCTCAAGGGCCAGATAAAAGCAAGCAAAGGGCCACATCTGGACCCTGGCCCGCAGTTTGGAGACCACTGCCCTAGACAAAAATGAATGATTACTCTGGCAGTGGGTGCACAGGCCCACTTCAAGGGATTTTTTTTAGCTGCCCAAAGTTGGGCTTTAGGAATACTTCAAAATGTTATATGGATAATCATCTCCTGTACCTGCCTGCCCTTCTAGCTACGGAAAATCCTCCCTATGACTCCCCTCTATTGACTGGCCTAGGAAAACCCCCTAATCTCCATGGTTCTATCAGCAGCCTCAGCAACACAGAGACAGCAGGCTGCAGTGCCGTGTGAAGAACCCCATGAGAAGATTGCTAAATCTGGCCGCAGCGATTGCATGAAACTTGGAATTAAATATGGAAACACAGAACTCCATAAAGCAGAAGCTTTAATTAAATGCGACTCAGCTAAAAATTAAATTCAAACTGAAAGCAGAGTTACCAAACAGCTTATGATTTTCTTTCCCTTGTATCCACACTGTGACACCGAGTGAGCAATGCATGACATCACTGTTCAAACAAAAGCAACTTCTGTGCAATGGGGCGATTGCAAAGCTATTGCAAAAGAATTGTGCAACCAAATACTTCGCTAATTATTGCAAGATCAAATACCTGTTGCCATGGTTACTGCCCGGTGTTTCCCATAACAATATTTATCTATTTCATAAATCTGCGTGACACAAAGAAATAAACGTTTTACTGTAACCTCTGTCCTATGGAGGCAGGCGTTCATTAGTCATCTCATCCCAGAATGTGATTACTTTCCCTGGATCTTCCTTGACAGTCACTTTAAGCAAACCTGTGTAAACAAGGGGCAGGAATAATATGCAGGCTGTCATTAGACATCTGCTTTTGAAAATGCTTGTTGCTTGGCTGCCATTGCTGGTTCGATGTCACAGATCTGGGAAAATAATGTAGATGAGAGTTCTGCTGCTACTATAGTGCTCACCGTGGACTTCCAGGTCCTGTGCCGAGCAGCTGCTCTTCTGCATACTGAACACAGGGGGCGCTCGCTCAGTATAGCTGCCATTCACAGGAAGCCTTGTACACAAGGCGTTCCCTGATTGGATGAGGTGGAGAGGCAGGGTGGTGATGTCATAATGTGCAGAACCTGAGGGACCCCAATGCTGGGTCATGTGATCTCATGCTGCATCGGCAGCGTACTGGGATGTTGACATTTGCAGAGCCTTCAATAAAATCAAATGACAAAACTGGGCTCACATGAGGTCACATGACTCGCATAAGCTTTCTACGGCTGAAAAGGAAGATTCTGTTGACTTTCAAACCCTGTGCCCTGCATGCATGATTAAAGCAGCATTAACCACTTAAGCCCCGGAAGATTTTACCCCCTTCCTGACCAGGGCCTATTTTGCGATTCGCACTGCGTGACTTTAATGGACAATTGCGCGGTCGTGCGACGCTGTACCTAAATGAATTTGACGTCCTTTTTTTCCCACAAACAGAGCTTTCTTTTGGTGGTATTTGATCACCTGTGCGATTTTTTGATCATGCGCTATAGACAAAAAAAGAGCGTCAATTTTGCAAAAATAACATTTTTCACATTTTTTTATATGAAATTCCCAAAATAAAAAGTGTAAAAATCAAAATTTTTTAACATTTTAGGCCAATTTGTCTTGTGCTACATATTTTTGGTAAAAAAAAAAAATAACAAAAAGCGTATTTTGATTGGTTTGCGCAAAAGTTATTGCGTTTACTAAGGGAAAGATTTTTGTAATTTTTGTTGTTTTTTTTTAACGCGTAATGGCGGTGATCTGCGATTTTTTATGCAGGACTGCGACATTGGGGCGGACAGATCGGACCCTTGACTGACATTTTTGACACTTTTGGGGTTACCAGTGACATTACTACAGTAATCAGTGCTATACATATGCACTGTTACTGTAAAATGACACTGGCAGTGAAGGGGTTAACTTTTTTTTGAGAGGGAGGGGTGGTGTGTGTCCCTAGGGTTGTGATTCTAACTGTGATTGGCTGTGGCTTGAGGTGTAAGAGCAGTGATCAACGGTCCTACATAGTAGAACCGTGTGATCTCCATTCTTACACAAGGGAGAATGACAGGCGGCTTTGTTTACATTAGCCGCCTGTCTTTCTCCCGGTGTCACGGACGATCGTGAGTGCCCGGCGGACATCGGGTCCGCCGGGCACACGCGCGGGGGGGTCCGAGACCGAGCGGGAGCACGCATTTGGCGGCGCGCGCTCGCTCCCCAGAGCCTCACAGGCTAGCGACATAGACCTACGTCGCTTTGCCTGTGAGGGGCTGACTGCCGCAGTAAATATACTGTGAGCAGTTGGCAAGTGGTTAAAACCAAAAACTCTAAAATATTGCAGCTTTTCTTAGATGTGGTGTCTGTATTGGTTTTCTTTTTTAAGGCTTTGCACTCCTGTGACCCGTTTTCAGCAGAGAACCGGCTAAAGTCTGCTGATGTTACAGAGCCGGTTCAGGCTCGGAAAAGATCTTGACCATATGGTCGGGATCCACCCACATGCCTGGACCGGCACCCGCTGGGAGCCTGAGCCCACCACTCCTGCCCCCTCCACAGCCCTGTGCTCCAGTGAGGGGGGGGGGGGCAGAGCAGAGAGCCAGTGACTGACAATCATCAGTTTTCTGCTCGTGGAGCCCTGAGAACTGCGTGATCAGCGTTGTTTGATCGCTCGGTTCTCAGTCTTAGAGCTGGCAGGGGCAGTGGATGCTGCATCCACCTAGGTAAGTATAATTCAACCAAAAACCCCATTCCCATACTTCTCTTTTAAGTAAAACCTTTACACAAGAAGGAAAAATAAACTGTTTGTTGTAACTTCTTAGATAGTGTTATAGCTGGAGTTCAGCTTTAATTTATTAATTAAATCCTTCTAAATCTGCTACTGCATCTAACACTACCCTCCCCCCAGATTGACAATGCTGCTGTCCAAGGGTATCTCAATTGCCCCTCCATCCAGAGTGGAGCCACCCTGAAAAAGGAAGTGTGTTATTGGCTGGATTACCAGGTGAAAATAAAGAAAAACACCTACCGTATTTAGGGATGGGTAAACTGCAACATATTACATTTTTGTTTTTGGGTTTATTATCGCTTTAAAGTGGACCTAGGAATGCTTTGGGGGTGGTGCAGTGACTAAAGTGGAGCAATGGGGCCCGTGGTTAAATTTCTGACAAGGGCACTATCTTCATGTTTCTACTCTAGGTCATAAAGACATGGATGAACGAGTTTGGGGTGGAGGAACTTGACTGGTCTGCACAGAGTCCTGACCTCAACCCGATAGAACACCTTTGGGATGAATTCGAGCAGAGACTGTGAGCCAAGCCTTCTGATCCAACATCCGTGCCTGACCTCACAAATGTGCTTCTGGAAGAGTGGTCAAAAATTCCCATAGACACACTCCTAAACCTTGTGGACAGCCTTCCCAGAAGAGTTGAAGCTGTTATAGCTGCAAAGGGTGGGCCAACTCAATATTGAACCCTACGGACTAAGACTGGGATGCCATTGAAGTTCATGTGTGTGTAAAGCCAGGTGTCCCAAAAACTTTTGACAATATAGTGTATATTCTCTTCCCTGCACTATTCTAAAGAGGAACTCCACCCTTACTATCAATAATAAAATGTTTAAATCTTAAAAATTGTCCCTGAATTAAAAAAAAACAAAAAAAAAATATGTTTACTAGTCTATGGAGTCCAGCGTTGTCTTGCTTTTAGGGGAAGTTCTCCCTACACTGCTCCCCTCTGGTGCCACCATTTTGAATTCATCTCCAGTGCATGGGCAGAGACGTAGCATGGATCTTTGCCAGGTCTACGGTACCTGGCAGATCCCTACGGGTTGTCTGCATATGCGCCGGACCCCTTTTGCATACACAGACATACAGCAACATAGAAATCCCAGGAGGCAGTTCACAGGACCATGCGCATGTGCAGAAACACCACAATGGACCCTGGAGTGATCCACAACATTCCTGCAAATGGGCAGAGTTCGGGGACGTCATAGGACTTGCTTGAGACTTGAAGGTTAAGACTTGAGACTTGCTTGTGACTTGCACATGTATGACTAATGCCCCGTACACACGCAACGATTGTTGGCCGTGAATTTTCGGCCAACGTCCGATTGGCCGATTTTCGGCTTGTTAGTATGATGCTTCCGACAACCGACTGCGACTTTTCGGCCGAACAAAATCTGGTGTGCATGCTATAAAATTTTTGTTGGCCGTCAACACAACGGCCGATTGTTCCTCAGTCAGTACAGATTTCGGCAGACAAAAATCAGATGAACAAGACTGGGCATGCCCAGAGAAGAAAAAACACACGGAAAGTAAACCAGCACATGACATCACTTCTGAAGTTGGTTGTTGTTGGCCGAAAAAATTTGTGTGCAGTCTAGAGCACATTTCAACCAACACAACAACACTGGACAAAAGACGGCCGATCGGTCGGCCGATAATCGTTGCGTGTGTACGAGGCATTACTCCCATGTCTGGGTCTGATATCACCTTTGTACTGGCAGCCTTTAATTGTTCATGTATTGAGCGCAGCTATCTCCTCTTTTTTTGTTTCTACGGTTATTTATATGCATCTTGTGTGATGGTTTCTATGGAATTTTTTAAACAATAAAATTTGTCTATAGTTATACTACTTGAGATTGTACATTTGTTATGAGATTAATCTGTGTATTCCTACAAAGTCCTATTTTTTCCAGGGGGATTGAATATTTCTCTCCCCCCTACATTTCCTATTTATCCAATTTTGGGATGTGGCATCACCAGGGCCTTTTTTCTCAGAAAAAAGGTGCAGGAACTCAACCACGACCCTGTGTTTATAAGTGATCGTGGTGAGCAGGGAGCAGAGGGCCTGAGCCAAAGGTGGTGGAACTGAGTTCCACCACGTTCCAGATGATAAAAAGCCCTGGGCATCACTATATTATGGATCATGACTCACATTGTTGTACTATAGAAAAAAAAATAGTTACTTAAATTTTATTTATTTTTTTAGCATTTCTGTTATAAGGAGGGGCAGAGAGGAGGTGGCAGGGGAGAGGAACATTACCGAATTGGATGAAATTGAATCTTGGTAAATACACAAAACACTCAAGTTCTACTACACATCTTCACGGTTCCTTGACTGACACTTGCAGGAATGCCAACAACAGAATCTGCTCCCTCGGCCAGAAAGCATTACATAACAGATAAAAAATGCAGTGATATCACTTCATCTGAAAGAGTACATGTCTTGAAGTCGAGTGTCTGCAGGTCGCGCAGCACTTGAAGTTCATGAAAAAACTACTTGTCACCTTTACATAACTGCTGACAACGCCTGACTATCGAATGAAACATTTCCCAGACTCCTCTGTTGCCAACGCCGGCATTGTGAATGACTTCTCAGCCTTCCATTGCAAAATCCTTTACAAGGTGTGTGCTGCACTTCCTCCAATAAATTCCAAATAAGTCTATTAGACCAAAGGCGGTGCAGGCACCGATAAAGGAACATTTAAAGGTATTGTCCACTTTCTGCAAACAAGGGGTCGGGGAATGCGATAATGTTACATAGTTACATAGTTAGTGAGGTCGAAAAAAAGCATCCGTCCATCTAGTTCAACCTATGATGTGTGTGTGTTTGCTGTTAACCGTACATTGTATACCCCTGTATGTTGTGGTCTTTAAGGTGCCCATCTAATAGTTTTTTTAAACTATCGATGCTCCCTAATGATACCACTGTTTGCGGAAGAGAATTCCACATCCTTACTGCTCTGACAGTGAAGAACCCCTTACATATTTTAAGGTTAAACCGCATTTCCTCTAGTTTTAGTGAGTGGCCACATGTTTTATTGTATTCCCTTTCTCGGAATAGTTTGTTCCTTCTGCTAGGTACGCCAGTACAGTATTTGTACATTGATATTTTATCCCCCCTCAATCGTCTCTTCTCCAGAGAGAATAGGTTCAGTGCTTGTAGTCTTTCCTCATAGCTGAGGTCCTCCATTCCCCTAATTATTTTTGTTGCCCTTGTCTGGACTTTCTCCAGTTCCAGCACATCCTTCCTGAGGACCGGTGCCCAGAACTGGACAGCATACTCCAGATGTGGCCGGACCAGAGTCTTGTAGAGTGGGAGAATAATCTCTTTATTTCTGGAGTGAATCCCCTTTTTTATGCATCCCAGTATTCTGTTGGCTTTGCTTGCAGCGGCTTGGCATTGCATGTTTCATGCCACACCCTAAATATAGGTGTTACATGAAACATGGTCAGAAAGGTGGACTAAGATTAAAAACCCCTTCCTGCCCACTCTGGCGTTCCTTCAAAAGGTTATCACTTTGCAGGGGGCAGGAAGAATTGGTGACCACTGTGATTGGCCTGTCACATGACTGCAGGCTACCAATCGTTAGGGGGCAGAGATGACTTTGATCGCTCGGTCTCTATGCTGGGAATGAGTTCTCAGCAAAGAAACATTAGCCACCCAGTGATGCATATGTGCGGCTTATGGGCATTAAAGCCCACCCTTTTGTTGCCGCACATATGTGGCAGCAGCCCACTGTATAACCCAGGGTCTATGAATATCAAGGCTCTGTCCTGTACAACTGGGATTTTTCTTTTTTTCACTATTTTGGGAAACTTTTAAAAATTAGGTGATATCCATTACCATTTAGCACCAAATTAAGGTCCAATTTGTCCTACAAATGGTATAATTCACCTAGATACACTATGTAGTTGCAAAGATATGCATACTTTAATAACACATGCCAGGGTTGCCAAACTGGGCGAAGACATTAAAGTAGAACGCCACCCTAAAACTAAAATCCCTGCATCTATAGACCCCCACTATCTAACACTAACCTATCTAGCCCTGTAAAGAAGAAATCAGTATACCTTTTTTGAAGCCGATCTGACCCGATCCCACGCTGAGCTGTCAGCGGCGGCTTTGCTGGGCAGGCGGGTGCAGAGGACACATCCGACAATGGAAGCCCCATAGTAAGTCTATGGGTGAAGTCACTCCCCATTCATTTCACAGCCTTTGTCGGCCGAGTCCTCTGCAGAGCTTCTGCAACTGGAGACCGGATCGGATTTTAAAAAAGGTATATACTGTATACTTTAAAAAGAGAGAAATATAACCGCGCTAAAGGTGAAATAATAATAAAGCCGCAACTTCAAGTGTGACCACACCCTCCAAAGCTGTATAAATAATAAGTCGCGCTCAGTGAATAAGGAACAAATGAATGTCCAGAAATCAAAGTGTTGTGTCAGATTCTCAAGTCCTAATATTAAAGTGAATAAGGGAGATGATCAAATAGTCTCTTGAGTAATCCAAAAAATACTGTGGAAATAATTGGGTCAGCGCACAATGGAGAAATCCAGGCTCCCTTAAGGTAATACGCTTACCAGACTTGTGGTTAGTAAAAGCAGGGTATTACATCAGGATCAACTTGATTGTAGATATCCCTGGTTGAACTTACGGGATTGGATGGCATGGAGTCATATAAGAAAAAAGAGGGACGCCATAGCATAAAACCCCACAACAAAAATATAAAGCTTATACACCCTAAAGTGCACCAGCTTTGGAGAATCAAAGAAAAGTGTATCCACCACCGATTGTGAAACTGCTTACCAGAGCTAAATCAAATAGGCACAGATGTAACTGTGAGCCAACACACAGAGAGACCTCTTCTAAGTGCTTGTTAAAAGAGAGAGGATAGCATAAATTATAATGTAAGTAATCCATCACCGATTTGTGAGCCCCTTACCGGACTCTGATTGAACACTAACAGGGTTATCACAGATGAAAAATTAACTCCCACAAAGAAATTCAGAATAGCCACCACCGTCAACTTGAGCCCCTTACCGGACTAAGATATATAGTCGCTTTCAGGATGTCAAGGAGTCAGACCAGGTATGCTCCCACCAAACACTCTGCATGGATAGTGACAGAACCGACTGTGATGTTGGGTCACTCTCAGGGTATCCAGGAATCAGACCAGATCGCAATCCCACCAGATAAACAGCATGGATAGGCCCCAGATATAGAAGGAAAAGGCGCCAATAGTGTAAAACGTAACAAACTTTATTTTAAAAAAAGGTAAAAAACTCACGTCATTAGAAGCAAAAACCGCATGTAAAGCCGCCGGCCGGATGGCTAGGCACATCCACACAGTTCGGACGCTTCAGGAGATGACGTCAACACGCTGTGACCTAACGTCGTTTCGTCCTAGAAGACGTTTTCAAAGGACGAAACGACGTCTTCTAGGATGAAACGACGTTGGGTCACGGCGTGTTGATCGTTGGTGGATACACTTTTCTTTCCGAATCTCCTAAGCTGGTGCACTTTAGGGTGTATAAGCTTTATATTTTTGTTGTGGGGTTTATGCTATGGCGTCCCTCTTTTTTCTTATATGACTCCATGCCATCCAATCCCGTGAGTTCAACCAGGGATATCTACAATCAAGTTGATCCTGATGTAATACCCTGCTTTTAATAACCACAAGTCTGGTAAGTGTATTACCTTAAGGGGGCCTGGATTTCTCCATTGTGCTGACCCAATTATTTCCACAGTATTTTTTGGATTACTCAAGAGACTATATGATCATCTCACTTATTCACTTTAATATTAGGACTTGAGAATCTGACACAACACTTTATTTCTGGACATTCATTTGTTCCTTATTCACTGAGCGCGACTCATTATTTATATATATATATATATATATATATATATATATATATATATATACTGTATACTGAATTCTTCTTTACAGGGCTAGATAGGTTAGTGTTAGATTGTGGCGGTCTATAGATGCAGGGATTTTAGTTTTAGGGTGGACTTACACTTTAAGGTTTGTTTTACATTCACACCCTATTTATGAAATTCTGACCTGGGCAAATATATCTGTAGTGTTTACCTATCTCTCTCCAAAGCCCTAAGTTCTGTGTCTTTCTGCTTCTCCGTTCCTCTCTTATCAGCATGATAACTTCTAACAAGCTCTCTGACACAGGAGATAAAAGCAGCTGAAAATTTGTGTTGGGGAAGGGACTTAGAGATAGATAAGCAGAGAGCTTGTCTATTCACAGCACAGCTGTGCAAGTTTCTTCATTCCTCTGCCTATGTGGAGGGGGGTGTGTGCCTTTCCACCAATCAACTCACACACAGTGTATGCCAAGACTCCCCTCCCAATGCTGAATGAGGAAACAAAATTTGTAGCACGACGTGCACTTTCTAAAGAGTCTAGAAAGCTGAAGACAGCACATATACAGGTAAAACTTATGTAGGGAGATTTGTTTCATCTCTGCGTATCATCTGAGGCTGTTCACTTCACTGGGTATATGTGAGGGTTTACATCCACTTTAAGCGGTAAAGTCTATCTATAACTACATGCCCAACAAAGACTACGTTGTCTAAAGGGCGACAATGCTGCTGTGTAAGTTCACTAGAGAACAAACCGTGTAGTCACCCTGTTACAAGAATTGGAAAAAATCAATAGATCTAAACAGGTAACACAACTTTATTATAGGGGTGGGGGAACACTGCTGTATGAATGCTATTGACAGACTATAGTATATATTTTTATTTTAGCATCAGGATTACCGTTAGCACCACTCTCTGCAACACTGAATCCCACCCACCTGCCACTGAAGGGTAAGGAGCAAGAAAAGCCAGGGACTTTACCAAACCAGCAAGAGGACCCCAGACAAAAAAGGTATGTATACAGAAAATGTATTTTAACTGGTATGAGAGAGGAATGTGGCCTTTTAAAAACAGTGTGTGCCGCTTGGGTTCTTCTGGGGTGTCATGAGAATTGGACCTAATTTGTCCTAGATCAGTGTTTCTCAACTCCGGTCCTCAGGGCACACTAACAGGCCAGATTTTAGGTATTGCCTTGTGGAGATGCAGACTATAATACTGCAATCACTGAGCAGCAAATTATATCACCTGTGATGTATTTCAGTTTCCTTGCAAACCTGGCCTGTTGGTGTGCCCTGAGGACCGGAGTTGAGAAACACTGCCCTAGATCATGAGTTGCCATAGTGTGGATGGGCCAGCCAGAAACAACCAATGATGCTCTAGGGCCAGGACGCCTGGCATCATTCGTTGCTATGGTGTTATCAGCAGGCTGTCCACACCATGGCAACATATATGTATCCAGGGCAGCAGGCATGCACCATCAGCAGTCAGGAGGTGTTATGGAAGTCTGTCTTCTCCCAAACCTGCTTTACCTCCGGCCACATTGCTGGATTCAAAAGGTCTCTCTGATGTGAAGAGGGGACAGTGTGCCTGGGGAGATTTGTGAGGCGGAGACTCTGAAATCCTGGGGAGACCCTGTGGTGATGGGGGGAATCTAATGTATAGGGGGGGGGGGAGACCCTGTGGTGATGGGGGAATCTAATGTAATAGGGGGGAGACTATGTGGTGATGGGGAGACTCTGATGTGATGGGTGGACTTTTTCATGGGGGTACTTTGATATGATGGGGGGCCTCCCATGTATAGGGAGGCCTCTAATGTGATGGTGAGCCTCTGATGTGTTGGGGGGACCTCTGATGTGAAAGGGAGCTTCTAATGTTATAGGAGGACCTTTGATATGAAAGAGGCATCTGATATGAAGTTAATTTCATCATGGTAGCTGTGTGTATTGTCAAAGGCTCAGATTTCCCATTCATAACATTTAGGTTTTTTACATTTTAGACCAGGGTGCCTCAAGATTTTGCACATTTTTAAAGGGTGCCATGATTTAAAAAAAAAAGTTGGAAAAGGCTGTTTTAGAATACTAAAGTTCTACATTGAAAATCCACGGTTTTCAAAAACCAATCAATGATTTAATCGGTGATTAACCACTGATCCTTATAGAGACCTGCTGCCCCGATCCTACTTGTTTTTCTTGGCACACTCCATGCTCTGCAGATGACGATCTTAGCCTGAAATCCTTATATAAATTTGCAGACATTTGCTCCGAGCACCAGGCACAGCAAAGTCTTATAACCTGAGCAGATAACTTACAAAAATGAAGAATGCCACAAATGAAAACAGCCTGGAAGCAGCTCTCCGAAATTCCCCACAACAACCAAAAACACTTAGGAGAGTTACATAATACATTTATATAAAAGCAATTAGAGCATGGCTCTGCTACATAAATTATAACCACCGCAGTGCTTTCAGACAGGAGAGAAATCACCATTTCCATACTCATAAATCAGATTACTCTCTTTGGGGAAGGTTTTCGTAGATCACCTATCCAGAAGCCTACAATGTGCACATGAGGTCACCTTTATAATGTCCAGACTCTTGTATGGTTACTAGTTATAGATGCCCAATTAATTTCCAGGATTAGTCGACCTAAATTGAAAACAATGCTGAAAATGAATACCAGGAGCTCGGCCATCCTGCTCTGAGATTCTGTTTTCCATCCAGGAGTGGCTATAGGGCACTAGTCTATCCTCTCCCTTTTATCAGAAGTCCAGGAACCCCCTTTGATAACCTATTTGTAATTCATTAAGGGTAATTCCTAAACACACCCACTGTACGTCTGCACAGAAAATCGGATGAGTCAACAGGTCAGTACGAAGGCTTGCCACAGGGCGGCAGATATCTTCCCAAAAATGACTGGCTGACATATCTTCACGTCCTTACATGACCCAACCCAGTGCCAAGACCTGCTGCCAAAAGCAGGGCACAAACAGTGCTTGTAAACCTTCACTCCTTAGAAAAGAGGAGTATCAGGACCTGCTTGCAGGGAGATTTTGTAACAAGTTACATAATCTTCCTGGGTGATCAACAGCAATTCAGACTGCCAAACAAGCTTGTTATCTCCCTCGAGAAGTATAAAAATGGCCAAATAAACACAAATGATGTTTAAAACAAGGAACATCATCTACTTTTATAATGTTTCTATAGCCAACCTAAGGCCTTACTCATGGCTGTCTATCAGATTCAAACCTGCCTGCTTGGAAGCCTAAAGTAGAACTATAGGCAACATTTTTTTTTTTTTTTTTTGGATAGAGTAAGAGAGGGTCATAACCCTGTCAGTTTATTGTTTGCCATCTGTGTCCCATTGGGGGATTCACTTACACTTCCTGTCCCATAGCCAAAACAGGAAGTGAGAGGAAATCCCTGTAAGTTAAGGTAATCTTTTGGGGACCTCCAGATCACCAGAACTAGTTTTCACATTGGAAGATTTCCCCTCTATTACTTTTCTGGGGACAACCCAAAATTTGGGATTTTCTTTTTCATTATCAGCCCCCATTCACACTGAACGTGGCTTTGAAATCATGCAAAATCATCTGAACTTGAACAATTCCAAAGCTGCATTTCAGTCCGACTTCGGGGGGTTTAAAGACATCTGTGCAGCTTCAGGCACAAATATCTATTGAAATGGCCCCGAAGTCGGCAAAAGTAGTGTAGGAACTACTTTTGGAAATTGGGGCGGCGGTGCCGCAAACTCGGCGTCACATCAATTGGGACCCTTCCATTGCCGGCAATAGGCTGCAAGTTAACCTGACAAATTGCGCCGATGTGAACAGGGGCTTAATGATAATGGTAAACAAGATAAATAGAAAGGGTGAATCTCCATAAAGGGGGGCACAAACAGCAAAAAAAACGGACAGGGGTTTTAATCCATCGCCACTCTATCCAAAAGAAAAAACAAAGTTTTGCCTTTAATTGTACTTTAAAGTGATATTAAACCTTCAGGATTTTTTAAGCACTTTCAACAGCTGATTTAATCACTTCCTGAGTGTGAAACTTGTCCCAGGTTTCCTGTTAGGGTGGCTACTTTATCTTGCAGCGTCCTATGGAGCCACCCTTGCATGCATGGACTACAGTTCTGTCTCCCTACACAGTGTGCATCAATGGAAACAGGCAGCTCCATAGCCTAGAATGACAAGGCACTCCCCTGCTACACCTTTCTCCAAGCTAACAGACTGGCCAGAGACTGCACTGTCCACTGTTAACTCTTTCCTATGATGACTGGACATTTGGGGAAGCAGCAGTGAGAGAGCAGGATCCAGCAACAAAAAAGTTGTAAACTGCAAGTGCTGGGGTGAGAATTTTAACAATAATTGTAGTTTACTGGGGAATGCTTACTTTATTGTGCTCAATGTGTTGAGCTAAAAAATATTGAAGGTTTAATACTACCCTTTAGCCCACCTTCACATTGGTCCAATTTGGCATGCGATTTGACATGTCAAATTTCATGTCAAATCGGAGGCAATTGCACTGGCCGAATTGGTGTAATGCCGACTTTGCAGCGCTGCACCGAATATGTACTTGTAGTTTCTATAGTACTTTTGGCGATTTGAGGGGGTGATTTCCATAGACATCTGTGCAGGAACCTGCACAGATGTCTGTGAAGTCGCCCCCGAAGTCAGACTGAAATACCGGCTTGAAATCGTGCGAGTTAAAAGAAGTAGGTCTCTCCATATTTTTCATACATTCCTCCAGTCCCCCCGGGGACAAAGAGCCAGTAGCAATTCGTCCTGTTTTATATGGTACGATGGATGCTGAGCTAGCATAGTCCTCAGCGCACGTCCTTCACCTGCGGCTGTTTGACCACACCGCTCAGTAGGAGACAAATAGAAAGCTAGTTCTGAATTACAATAATGGTCTCTGGCAGTTGGCATGTGCCCAAGACAAGCACCGACATTACTCATGCAAGGGGAGGCCCGTAGTGATTGGAATGATAAATTCTTTGGAGCGCCCAACATGCGCCATGTCTTTGTCTCTCCAGGATGGAACCACAGTGGTAAGAGAACAGGATTGGCAGCTGGAGGTGGGTGAAAAGAAATGACTGCAGCTAGGAAGGTGACTGAATAGAGGTGCTGGGAGAGAATGACAACGGAAAGTAAGATGAGAACAAGTTTGGCAGCAGGAGGTGGGGAAGAGATGTGAATGCAGGATGGGAGATGGCTCAATAGAGGTGGCATGAGGAAAAGAGGAGAATGACATTGGCAAAAAAGAGGTGGGGGAGGAGAAATGACTGTAGATGGGAAGATGAATGAATAGAGGTGCAGTTGGAGAATGATAACAGCTGGTAGCAAAGGTAATCGACAACAGAGAGTGAAAGAGCAAGAATGACCGTGGGAGGGCATAGCAGAGGGGTCGCTGGTCACCGGAGTCTGCTCGAACATAGGAACGCCCACAAATTGGGCCTCATACAGTGACGGAGCTCACAAAAAAATACAAGATATAAAAATGTGGATTTTTCTCTAAAAATATGCAGTTTCCCCACATCTAATTTCCGTAACAGGCGAGTGTGTCCGGCTCTCAATGGAGCCGGTTCACACAGGTCCGGGATGGCCGCAGTCTAGTTGCAGAAGGGTCCTGTGCATCTTTGGCTCAGTTTCAGGTACAAATTCAGGCAAAAGTTCGGACCAGAATCGCACCTGAACAAGTGAACAGAAGTGACTGGGCCCCAGGCATGAACCCGCGGCCTCAATGGTTCTGTTCACTAGACAAGCAGGTAAGCTTTATTTCCTACTGAGACGACTTCTTTCAAACTGGTGATATAGCAAGCTTTAATTAACTAAATTGGCTCCCTGCACCTGAGGGCAAGTCTTTAAAGTATTGTACACATTTTGAGATTATTGGACCAATGATCGTTTGTTTTTTTGCATGCTAGTCTTCATATCGAAAATAAAGAGGTTACTAAAGTTACGAAAATTGTTGTACGACAGAATAAAAAAATCGCAAATGATGTCATGGTTTGTATTGTGTTTTTGGATGAAAGCTGGACTAATAAAATGAAAATTGTATGATCTGGTATCGTATGAGAAACATTTTCACTTTTGTCCCTTCAGATAATTTTGGATCAAAGCTGTGTACTAATGATCTGATTATCATACAATCACTTTGAAAGCGGTATTTTTCGTACGAATTTCTGATTAGGTGTACTAGGCTTAACTGATGTTGGGGTTTTTGATAATGAATTTTAGTAGAACTACAGATAAAACTAAACAAGTATAATGCAGTCTTTATAGTTAAAGTGTAGGTTCAGACACTACCCAAAATTCACCCCAAACCTTCTTCTTTAATGTCTTCCTGTGGCATCAATACAGAGATGTATAGTAACTAAGTAGAGCTACTTCACTACTGTACTTAAGTACCGAAAGGTGGTATCTGTACTTTCCTAGAGTATAATTTTTTTCTCCTACTTCCACTTTTACTTCACTACATTTTTTCGATGATTTCAATACTTCTACTCCGATTTTTTTTTGGGCTGCATAGTTACTCGTTACAATTATAAAAATTACCACTGCCAGAACAATAGATGGCAGGTTTCATGAAGCTCAAAACATGTGTATTATCAGCGCATACGAAAATAAATGCTACTGTATGTATAAATAAAAGCTGCATTTGAAATAATAAAAGACAATATGATGTTCAAACTTTTCACTTCTTTCTTTAACAACTACATAACACAGTACTTGTACTTTTACTTTCAGTACTTGAGTAGCAAAATTGAAAAAAAAACTACTTGCAATACTTAAGTACAAAAAATGTTGAATACTTTAGTACTTCTACTCAAGTCACTTTTTGATCGAGCACTTCCACTTCTACTCAAGTCACTTTTTGATCGAGCACTTGTACTTTTACTCAAGTATGGGTTTCGAGTACTTTATACAACTCAATACCAGGATTTTCAAACTCTTGCAGGAGAAGCTACAGAGAGCTCAGTTCCTACTGATGTAGGCACACCCCCCATAACTACATCTCCCAAGAGCCCTTCACATAGGCCTTGTACACACGTACATTTTTTTTTTTTTCGTTCAACTGAGTGGGCTGAATGAAAAAAAAAACCTGACAGATCGCCGTACTAACACACGCAATGTTAGTGCGGCTCTCTACCCCATTGTACCTTTAATTCTGACAGGGGGACTGCCCCCCCCCCCCACTTGAAACCCACTAATTTTGGCTAATTTTCTACAAGGCTTAACACACAATGAGTTGGAAGCATCTTGGGGGGTCAAGGCAGTAGCATTGTTTTGCTGGGAAAGAAATCATTGTGTGCACAAGAAGTGAGGCACAGGGAAGTGGAGGATAGGTGAACTTTAGTCGTTTTTCATGTACTCCCAATAAAGTCTATGAACCCAAAAACATGCCATTCTGCCCCAAGGAAGCTAATGTACTTTTCTGAGCCTCATGCAACAAGGGACACAACACTCGGGTATGAATGGGCCTATTGAGGATAATGGCACTCTTCATCTTGAGGGCTGTCGCACTTCAGGAATTGCACAAAACACTCAGGTGTGAATTGGGGCCAAAACCCACCAACGTGCCAATCCTGTCAGCCAAACTGTTCTTCCTCCATTTCCTTTCATTACGTGACAATGCTGCACCATTGCTTTCCAATTCATGGCACTGTTGTCACCCTTCCATCTGCTGTACTACAGTGCAACATTGTGTTGCAAGAAGAGGCATGTCTATCACTGTAATAACCATTTTGTCTCCAGCTTCTTTATCAGCTGCTTGCCACCATGATTGCGGTTATTCTCACTGCAAGTGCCATAGCAGCTGTAATTTATGCTAAAACCCGAGCGTGCAAGGCGAGTGACATACAGGATTATAAAATTTGGGTAAGTCTTCTAATTTTCTCATAAAATGACGCTTACCTATTGACTGTCATTAATATTTTTATGTAAAGAATCCTCCAGCTTCAGTTTAAATGTAATGGCTAGTTTGTTTTTTGGATCCAAAAAAGACAGCTGGACATTGTCTGAAACAGGCTTCACTTCATGCCATACGACCTAAAATATATAATGTACATTTCTCTATAAAAGGAAGACCAAGGTCAGCAGCTATATGCTCTGCATATTTACCATAGGCTGGGTTTTGTCTGGAGTTATCCTTTAAGACCCACTTGTTTTTTTCATAGTCTAAATTAATGAGGATTTGTGTCAAGAAACCTTTCCGTTAACCTGACCTCATATGTTCAATGTTCCATCAGCATTAAGAAGTGTTGCAAGATCCTGGAACACAATGAAATCTGGAACACCCTACCTATTAGCCAGGCTCAAATGATCTGAATCTCCTTTATGTAAACAGAAAGGCCTGACCCAGAAAAGCTGGCCTCATTCCGGTGAAAGAACTCCTGGTAAGTGGCACAATCACCTAGGAGATACGTAAGTATAGGATGTCATCTCTTTAAAAAGGCCGACACGAATAAACACCTTTCTCTATTACAGTATCCCTTGATGAAGAGTGGACTGAATGAACCTTGTAATTAGATTTGGTAAAAAGCTCTCATTAGGCAGAGCTGGCAAATGCGACTGAACAATATCCCATTAGTTCCCCAGTCTGAGCAAAAACGTAAATGCAGTTGACTGGGTTCAGCATTTAGTCTAGAAGTACAGAAGTACAGGTGATGTAGATTTGATCCCTCGTGAGACAGTCTGAAAGGAGTATTAGGCCCATTACATACTCCCCAAACCAAAAGAGTAAGGCTCGGGTCACACTATTGCGATGCGGGAAGGCTGCGAATTCGCAGCCTTTTCCCGCATCGCACACGCACCCCCGGCAGTTCACACTGCCATATGCGATACGCTGGGGGTGTCAATGTAATCTTAACGACACCCCCAGTTTGATCGCATATCGCAGTGCGATCGTGCAGTTCGCACAGGATGGGATCGCACAAGTGTGAACCGCTGTGCGATCCGATCCTGATGCGGCTGCAAAAATGCCTCCTGTGCGTGTTTGCACCGGGTGCGATGCGAATTTAGCCATACAAACTGTATGGCTAAACTCGGCACCGCACAGCTGATCGCATGTCATGTCGGAGCAGTGCGCTCCGACATCAAATGCGAACCCGGCACTCGCATCAGTGTGAACCGGGTCTAACACTTTTTAGCATTCATTTTGTAACCATACTACGATCATGTACTATGCCACCGGTTTAGTAGACCATAAAGAATGATGGATAAACTCCATTCCTTGCAGAACATTGTACTTAATATTTAAAAGGCTATGCAGGTGCTAATGTTGCAGTGCTCTTTGATTTGTTTTCTCTATTTCTCACTTTGTGCCTCCAAGCAGGGCTGGCCCAAGACATTGTGCTGCCTGGGTCCAAAATTTAAGTGCTGCCCCCCCCCAAAAAAAAAATCACGCCCACTAAAAGGCCCACACAATTTTATTTTATATCATGATAATTAAAATTAAAAGTATCAGAACGTCAGCTTCTTATGCAACAGCAACTTGTCTACATGCACAATTATATGACATACCATTATGTTCAATTCCGAACCACAAACTCCAGTATTATTTTGTTTGTCTGAATGTCTGACGTCATTAGATTGTAAGCTCTTCTGAGCAGGGCCCTCTTAATCCTCTTGTATTTTGTTGTATTGCAACTGTATTGTCTCCCTTTTATATTGTAAAGAGTTGTGTAAACTGCTGGCGCTATATAAATCCTGAGTAATTATAATAATAAAAATTGCGCAAACCGCAATGACATAAGAACGTTCCCCGGAGGAGACCCTCCGCCTCCTCATACTCATCAGTTTGCACTACGGATGGCAATATGAGATGAAGAAATGCCGCCCATAACGTGCCGCAAACTGATGACACACAAAACTGCTGGAAAAAAACTTGGGCATCAATTTGCTGCCCCTCTCAAAGTGCTGCCTGGGTCCAATGGACCCAGCGGGACCCATGGTAGGGCCGGCCCTGCCTCCACGGTTGTAAATAAAGTCCAACTCCAGGCTAAATTCAAATATATACAATGGACCACCAATAATCTCAAAACTATAAACTATAAAATAAGGGCTACATAATCAGGACTGCAGAGCCCCCCATCAGACACGCACTCACCAATATATATGTGGTATGGTTCTCTGGTCAAAATAGTATCCAATGCAATGAATTAATTATTAACAAGAAAGAGTAAGGGGTTCTGATCTAGAGACCCAGATAATTGAGCCACCAGGGTATTATTCACGGATAAACAACCGGTAATAATAGGGTTGCACCGATAATGATACCGGTATCGGTGCCGATACTAAGCATTTGCAAATGCACTGATACTTAAAACCAATACTTTCAGGCTCGGTTCTTTCAGCTGTCAGCGGGATTCCCCCACTGACAGCTCAAATGTTAAAAACAAAAAATCTGCAATTATCAGTTGTTAAGGAGCAGTGTTAAACAAGTCCAGCAATTTGGGCTGTCAAAAAAAAAAAAAAAAATCCTATTTTCTCTTTCATTCATTGAATGACACAGCACTCCATATTCAGAACCATAGGGACGTCCCCAAGCGGTGCCACACATGAGGGGTGGGACAACAAAAAAAATCCCAATGCTAAATAAAAGAGCCAACAGGAGCGCAACAAAAAAACAACTGGAGCCAAATCTGAAAAAAACACCCCCAAAGCGGGAACATACCCTCTAAACAGCAGTGTGCAAAACCTTGTGGCCAATGGAAGCATCCGCAGATGCCAAAACATCCACTTTGTAGAATTTTGTGAAAGTGTTCACCGATGACCAAGTGGCCGCCTGCAAACCTGCATTATTGAAGCTTGAGGACAGAAGGCCCAAGAAGCACTAAGCGCCCAAGTAGAGTGCATTGTTACAGGGAAAGGAGGAACTTGACTCTTGATAGAACAGGCCTGAGTCACGGTCTGTCTGACCCATCTGGAAATGGTCACAGAAGCAGCAGAGGGTGGGGAGAGGCGGAGTAACAACATGGCGTCTAGCAGCATTTTCCCTTTGAGTCCCTTTGCTCTGTTTAGCAATAGTCTGCTCACATACCTATAGTCTGCTCACATACCTTGATACCTGCTGAAGTCTTGCCGGTGGTTTGGACCTGGAGCCGTGCCTGGTGCTTGGAGCCAGTGGAGGCGGGAGATGGCCCGTGTGTGCTGCGTGCGCAGTGTGGATGCTGGGAAGCGGAGAAGCCAGACAAGAGACAAGACAGAACAGACAGACCTAGCAATAGGAAATGAAGGGGAAATGACCTCACCACCAAAAGAACAAACAAAAAAGAGGGCCCGGATGGGAGGGGAAGAGGTAGAGATGGGGGTCAAAATATCGCCAGAAGATAAACAAAGTTTAGGTAAATCTTTGTCCTCACAGGGTGTGATCAGTAAAAATGATGAGCTCCCTTTAGGTCAACAACAGCAATTACTGGAAGAGAGTCCAAAAATGTACAAGCACTTCTAACAAAGGAAGATATGGCAGATATGTTATCTCATCTGGAACATATGATCAGGGGAGAAATTAATGCAATAATAACTGACATAAAAAATGTCCTACAACAATGTCGAAGAAGTGGAAGATTATCTAGATGAACATAGGGAGGCTATCTTGGAGTTACGAGAAAGGGTGGAAGTGCAATGGCGAGAGATTTGAAATATTCTATACAAGCTTGAAGATCAAGAGAACAGGAGTAGACGAAATAATCTAATGATCCGAGGATTACCTAAGGCTATTAAAGATGCCGATTTAGATTCTGCAGCAAGGGAGGTGTTTAATTTTTTTTTTTAAAGAAAGTACTCTCTTCTCCTATCCGATTTGAAAGAATCCACAGATTACAGAGATCAAGTCAAATTTCAACAGATGTCCCTAGAGATGTTATAGCGAGGTTTCACAACTATGAAATAAAAGAGCGGGTAGTACAAGGCATGAGAAAATCTGCATCTGTAGAGTTTAACGATTTTAAGCTACTACATCTTCACAGATCTATCAGCTGAGACATTAGCCCATAGAAGGGCTTTAAAACCCCTAACACATTTGTTACAATCAAAAGGACATTTCCTATAGATGGGGTGTTCCAACATGTTTGACTGTATCTCAGCAACCTTACGATTTCCAGAAGAATTACAGGAATTTTGTAACAAGTTATGATTGCAGAAGGTCAACTTAGAAGATTGGGAGAAGAAGCCTCTAAATTGGGGGAAGCAATCCTGGAATAAAATATTAGGTATTAAGTATAGAATATGGAAATTGATTAATAATCATAGAACGGTAATGATTAGATGAGCAAAAAGAGATAAAAGGGAAAATGGGAGAAGGGAAGAGAAATGGGAAGAAAAAGGAAAGGGAATGATTTTGAAATGGAATTGCTCAGGGGAAACAATGTGGAGTGGCTGTACATCCCAGGCCTTTCAGTACCATCCCCAATTTTAGGTGATGAGGGCCTGAGGGTTTACGAAAATGTATATGGGAGCCCCCAAGGGTTGTCTCACCCGGCTGTCTGCCTATGTGAGCGACGGCCGAGTTAGAGAACTAAAAAGGTTTTTATGTACCCTGGGGGAGGAGGGATAATAATATGGGGTTATATATATATTTTTTATGTGGTTTTCTGTCAGTAGAATGGTGTACCCCCAAAGTTTGAGTAGGAAAGCACCCCGACTTTATAGCAGTCATCGCCTTTTTTGTTTTAAAGAATGGCCCATTTGAGAATATTAACCTATACTGTTAGGGGATTTAATAATCCTAGTAAAATACACAGATTATGCGAGAATTTAAAGGGCATTTAGTTAATATAGCATTCTTACAAGAAACTCATTTAAAATGGTCATCAAGAATTAAATTAGGCGCTAAAAATTTTCCAACTCGGTTCCTACTCCCCTAATAAGAGATCTAGGGGAGTGGCAATAGGATTTAATGGAAATACACCATTCATATTGAAACCTATGGAGACAGATCTGGAAGGACGATATTTGTTTATTAAAGGTTCCTTATTAAATACTAAATACAAATTGGTTAATGTATATTGCCATAATACACATCCCTTGATTTTTCTGAAAAGGATTATAAATAAACTGGAAGGTTTTAAAGAAGGGAAAGTGATAATGTCAGGAGATTTTAATTTTGTTTTTGACCCAGCCTTAGATACCCAACCTATTTCATACCGATCAGAGGGCAGACATCTTAGGGCAGTAAAACAGAAGCTGCATCAACAACAGCTAGTGGAGACATGGTGAATTTTACATCCTAGGGCAGGTATCACTAAATGGCGGACCGCGGTCCGGACCCAGTTAATGTCTCACCGGACCCCTGCGGTCCCACCCTTTAGAGTCGTTCTGCCCACAGCCATTACCACTGCCAGTCTCACAGAACCAACAGCTGGAGGCAGGAAAGCTACAGACAGAGGGCGGGGGCTATCCAAGTTAACAAGCAGGTGATTGGTTGCGAGGATACAGGGCGGTCATTGCACAAACATGCGATTCGGACCTCTGCTGGAAGAATATTTTACTGACTGGACCTTTGTAAATTTTAATTCAATACCCCTGTCCTAGGGGGTAAGGATTTTACCTATTTTTCTCCAGTACCCTCTGTCTATTCTAGAATCTATTATATCCTTCTTGATTACCAGCTTCTAGAGGGATTATTAAAGGCAGAAATATAAGTGATAAGTATCTCAGATCATGCCCCTGTGATTTCTAGACTTGAAGGGTGTACCAGCTAGACAGAGGTCCTAGAGATTGGATAAATCCCTTTTTCAGAAGCCAGAAGTGGTTGGGGGATATGGAGAAAGATCTGATTCGGTTCTTTAGAGAAAATAATATAGAAAACGTGGCCCCATCAGTTCTCTGGGAAACCCATAAAGTATTTATGAGAGGGAGAATAATAGTAGAAGGGGTTAAGAGGAAAAGAAAATGACAATCAAAAACCATACCATTTACAAGAAATTCAGGAATTAGAACGATTGCAGGGGCTCAATTGATCAGCAAACTATAGTCAAATTAATAGAAAAACGTGAGGCATTAGGAGCTTTAATGGAGCTAGATACTAAACGGAGATTCACCTAAATAGCAAAAAGATACTATGAATCAGGAAATAATCCAGGGAAATTATTGGCAGGATTATTTAAACCCAGACGCAAAGTTAATCATATGGCTAAAATAAAAGATAAAAGGGAATTGAAACATTCAACAAGAGATATTACTGAAATTTTTCAGGAGTATTATCAAAAATTATATAGAGTAAATGATCCCAGGATGTAGATGATATTCAAAGTAACAAAATAAAATAGAACAATATCTACAGAAGGTAAAATTCCCAAGGATATCGGAAGAAGCTGTCGCTAAATTAGATAAGGAGGCTACTGCAGAAGAAATACAACAAGCAATTAACAGCTCCAAGGCAGGTAAAAGTCCAGGTCCATTTGGATATTCAGCGCTATACTTTAAAAAATTCTACAAAACCTTTACTACCTTTTTTCATATATATATGAATTCTATCGGGGGAGGGAGAGAGTTGTGTCAAGAAGCATTAGGGGCATATACTGTATATCACTTTTGGTAAAGGAAGGAAAAGACCCAACCGTATGTGCTAGCTATAGGCCGATATCGTTAATAAATAAAGATATAAAAATATATGCAAGGATCTTGGCGGAGAGATTAAAACCCCTTATGCCTAATTGGATAGAAAAAGATCAAGTAGGATTTGTCCCTGGGAGGGAGGCGAGGGACAATGTAATAAGAACTATACTCCTAATACATGAATCTAAAAAGGGAAGGAAACCAACACTATGTCTGTCAGTTGATGCCGAAAAGGCCTTTGACAGACTGGATTGGGAGTTTTTGCTATCAACATTTCGTCATCTGGGCCTTGGCCTGCGGATGTACGAGTGGATAGGGTCATTATATACTAAACCAACGGCTCAAGTACAGGTAAATGGGTCTTTATCAGAAACCTTTATTCTATACAATGGGACACGCCAGGGAGGCCTAATCTCTCCGTTACTTTTTGTAATATTCTTAGAGCCCTTGTTTGCTACCATACGCGTAAACCAGGAAATTAAGGGCTTGGAGATATCTGGACAAGAACAAAAAGTCTCCGCTTTTGCGGATGATATTATGTTATACAGTATCTCACAAAAGTGAATACACCCCTCACATTCTTGTAAATATTTTTCTTTACCTTTTCATGTGACAACACTAAAGAAATGACACTTTGCTACAATGTAAAGTAGTCAGTGTACAGCTTGTATAACAGTGTACATTTGCTGTCCCCTCAAAATAACTCAACACACAGCCATTATTGTCTAAACCGCTGGTAACAAAAGTGAGTACACCCCTAAGTGAAAATGTCCAAATTGAGCCCAAAGTGTCAATATTTTGTGGGCCACCATTATTTCCCAGCACTGCCATATTGGAGTTCACCAGAGCTTCACAGGTTGCCACTGAAGTCTCCTTCCACTCCTCCATGACAACATCACGGAGCTGGTGTATTTTTGAGACCTTGCACTCCTCCACCTTTCGTTTGAGGATGCCCCACAGATGCTAAATAGGGTTTAGGTCTGGAGACATGCTTGGCCAGCCCATCACCTTTACCCTTAGCTTCTTTAGCAAGGCAGTAGTTGCCTTAGAGGTGTGTTTAGGGTCGTTCTGTTGGAATACTGCCCTGCGGTCCAGTCTCCGAAGGGAGGGGATCATGCTCTGATTCAGTATGTCACAGTACATGTTGGCATTGGTTACCTCAATGAACTGTAGCTCCCCAGTGCTGGCAACCACCATGCAGCCTCAGACCATGACAGTCCCGCCACCATGCTTGACTGCAGGCAAGACACAGTTGTCTTTGTACTCCTCACCCGGTTGCCGCCACACACGCTTGACACCATCTGAACCAAATAAGTTTATCTTGGTCTCATCAGACCACAGGACATGGTTCCAGTAATCCACGTCCTTAGTCTGCTTGTCTTCAGAAAACCGTTTGCGGGCTTTCTTGTGCATCATCTTTAGAAGAGGCTTCCTTCTGGGACGACAACCATGCAGACCAACTTGATGCAATGTGTGACCCCCCACCCCTTCAACCTCTGCAGCAATGCTGGCAGCACTCATACATCTATTTCCCAAAGACAACCTCTGGATAGGACGCTGAGCACGTGCACTCAACTTCTTTGGTCGACCATAGTGAGGCCTGCTCTGAGTGGAACCTGTCCTGTTAAACCACTGTATGGTCTTGGCCACCGTGCTGCAGCTCAGTTTCAGGGTCTTGACAGTCAGGGAGTTCTTTGCCATGAGGTGCCATGTTGAACTTCCAGTGACCAGTATGAGAGAGTGAGAGCGATAACACCAAATTTAACACACCTGCTCCCCATTCACATCTAAGACCTTGTAACACTAACAAGTCACATGACACTGGGGAAGGAAAATTGCTAATTGGGCCCAATTTGGACATTTTCACTTAGGGGTGTACTCACTTTTGTTGCCAGTGGTTTAGACATTAATAGCTGTGTGTTGAGCTTTTTTGAGGGGACAGCAAATTGACACTGTTATACAAGCTGTACACTCACTACTTTACATTGTAGAAAAGTGTCATTTCTTCAGTGTTGTCACATGAAAAGATATAATAAAATATTTACAAAATGTGAGGGGAGTACTCACTTTTGTGAGATAATGTACATGTCAAATTCATCACAGACACTTCCATATATTATTATAGAATTGGAGAGGTAAGGGGATTTTTCAAATTTTAAGAGAAACAACTAGAAAACTGAAATATTGAACATATCTGTTTCTCCAGCAGAGTGTAGGGACCTCAGAGCATTGTATCCTTTTGTATGGAAGCAGAAGGGTCTGAGATATTTGGGTATATATCTATGTGGATCAAAAATAGATTTATATGAGGATAATTATCTGCCATTACTTAATAAAATCAAACAAGATCTGAAGGGATATCCTACTGGCATGTTGTCCTGGTTTGTTAGGATCAATGTTAAAATGGTGACTCTTCCTAGAGCTTTGTATTGTGTTCAAACCCTTCCCATAAATATTCCTGGGGCTTATTTTAAAACACTCAAGACTATTAATTCTAAGATTTATATGGAATCATAGAGGCCCATGTCTCGCATATAAGATTATGCTTAGACGCAAGGTCAACTAGGAGGGTGTTTTTACCAGATTTTGAGAGGTACCATGAAGCTGCGGTACTGCGGAGAATGGTAGATTGGGTACATGGTTCCTCTCAGAAGAAGTGGGTGCAGTTGGAAGAAAATATGAGCAATTCAGTTTTGGGCCAGAAAATCTGTCTTCCGAGGCAATACAGAGGTCTTTCGAAGGATTTGGCTGTAATAACAACTGAGACTTTGACATCTTGGGATAAGCTATTTAAAAACATGCAATGGCAATATAACAGCCCCTTGATCCCCCTATCGGGTTCAAACTATTTTCCTCCAGGTAAGGAGAATAAGTAGTTCCTGAAATGGACCTTGGCAGATTGTCTAAGATTGAACGACGTCCTGAATAGGAACGTCCTTTGTACTCTCGAAGACCTTAGAAATAAATATGGGATCTTACCTTGGGATGCTTGGAGGTTTAGACAACTCCAACATTTTGTGGAGATTCTCCCTAAGCCGTTGGGAGAAACTTGTGGACCAGGGGGAATTAGCAAACAGGGGATCTCAAGTATATATAAGATGCTGATCTCCCAATTAGATACTGGCCCAGTAGGTCTCTTGGGAGGCTGGGAATATGAACTGAACCGACCGTTATCAGAGGAATTGAAATATAAGGTTATAGATCTGGTACATTCCACCTCAATGGATATAAGGATAAAGGAAATTAATTATAATTTACTAATGAAGTGGTACTACGTACCATCAAAATTACATAGGGTTGATCCGGATCGATCACCTTTATGTTGGAGGGAGTTGGGGGTGAGGGAACTCATACCCATATATGGTGGGGATGTCCTTTGATCCAGTCATATTGGGAGGAAGTGCTGAGCATAATTAAGAATATCAGTAATGTGGAAATTGGACAGGATCCATGGCAATGTTTTTCAATGCTACAGATGAATCTAAGAGGAAGTATAGGACAACCATCATCCCATAACTTGTTAAATACAGCAAAAGTACTAATTTCGAAATATTGGAAGCAGAGGAAAATACAGAATGTACAGCAACGGTTTAGGGAAGTAGATAGAACAAGGCTTATGGAAGAACTAATATGTCTGCAAAATGATTCTGGAATGAGATTCTATGGAATCTGGGGAAGTTGTTCTGAGTCTAAACAGACCCTAACATATATGAGGTATATGGGCAATGAGGATCCCTCTGGGGAGAGGAGACTTTTGGAAGAAGAGGACATTTAGGTGAGCATTAGAGCTTAAGATTAGGTCTCAATGTCCTTGTTGTTTTTGGTGCTCCCGTTACCCTCCCCTCCCCCCTTTTTTTTTTTTTTATGAATGGTGTAGTTTTTTTTAGATACACCTCTTAATTGATCACTAATTATTATATAATAATTCACTAACTTAAGGTATTGGGAATGGTGTGGTGTGGCGTGGTGGGTTTCCCCCCCCCCCCCCTTTTTTCACATCAATTCCCAGGCTAGTTGGTAGAATGGTGTAATATTGGAGATACACCTCTTAATCACTAATAAATACATCTATAAATTCTTATAAAAACTCACAAATTTTAGGTATGAAGGGGGGGGGGGGGGTGTTATAGGAAGTTTACTGATTGTGGGGGGAGGGGGGGGAGGTATTAACTTTCAGGGTACATGAAAAGTGATGTAATATGTATACGTTGGGAACACCATATCTTTGGTCATATATATGCTGGGTATTGTCTTGTAATGTAATGATATGTTTTGTATTGTTGTTTTGATTTGCTTTTTTGTTATAAGAAAAAAAAGAAAAAAAAAAGAAGCAGACAGCCCTTTCCTTGGCCCGTCCATGATCACAAACAGTGAGTATGACCTCTGAAAAGACTTTGTGGCTGCCATGTACACCCAAATGGCCTGCACCACATCTAGGGCATGCAACGCAAATTCCTTGGGATGAACGGGCCTGGGACACAAAGAAGGCAACACAATGTCTTCATTCAAATGGAAGTCAGAGACCAGCTTAGGGAGGAACGACGGTGTGGACGAAGAACCACCTTATCTTTGTGGACCACCATATAGGGGGTATGACAAGATAACGCTGCCAGTTCCAAAAACCCTGCGAGCAGAGGTGATGGCCACCAAAAAAAGCTACCTTCTGAGACAGAGTAAGCAGTGGAATCTTCTGAATATGTTCAAAGGGAGGCTTTTGAAGAACTGAGAGCACCAAGTTCAAATCCCACTACGGAGGAGTCAGGTGTCGAAACCTTGAATAAGAGTACGGACCAATGAGGGTCGCTTTAGAAGAACACAAAGGCAGAAAAAACTGAAGGCCTATAGCAGAGAGGGGGATGTACCCTACTCCTGTAGGGGGTGATATAACCCTATGGTTCTGAATATGGAGTTCTGTGTCGGTCAAAGAACAAAAGGGAAACATTGTTTTTCTCTTTTCTGCAGCTGGTAGTTAAAAAAATAAAAATAAATGCAGTGGATTTAGTGATGGGTACAAGTACTATATGGTCCGAAGTTGGGCTTTAAATCTATGGATGCTTCTTGGATGAATGATAACTACCATTGTTTCTTTGCAGTTGGGCTGCCAGGGAAACACACCCTGGTCCTCTGGGTTTCACAAGCTGTTGTCATCACAACGTAAGAGAATTTTGCTGTACCAAGCTGTTGTCTCATGGAGTGAGGCCAGGGGTGCGTGAATCACAAACACAGATCGCCTCCTAAAGTGATGCTAAACCCTTTTTCCTATAACTTTAATTCAGAAAGTCTGAACATACATACAATGTCCTGTCTTCTTTCCTGGCTCCCTGGCTGGTCCCAGAGCTAGCTGCATAAGGCGTATTTGCAGGCGTCTAAAGCCCCGTACACATGCGTCGAAAATTGGCAGGGAATTTTCGGCCAACGTCCGCTCTGCCGATTTTCGGCTTGTTAGTATGATGCTTTCGACAACCGACTCCGACTTTTCGGCCGAAAAAAATCTGGTGGGCAGACTATAAAATTTTTGTTGGCCGTCAACACAACGGCCGATTTTCGTGCAGTCAGTACAGATTTCGACAGGGAAAAATCTGATGAGCAAGTCTAGGCATGCTCAGTGAAGAAAGAACACAAAGAAAGCAACCCAACACATGACATCACGTCTGAAGTAGAATTTTGTTGGGCGAGAAAATTCGTGTGCAGTCTAGGCACATTCCAACCAACACAACACCACTCTGGACAAAAGACGGACGATCGGTCGGCCGATAATCGTTGCGTGTGCACGGGGCTTAACACTTGCGCGTTAATTCATTTAATTGGCCAAAATAATTTATTCTGGCCATTGAAATGAATTAACAATCAGGCACTAAATGTGCCTAGCGTTAACATGCGTTTAACAAGTGTCAATCGCCGCTAAACCCCTGCCGTACACGATGTTAAAAGTCTATGTGTGCACGGACACGTAGGCTAACATGCATGGGAGTTTAGAGGCAGGGGAAAAAAAAAAAAAACAAGGGATGCCCCTAGAAGTAGCTGCAAAAACATCTGTTGTGCATGAGACCATAACACACCAACCAAATATGTGTAAAATAAGCGGTCACATTTGTCCTATGTTTTTGTGTCCCCTAAAAGATGTAATGGAATGGTCAATCATTCTAAGAGTTAGGACTTCCTGGTGACGGATCTGCAGATGTTTTCAGAAGTATTATAAAATAAATTATCCAAAGCTACCCCTTAGATCAGGCAAATTAAACATTATTCCACAAAGCCCTGCAAGTCTGCAGGTAGATATGTAGTCCATGTCGGGGGCGAGCAGGAAAGGGTGGCTACATTCACATATAATAGGGGGCATAGAGAATGAACGTAGAGACCTTAGAACCGGAAGTCTGTGAAAAGCCAAAAAAAAAGCTTGCATTTAAGAAATGAAAAAAAGATAGAAGTTCCGGTCTACGTTTATCTATACATATTACATTTATTTTATTTTATAAAACGAGTTTAGTGTCAATTTAATATAATAGCAAAAACTGCCACTTACCATACCAGATAAAAAAAAGGGGCTAAATAACATTTCAACTGAAAAATGATGTAAAGACATGCAACTTATCAACTAGAGCAAGGATGTCAAACTCAATTTCTTCACGGGCCGCATCAGCATTATGGTTACCCTCACAGGGCCGGTTATATCTGTAAGAATACATGTCCAGAGCACCCCATGTCCCCTTACATGAGATGTCAAGAGCCCCCCACCATCAGAAGTCAAGAGTCACCCACCCTTCCTTACATCACATCACCTTGTGCTGGCAGGAAGAAGATGTGGGTGCATCTGGGAAGAAGTGCAGGGTCTGGAGGAAAACCAGAGAAGGGCTGGAGTCAGCTTCCAGAGTCTACTGAATGCAGAGACCAGGGGAAGCAAAGGCAAGGTGCAGCTGCACAGAGAGTTGCAGGATCTGTAGGAGGAGTTCTGCCCTCCTCTCTGCTGTGGACTGTTGAGAAGGGGGGGGGGGGGCAAAGACGAGCCTTTCTGCAGCTACACAGAGGCGAGCAGGATCTGGCAAAGGAGTTCTGTCCTCTCTGCCAACCACTGAGACAAGGTTGGGGCAGAGACAATGGGGGGTGCCGCAGCTGCAAGAGAGGTGCGAGGGCCACATTAAAAAGGCCTGGGGGGTCGCATTCAGGCCGTGGGCCTTGTGTTTGACACCTGTGAACTAGAGAATAGCTAGAAATGCTGTTTTATTTGTTTTCTTTTATCTTAAATCACTGAGGGTCATAGAAAAATAGTGAGGGGCCCCATTAAAGTGGTATTAAAGGTTTGGCTTTTTGTTTTTATACTTACCTGCTGTGTGCAGTGGTTTTGCATAGAGCAGCCCCGATTCTTCTCTTCTTGGGTCCCCTGTCAGCACTCCTGGCTCCTCCCCCTTGACCAGTGCCCCCAATAGCTAGCCAATTGTTATGGGGGCACTGGTGTGTGCTCACTCTCAAGCCCTGCTCTATGCATCAATAAGACACACAGAGCCATGCCTCGAGCCGCCCCCCGCTCTCTCCTCATTGGCTCACTAGCGGTGAGCCAAAGCACTTATGCACATCGCTGGATTGAGAGGGGGCTCAGGTGAGTATTGGGGGGGCTAGCATACAATAGGTTTTTTACCTTCATGCATAGAGTGCATGAAGGTAAAAATCCATCAGTCTTTACAACCACTTAAAAAAAGAAAAAAGTTTGACATTCCTGTTCTAGATTAACATGATCAAGCACCGTGCATATCCAAAGGGAAAAGATCACTGCCTCCTACCCTACAACAATGGAAACATAAGTTGTCTATTTTGTTTCCTAACTGTGCTGATGACAACCAATCTAATTTTGGGAATTTTCTGGTTTATCAAAATTGTCATTTTAAGACCATAAGGTCTGCAGAAAAAAGGCATGAACAAAACCTTAGGTTCGGTTCACACCACTGAAATGTGATTTTGATGTGATTTGCATGCGAAGGTGTAGTGCGACTGGTTGCATTTTGAAGGTGGTTTGCATATTTAATGGGGCCAAATCGCACTGCAATTCACACTAAAGTAGCCCAGGAGCCTTTCCCAAATTACATCGCAGCTGCGCTGCATTGATGTGAACAAGCACCATTGGAACCAATATTATCTCCATTGTCATGCGATTCAGTGTGACCCAATGTAAATATTCATCAGCACACCACAGAGCTTCAGAATAAGTCCAAATGTTTTTTATTTAAGAAAAATCACATCAGAAACACAGAAGTTCAACGTTTCGGAGCCGCAAAGGGCCCCTTCGTCATCACACGCCTGACAATGGGGCCCTGTGCGGCTCCGAAACATTGCACTTCTCTGTGATGTGATCTTTCTTAAAAAAAAAAAATAGCCGGACTTGTTCTGAAGATCCGTGGTGTGCTGCGAATATTTATATTGTGTTGTGCATGCTCCGGTATCCAGCAAGGCATCTTGGGTTATTTCCTGTTCTGAATACGGCGCTATACAAACAAAGTTACGGTTATGCATTTGTGAGTAAATTCACTGCTATATGTTTGTATTATAGAAATGCTGCATGTGGTGTAAATTAACTGTGATTTATCCCTTGGCACATTGGGGACTCCCAATGAAGCCGAAAAATGGCAAAACGTGTTGAGACCCATGAGTATCTTCCTGCACTTTGGCCCAAACATGTCTACCGTCTAATACAATTGTATTTGTAGGCATACGGTTCTAGGTATACCTTAAAATAATATGTATTTGTATGAATACGGTTCTAGATATACCGTGTAATAGTATGCATTAGTATGAACACGGTCCTAGGTATACCATGTAATATGTATTTTTATGAACAAGGTTCTAGATATACCATGTAATAATATGTATTTTTTTGAACATGGTTCTAGATATACCATGTAATAATATGTTTTTGTATGAACACGGCCTAGGTATACCATGTAATAATATGTATTTTTATGAACATGGTTCTAGGTATACCATGTAATAATATGTTTTTGTATGAACACGGCCTAGGTATACCATGTAATAATATGTATTTTTATGAACATGGTTCTAGATATACCATGTAATAATATGTATTTTTATGAACACGGTTCTATGTATATCATGTAATAATATGTATTTTTATGAACATGGTTCTAGGTATACCGTGTAATAATACGTTTTTGTATGAACACGGCCTAGGTATACCGTGTAATAATATGTACTTTTATGAACATGGTTCTAGGTACACTGTGTAATAACATGTATTTGTATGAACACGGTCCTAGGTATATCATGTAATAATATGTATTTGTATGAACATGGTTCTAGGCACAGTGTGTAATAATATGTATTTGTATGAATACGGTTTTAGAAAGTGGCGGCTGGTGCTCGGTAATTTGGGGGATGGGGGCAGCAAACCAATGCGCACCCCCCCTCCCCCAGGTCGTTTGGTCGGGCGAGTCAGTCAGTTGGCAGGTGACACCCCCCCCCCTGTCTGCCCCATTACCTCCTCCTTCCTCCTGTCCGAGCCGGGGAGTGCTGGATGTCTGAGCCGCTGTCCACTTCCAGCCGTGCCTCTTCTGCCTCTTTCTGGCCACTGGCCAGTAAGATCGCTTCTCCTTTTGGCCAATTGGGAAACGGGTCTCACAACCCTCTTCCTGATTGTCTGGGAGGAGAGTCAGTGTGACAATAGCGAATATTCATTCGCTATTGTCACACAACTGCGTGGGCTCATGGCGCAGTGCTCTGCGCCCCGAGCCCACCCTTTTTTGAAGCCTATTAGAGCCTCTGGCTCTAATCACGTGCTTCAAAAAAAAAAAAAATCCTCTATTGCAATTCATGCGTCCGGCGCCCCGCATGTAGATTAGGGGGCCAGACGCATGGATAGGGGGGCTGCACCCCTGCGCCCCCAATGGACGGGCCACGCCTGGTTCTAGGTATACCGTGTAATATTATGTATTTGTATGAACACGGTCCTAGGTATACCGTGTAATAATATGTATTTGTTTGAACACGGTTCTAGGTATACCATGTAATAATATGTATTTGTATGAACACGGTTCCAGGTATACCGTGTAATAATATGTATTTGTATGAACACGGTCCTAGATATACCGTGTAATAATATGTATTTGTATGAACATGGTCCTAGGTACACTGAGTAATATATATTTGTATGAACAAAGTTCTAGGTATACTGTGTAATAATATGTATTTGTATGAACACAGTTCTAGGTATACTGTGTAATAATATGAACTTGTATGAACACAGTTCTAGATATACCATGTAATAATATGTATTTGTATGAACACAGTTCTAGGTATACTGTGTAATATGTACTTGTATGAACACAGTCCTAGATATACCATGTAATAATATGTATTTGTATGAACACGGTTCTAGGTATACCATGTAATAATATGTATTTGTATGAACACAGTTCTAGGTATACTGTGTAATAATATGTATTTGTATGAACACAGTTCTAGGTATACTGTGTAATAATATGTATTTGTATGAACACAGTTCTAGGTATTATGGCCTAGCAGGACAAACGCTATCTAAGGGATATTTATACAACTTATCTGTTACCATATTGGATGAAAAGTTTTTATAAATGTGCATGTTTTTAACAAATACTGTTATGAAAAAATCAATTTTTTGTATTTTAACAAGTTGAGTATTCACTCTTTTGGGAGTTATGCGTAGTTCTTTTTTTCTTACTTTTTGGTTTTCATATCCAGCTTGCAGCACCCAGTACTTTTGAGAGCGTGTTTCGGGAACGCGTGCAATGGGAATATGGACTGTTATCAAGGTGATCCAAGTCGCATCTGAAATTGCATCATTGTCAACCAGGCTAAATTCATATCAAAATGTGACTAACTTTAGAACTGGCTTGAAATACAGTGATCTAGAACAATAATCATATTGCCTAATTCCTAAGCAAAAGATATTTATAAAGGAAGGGGTTGTTCTATGTCCTTCAGCCACTAACTATTCATAGATGTTTTCATAATCAATGTGACTTTCTCAATGGAAAATGAGAGCTGGCCTCCCATTAATAACATCCTTGTGTCTTACAACACCATTTAATAATTGCAGCCCTGACACTGATGACGAAATGCGCACAAAGCACAAGGAACAGGAAACATTTTATGGACCCTTTCTGACAAATGTTCATTTATAAAGTGCAACTCAGGCCATTTCTCCTAAACTTATTAATACTAAATACAGCTGACATGTTTCGCAAGAGCTTTGTCACTGAAATCTGTTTATGGTTCAGCAGTTACAGGAAGACAACTGAGTCTTCTGCTGTTTCCAGAGGCCTGGGATACATCTTTCTTAAATACACCAGTTCCTCGCATTGGAACAAGTGTTAGAATAGTCCTTCCTACTGATTTATGTATGCTGGATGGGTGCAACACTTTAGTACTAGGGACAGCTCTTATGGCGCTTTTCCACTGCATGGAACCGAACGGTTCGGCTCGCTTTTGTGCTTTTCCACTGCTGGTACTGCATGGTACGGTGTAGGAACGGTTCGGTACGGCGGCGCTTTTCCACTGCATGAACCGAACGGTACGGCTCTCAAAAACAGTACCACCTCGATTGTGGTTCCAAGAGGTACCATACCTGGTACCATATCCCACAATCCTTTGCATGCAGTCACTACTAGCCACTGATTGGTCAGAGAATCCCACCCACCCCGTTGTTATCCCACCCACTTAACTTTAGTACTACTTTAGTGGAAAAGCAAACCATACCGTACCGAACCGTTCCGACACCGTACCATGCGGTACCAGCAGTGGAAAAGCAAACTGGGCCAAGCAAGGCCGAGTAGAGCCGAGCGGGTACTTGCAGTGGAAAAGTGCCATATGTGATAAGGGTTGGAGATTCCTGTTGTGGCATATGTGGAAAATATCTTCCGTTGCAACATTTTTAAAACCAAAAGTGGTGGTTAATCGTGGAGAACAAGGAACTTCTATTTATCACCAATCACTCAGACTTAGAGTGGTGGATAGAAGACATGTCCCACAGTCGGTGGTTCTCCAAAATTCATTTGCAGCACTCTCAGAATGTAAGGACAACATGGATATGGACTCAAGCACAGAGGGTGAGAAACCATCGACTCCTATGTCTAATGTATGCAAGACTGCAGCCAAGGACAAAAAAGATAAAGTGAAGTCTCAAAGGAAGCAGCTGTTGCTGGGTGATTCAATCATAAGAAGTGTGGAGCTTAAAGAAAATGGTTTTGTGAGATGTCTCCCTGGTGCTACTGCTAGACGAGATAGAAGACGTATTATTAATATTGTTAAGCAAGCAAAGCAGGAAGGGGACGTGGATGTTCTTGTCCATCTAGGGACAAATGACCTGGCTTGCAATGAAGTGTCAGAGGTGAAAAAATCTTTTATCACACTTGGAAATGACATACAGGATTTTGCATCCACCATCTCATTTTCTGAAGTTCTGCCTGTGCATAATGTTCAGAATGATAGGCAGAGGCGCATAAAGGAGTTCAACATATGGCTTAGTAAATGGTGTCAAGAGCAAGGATTTGGCTTTGTTTCTCATGATAGCTCTACTTGGAATAGAAAGGAACTGTACAAAAAAGATGGTTTGCATCTTTCTCTCAAAGGAACAAATATACTTAGTGAACAACTCCAAGAATTTGCGAAAGAGTATTTAAACTAGGAAGGGGGGGCAAAAGAGTGAAAATACAAGAGTCCAATTGCCCCCCGAAACAATGCCAGAACAGGTCAGAAGCACAGAGGTTAAGAAATGATAAGCTCAGAGTCCTGTCTACAAATGCTCGCAGTTTAGGTAAAAAAATCAATGAACTTGGGTCAATAATGGCATCTGAGAATGTAGATTTAGTGGCTGTTACGGAAACATGGTTTAATGAAAGAAATGACTGGGACATAACCATACCAGGATACTCTTTATACAGAAGAGACAGAGAAGGCAAGAAAGGAGGAGGAGTGGCCCTGTATGTGAAAGATAGCATTAAATCTAACCTAATACAAGTTGGTGAGGCCAACATAGAGTCAGTTTGGGTTACGTTGCAGTTTGCTAATCATGCAGTAACTCGTGTAGGTGTGATATATAGACCACCTGGTCAAGTTAAAGAACTAGATGATCTACTAGTTGAAGAAATAGCTAAAATGACAATGAAAGGAGAAGTTATCATTATGGGAGATTTCAATCTTCCAGATATAAACTGGAAAACCAAAATAGCAAGTTCTACCAGGAGTACAGATATTCTAAATTCCCTACTGGGGTTGTCTCTGCAACAAGTGGTTGAGGAGCCAACCCGGAGGGAGGCCATTTTGGATTTGGTATTCACAAATGGGGATTCGGTATATGATGTCATTGTAGGCGAAACCTTGGGATCTAGTGATCACCAGTCAGTGTGGTTTAATATAAGAACTGTGAAAGAATCACACCACACAAAAACAAAAGTTTTAGATTTTAGAAAAACAGACTTTTCAAAAATGAAATTAGTCATAAATGAGTCCTTATCAGACTGGAACGGATTACATGGAGTCCAGGAGAAATGGGACTACTTAAAAGGTGCACTATTGAAGGCGACAGAAAATTGCATTAGACTTGTCAGTAAAAGCAAAAAAAGGAAGAGACCACTGTGGTACTCAGCAGAAGTGGCCCAAATCATTAAAAATAAAAAGCTAGCATTTTGTAATTATAAAAAAACCCAGAGCAATGAAGATAAGGAAATCTACAAGATTAGGCAGAAAAAGGCCAAGCAAGTTATAAGAACTTCTAAAGCGCAGGCAGAAGAAAAACTAGCTCAGTCTATGAAAAAGGGGGATAAGACATTCTTCAGATATATAAATGAAAAAAGGAAATTAAAACAAGGAATAACTAAATTAAAAACAAAGGACGGAAGGTATGTAGAAGAGAATAAAGGGCTAGCCGACTGCCTTAATGAATACTTCTGTTCAGTTTTTACAGAAGAAAAAGAAGGAGAAGGACCTCCACTTGAAAGGATGACTAATGAATCGTTTGATGCATGTGTCTTTACAGAGGAAGACGTTCTAAGATTGCTGTCTAAAGTGAAGACAAATAAGTCACAGGGTCCTGATGAGATACACCCAAAATTATTAAAAGAGCTTAGTGGTGAGCTGGCAAAACCATTAACAGATTTATTTAACCAATCATTAGTAACAGGAGTCGTCCCGGAAGATTGGAAATTGGCAAATGTCGTGCCCATTCACAAAAAAGGTAGTAGGGAGGAATCGAGCAACTATAGACCAGTGAGTCTGACATCAATAGTAGGCAAATTAATGGAAACCCTATTAAAGGATAGAATTGTGGAACATCTTAAATCCCATGGATTGCAAGATGAAAAACAACATGGGTTTACTTCAGGGAGATCATGTCAAACAAATCTTATAGATTTTTTTGACTGGGTGACTAAAATAATAGACGGTGGAGGTGCAGTAGACATTGCATATCTAGATTTTAGTAAGGCTTTTGACACTGTCCCACATAGAAGACTTATCAATAAACTACAGTCATTGAACATGGACTCCCATATTGTTGAGTGGATTAGGCAGTGGCTGAGTGACAGACAACAGAGGGTTGTAGTCAATGGAGAACATTCAGAACAAGGTCATGTTACCAGTGGGGTACCTCAGGGATCTGTACTGGGACCAATTTTGTTTAATATCTTCATAAGTGATATTGCAAAAGGCCTCGATGGTAAGGTTTGTCTTTTTGCTGATGACACAAAGATATGTAACAGGGTTGATGTTCCTGGAGGGAAATGCCAAATGGAAAAGGATTTAGGAAAACTAGAAGAATGGTCAGAACTCTGGCAACTGAAATTTAATGTGGATAAGTGCAAGATAATGCACCTGGGGCGTAAAAACCCAAGGGCAGAATATAGAATATTTGACACAGTCCTGACCTCAGTATCTGAGGAAAGGGATTTAGGAGTAATTATTTCAGAAGACTTAAAGGTGGGAGGACAATGTAATAGAGCAGCACGAAATGCCAGCAGAATGCTTGGATGTATAGGGAGAGGTATAAGCAGTAGAAAGAGAGAAGTGCTTATGCCGCTGTACAGAACACTGGTGAGACCTCACTTGGAGTATTGTGCGCAGTACTGGAGGCCATATCTCCAGAAGGATATAGATACTCTAGAGAGAGTTCAGAGAAGAGCTACTAAACTAGTACATGGATTACAGGAAAAAACTTACCAGGAAAGGTTAAAGGACCTTAACATGTATAGCTTGGAAGAAAGAAGAGACAGAGGGGATATGATAGAAACCTTTAAATACATAAAGGGAATCAACTCGGTAAAGGAGGAGAGCATATTTAAAAGAAGAAATACTACCACAAGAGGACACCGTTTTAAACTAGAGGGGCAAAGGTTTAAAAGTAATATGAGGAAGTATTACTTTACTGAGAGAGTAGTGGATGCATGGAATAACCTTCCTGCAGAAGTGGTAGCTGCAAATACAGTGAAGGAGTTTAAGCATGCATGGGATAGGCATAAGGCTATCCTTCATATAAGATAGGGCCAAGGACTATTCATAGGATTCAGATATATTGGGCAGACTAGATGGGCCAAATGGTTCTTATCTGCCGACACATTCTATGTTTCTATGTTTCTATATGTGTCTGCATCAGCCATTCTTAACCAGGGTTCCTTGGAACTCTAGGGTTACGCCAGAGGTTGCTAGGGGTTCTTTGCACTGTGGTTGATTAACCTGCCATCTGATGGTACCTACATACAATATATTGTCAAAAGTATGGGGACACTTGCCTTTACATGAACTTTAATGGCATCCCAGTCTCAGTCCGTAGGGTTCAATATTGAGTTGGCCCACCCTTTGCAGCTATAACAGCTTCAACTCTTCTGGGAAGGCTGTCCACAAGGTTTAGGAGTGTGTCTATGGGAATGTTTGATTATTCTTCCAGAAGTGCATTGTGGACGAGAAGGCCTGGCTCGCAGTTTCAGCTCTAATTTATCCCAAATTTGTTCTATCGGGTTGAGGTTAAGACTCTATGCAAGCCAGTCAAATTCCTCCACCCCAAACTAACTCATCCACGACTTTATGGACCTTGTGGGGTCCATACACCCAGTGGTGTATTTAGGTTTTGTGCTGCCCTAGGCCTGACTAAACTTGGGCACCCCCTAATTTAAATATGACCCACCCCCTTCCTGTAAAGGCCACACCCTTTCCTGTTTATGACCCGCCCTGTCACCTGTAAACCACAGACCACAACCACAGTCTATCAGTGCCCATCAGTGCAGCCTCATCAGTTCCCATAGGTTCAGCTTCATCAGTGCAGCCTTATCAGTGCTCATCAGTGCAGCCTCATTACTGCCATCAGTGCATCACATCAGTGCGGCCTCATCAGTGCATCATATCAGTGTGGGCTCATCAGTGGCCATCAGTACAGCCCCATAAGTGGCAACCAGTGCAGCCTCCCAGTTCCCATTAGTGCAGCCTATCAGTGCATCATATCAGTGCCCATCAGTGCTGCCTTATCAGTGCAGCCCTATCAGTGCTGCTTATCAGTCCTGTCTCATCAGTGGCCATCAGTGGAGTCTATTAGTGCCCATCAGGGCAGCATATCAGTGCAGCCCCATCAACTTTTTTGCTGCCCCCCTGCAAAGTGCTGCCCTAGGCCTGGGCCTTGTTGGCCTAGGCCAAGATACAGCACTGCATACACCTATAGCAAGGACATTATTAAACCTTAGTCAAAGTTGCACATTTCGTTTTTATTTACAGACACCCCTTATCTTTCTTCCAGAAGCGCATTGTGGACGAAAAGGCCTGGCTCGCAGTTTCAGCTGTAATTCATCCCAAATTTGTTCTATCGGGTCGAGGTCAAGACTCTGTGCAAGCCAGTCAAATTCCTCCATCCCAAACAAACTCATCCACGATTCATGATGTACATCGATGGTCTACACCTATAGCAAGGACATTATTAAACTTTAGTCAAAGTTGCACATTTCGTTTTTATCTACAGACACCCCTTATTTTTCTTCCAGAAGCGCATTGTGGATGAGAAGGCCTTGCTCGCAGTTTCAGCTCTAATTCATCCCAAATTTGTTCTATCGGGTTGAGGTCAAGACTCTGTGCAGGCCAGTCAAATTCCTCCACCCAAAACTAACTCATCCATGACTTTATGGACCTTGCGGGGAATTATCTGTAGCAAAATTCAAGCAACAAGGCAGGACAGGGAGATGCAATTTCAGGGAGCATTCCAATCAGGTTTCATGATGTACATCGATGGCCTACACCTATAGTAAGGACATTATTAAACCTTAGTCAAAGTTGCACATTTAGTTTTTATCTACAGACACCCCTTATCTGCATAGGCAGTTTTTAGGTAAAGGTGAACTAATGATTTTTTTTTTAATTTGATACATAACTGGATTGAATTTATTTGCATCTGCCTGCCTTTTAAAAGCAGCTCCGACCAAAAAGTTAAATATGTAGTCTAAACATTTTTACTTGCCATAACATCAATAAGGTAATGTCAGTACTTTGTGATGCGCTGTAATATGGTTGTATAGTGCTTGGAGAGTGACAGCACTTTTCAGTAAGTATAACAAATGTCAGAGAGGAATGCGGCTCTGAGTGAGGTCCGCTGACATATGTCCAATTTATATCTGAGATCGCATTCTTCCCAGAGTTTTATACTAGTTATAGCAGATGTGCAGATTTAGGCCATTGGGTTCAAGGCAACTGAGGTCAGTGATGCTACAAAGTACACTGTTTAAGGCATTTTTGTAACATAAAAGCGAGTTTACTAAATTTAAACTCTAAAAGTAAATACCCTACCTAACAGCACACACCGCAAGATGTCCACTGTTGTCTTTATTAGCCAAAAAAGCTTCTTCTAATTTAAACTTTGTAAACTGAGACTGACTATCCCTGACCTGATAACTAAGTCTCACCCACTGCCATCCCTGTCCAATGAGAGTGCCTTTATGGACCACTAATGTTGTCTCATTGGACACTGGAACAGTATTTGGTGGGGCTTTGGCCAGCCATAGATGGTTCACATCTCGGCCGATTCAGCAGGAACCCGCCAAGATTCGGACCTTGTGTGGGCAAGGCCAACCATACCAAGTTGTTCTTCTGACCAACTTGAGTACAACAAGCCTGCTGGTTTCCCTTGTGATAATTGCTAGTGGCTGCTATAGCTGCAAGCAATAATCACTGTCTTCTCTCAGCAGGGATGGCTTCTCCCACCTGCCTGCCGGGAGCAGATAATTGCTCAGCAGAAGGGATTCCGCTGTTAGAATTTACCGTGCTACCGTGCAGATGGGGGAATTTGCACCGTGTATGGCTGGCCTTAGCCAATAAGTCAGAGAAAGTCAGGCCCCTACAACAACATGAAGCTTCAGAAAATCTATGGAAAGAACTAAAAATCATAGTTCATAGAAGAGGCCCACGGAGCCTTCAAGATGTAAAGACTGTGTAGAAGAATGGGCTAAAATCACACATGAGCAACGCATGCGGCTAGTTTCTTCATACAGGAGGAGTCTTCAAGCTGATATTACCAACAAAGGATTTTGTGTAACATATTTAATCAATTTCAGTTAGCGTGTGCAATATTTTTCCCTGTGTCATTCCATTTTATTACACATAACTTAATTTCTGAACTTATTTGTTTTGGTTTTTTTGTTTGTATGGATTGCATGAGTTGTTACTGACATGTGGTGAAAATTGAATGTCAATAGAGCCTTTACAAAAATATTTGCCAAGAGAAAATGGGATTTATGTACTTACCATAAAATCCATTTCTCTGAGTTCATTGACGCAGCGCTCCAAAAATCATAACTACTGGGTTATATTGCCTTCTCCAGGAGTAGGACTGGGCAGAACAAAAAACACCTACACAGCTGGTATATAACCCCCCCTCTCTGCTCTAGGTAATCAGTTTAATAGCAAGCAGTATTAGAAGTATCAAAACTCTATCTCTCTTTTGTCTATAATGTTTTGCATCTACATCCCATGCCAGAGACGGAACCAGTGGTCACTTTAATAAATAAACCACTAACAATGCCGCCAATCGATTATTTTTCAATAAGGAGTATTTTAGATTGTAAGAGCCTGGACTTTATACAATTTACCCACAAGGACTCACCCTACCAATTAGAGGAGCGCCGAGAATTCAGACCCAGCATCCCCATGAACACCATCTTTGTTCATATGTCTTGGGCACAGAAAGAGGCAATGGAAAAGGAAGAGGAGGAGCTTCGTCATCCTACAAGACTTCTGTCGTCTCCAGCGGCTCCCAGACTAAGGGAAAATGGCCCCGTGACGACATCAGGCTACACAAACATGGCCGCCAGATGGAGACCAGCCAAGCTAAGGGAAAATGGCCCCCGTGACATCATCGGCTACACAAACATGGCCGCCAACCAGAGATCAGCCCGACTAAGGTAAAATGGTGCCATCAGCTACAGCATGCAACGCTGCACCCTCTACAAGGGGACCACTTCCTAAAGGTAGGCCACGCGTTAGGGGAGACTCCGCTGCACGGGTCTCTGCACTGGGACCCCCCTGCACTATACCCACACTGTAAACAGTGGGGCATGCACCTAGGGGTCTCCTACACTGGGAACCCTACAGACTACCAGAACAGGACACACTATCCCAGGCCCTTACAGAGTGAGGATAGCGGGGGAGACCCTGGGGGTCTCCGCTCAGGGGCGGATTAAGAGCATCGTGGGCTTGGTGCTGAGGATTTTGAAGGGCCTTAAGGGCCGTGCCTTGGCATGCACCCAGAGGAGGAAGGGTGCAGCCATGCATGCCTAATTCAACATGGGATGCTGTCTCTGAAGCCCATAAACACATCCATGCATCGGCAACTGTCCCTCCTTGTCCGGCCTTCGTGCTGTGTGGGGAGGTTCTGAGGGAGCTGCCTGGGGAAGCGAGCATAGAAGCCAGACTTCTGTGTTTACAAGTGACAGAAGAGTGGTAACAGTGAATATGGCCAACCCGGGGCCTATATAAAGGTAGGGGCCTGGAGCTGCAGCTCCAATAGCCCCTACGTTAATCTGGCCCTGTCTCCGCTGCATTCTCTGCCCTGGGACTCCCACCAGACTCCATGTTATATAGCAGAAAGTGAAAAATATTAGTTTTTTTTCTTCAGAATTGTCACTATTTCTTTGTTTATAGCGCAAAAAATAAAAATTGCACAGGTGATCAAATGCCACCAAAAGAAAGCTCTATTTGTGGGAAAAAAAGGACATCAATTTTATTTGGGTACAGCGTCGCACGACCGCGCAATATTCTGTTAAAGTAACGCAGCGCCGAATCGTAAAAAAACGGCCTGGTCATTAAGGGGACAAATCCTTCCGGTTCAGAACTGGTTAATCTTGTATACGTGTGTATAGAGGTGTGAATCTTTATATGAACTCAAAACAAGTTCGCTACATGACCCTGGTCTGCTGAAGCTGATTAAAAACCTCCTTACATGACGCAACAACCAGATAAACTTCACACTGCATGACTAGCTGTCAAGATAAAGACTGTAAAATCCTATGAGAATTATAACCTATTCTGACTTCATATAATGCTCAATACTATTACTCATCTGACCATACAGCATTCAAACTTTACCTGTAATCCCAGTCAGCAAAATGCACGGACTACTTTTTTTTTTTTTTTAGCCTGCTGTGTAAAAGGCACATAGGGTGCAACAATAGTCCCCTCCTTAAAGCAGAACTTTACCCATAACAACTTGATAAAAGATAATGTTCTTAAGCAAGGAACATACATTCAACAAAAATAAATTTGTTATCAATGCTGTAAATTGCCTCCAGCATTGTAACTGTTTCTGCTTACTGCAGGAAGCCATTTTGCTGAAGCCCAGATCCCCTGAGCAGCAGTAAATCTTTAGGTTGTCAACAGATTGCATTGAATTGGCACCGTGCCAACTCAATGCAATTGAATCTTCCAGGTACATGTGTTTAAATGACAGTGATTAATTGACCATTCGGTGAAAGACACATACACTGCTTTATGAATAGGCCTATTATTCCATGAAGGTGATTGTCCCCCCCATGTATTTGCACACACCTCCCTGCATTATATAATTTAGTCGCAGCTGAATGCAAATGTCCAGGTAATCATTCAATAGTCTTGAAAAGAACACCAGCCAAATATAGAAATGTATACCACATTTAGAATCAGACTTATTTTCTAAAGACAATCTAAAGTCTAAAGTACAATCTGATTGTACAACTTTGTAGTAGAGGGCCTGCTTGTTTGTATACACAGAATAGGCATCTTTCATAGCTGGACTTTTCCGCATCATGCACACTGGATGTTATAAAAACGCCAATAGCTTTGTAGTGAGTTTTGAAGCACTTTTCAGCGTTTTTTGGTGTTAGCGTTTTTTTGGGGTTTTTAGCTAAAAATCACCTCTCTGCTATTTTAGTAACTCCCACTTTCCCACATTGCAATGCTTGCCAGAACTGCATTGCATGGGTGTTCACACCCATGCAATAAGATATAGATGCGGGGAAAAAAGGGTCCTACAACATTTTGGTGCAAACGTGGACCCTTTTTTCCCTGCATCAAAAATCACATTGCATGAGTGTGAACAACCATGCGATGCAATTCTGTCAAGCTCACTGCATTTTACAATCTGTTTCTGGGTTTTGTTAATGGAACATTTAGCACCCGTTCACATCGGGCAGATTTGACATGTCAAATACATTGGTGGCCAGTGGGAAGAATGCTCCTTACATTAATGGTCAGAGGGAAGAATACCATTTCCACTGATGGTAAGAATGCTCCTTACATTGGTGGTCAGTGGGAAGAATGCTCCTTACATTGATAGTCAGAGGGAAGAATGCTCCTTACATTGGTGGTCAGTGGGAAGAATGCTCCTTACATTGGTGGTCAGTGGGAAGAATGCTCCTTACATTGGTGGTCAGTGGGAAGAATGCTCCTTACATTGGTGGTCAGTGGGAAGAATGCTCCTTACATTGGTGATCAGAGGGAAGAATGCTCCTTACATTGGTGGTCAGTGGGAAGAATGCTCCTTACATTGGTGATCAGTGGGAAGAATGCTCCTTACATTGGTGGTCAGTGGGAAGAATGCTCCTTACATTGATGGTCAGTGGGAAGAATGTTCCTTACATTGCTGGTTAGAGGGAAGAATGCTCCTTACATTGGTGGTCAGAGGGAAGAATGCTCCTTACATTACCTACATCTTAGTAAAGGTAGGTTGTGCACACAGTCACTGCATCCTAGAGTCAAAATATGTAATTTTGTATGTTTTTTAACCACTTCCATACCGCGTCATTGTAAAATGACAGCGGCAGGAAGCTTTTGTCGATCCGGGACGACGTCATATGAGGGCGGCCCGGTCTTGCCGCTACTGCGCGCCCCCGGGGGCACGCATTGCGGCGATCAAGGATGAGGCTCGTCCCCCGGACATAGCCCATCCCTGATCAAGGTAAACAGCCAATGAAAGTTGGCTGTTTACCACGTGATCGGCTGTGTCAATCACGGCCGATCGCATGAGCGGCTCCAGCACGAGCCGCTCGTTCTCTCTGCAATGCGTGCCCCCAGGGGGGCACAGCGCGGCGATCGGGGATGATGAGGGCTTCGTTTGAAGGTAAGTGTCACATAATTTGCTAGTATGAGGTGCATACTAGCACATTATACATTTACTTTACAGGGGGAAAAAAAAGAAAAGAAAAAATAAAAGGAAGAGTTTACTTCCTCTTTAAGGGAGATGTCTGTAATGGAGCTCTGGATGGCAGTCAAAACCAGACAGAGGTTCTAATCCTGTCCCTCTGTACCTAAAACAAAAAAAAAAAAGTTAGGAAGTCTGAATATAATAAGAGGCTGTCAAACAAAGAGTTAAAGTGTATGTCCAGACTTCCTAGCGGAGTAAAAAAAAAACAAAAAAAAAAAAACACAAGTTTTGGCTTGACAAGCGCTTTAAATTGTAGCACCAAAGTGACTCAGCATATCCATATTCTCTATGAATCTGAACTTCTACAATACACACAAACATACCACTAAAAAGGTTTCATTTTCATTGGGACAAAATACATAAAAATGGCAAGCGGCTTCCAAAAAACACGAGCTTGATAGTTTACAGCGGCCTGATTTATGACTTTTCCCACGGTAAAATAAATGAATAAATAAAAGTGGATAGAAGCGCATTTAGCGGCTGGCGTTCCTATAACTTGGCCGGAGTTCTCATCATCCAAGGCTCAATGGAAACAATGAACAGTGCCGCCTCATTGACTTCCCGGTAAATATCAGCCTCCACTCTCCGGTGCCAAGTTCAAGCAGCAGTCTATAGATATGGCGTGTGAGTAACTCCACACAAACTGTGCTCATAGCAAGCCTTGCACTCCTAAATAATTCAGGACGTTAGGTTTTTTTATATAAATCCAACAAAAAGCCGGCAACTCAGTGCTTCTTCTTAAAAGATCCTTTATTGATGCACAACAGCAAAGACAATGTTCATAGAGGCTAACGAGTTTCGGCCTCAGCCTTCCTTATAGCTATGAGGAAGGCTGAGGCCGAAAACGTGTTAGCATCAATGGACATTGTATTTGCTGTTGTGCATCAATAAAGGATCTTTAAAGAAGAAGCACCGAGTTGCCGGCTTTTTGTTGGCTTTATCTACAGTGGACTGGTTGGCCTGAGCACCGGCACTCAGTCTTCACATCATTTATATGGCAGTAGAGCTTGGGTGAGTCTTGTATATATATCCATTAGTTTTATTTACCAGCTACCTACTGTTAAGTGGGGTCACCTTTCTGCCCCTTGTCTACAGACTGAACAGCAACACACTAAGATGTAAGCAAACAAAATGGCCCTTGCCCCCATCTATAACTGGCCATCACAGCAAGGAGCACATGGAAGAGCTGAGAATGCAAAACAAAACCAGAAAAATTCCCAGCTCAATTCACCAACCAAATTATCCGGTTTAACAGTATGCGTTAAAAACAGGGGTTTAGTTAGCATACATTTACAAACGCATGAGTAAGCTGCAAGGCCACTTCATGGCACCCTGTATTACCTGCAGTCCTAACTCCTGTAAATTTATGAGTGTCTCCACAATGGAAGCACATGCATTCTAATGGGTAGATAGAGGGCAGGTGGGCCTGGAGGTAGCCCAGTCCTCCTTAAAGAAACAGGGGCACCCTGGGCGCCCAGCCCATAGCACAATGGCAGCAAAGGCATCCAGTGTGTCCCCTCACTAGTATACATCAACAACAACAAACAAAATGGCCCCTGCCCCATCTAGAACTGACCTTCACAGCAAGAAGCACATAGAAGGGCTGCGCATGCAAAACATAACTAGAGGGCCCACTATCTATGCATTAGAATGCATGTGCTTCAATTGTGAACACCCTCATAAATTTACAGGAGTTAGGACTGCAGGTAATACAGGGTGCCGTGAAGTGGCCTTGCAGATTACGCATTGGTTTGCAAATGTGTGCTAACAAAACTCCTGTTTTTAACACATACTGTTAGACAGGGCAATTCCGCTGTCAAGCAGACTGGTTAGTGAGTTGAGCTGGGAATTTTTCTGGTTTTGTTTTCAACCAAGTCATCAGCTCTGGTCATTCTGCTTTCCACTTCTGGTACTAGGGATGAGACTGCTGTGGGTATGAAGTGTGGGCACCCAGAAATGTAAATGTCTGCAAGAGCCTACATAACCTTGCTGTCGTGGCCAAAACCCTGGCTGTTCTGAAAGTCGAAGCTTGCCGAACTCTTTGACCTACTGCACCTTCCTACTAGCACACTGAGAGTTCCCAACATTGTGATGCACAAATAGGAATGTATAGGGTGTATGGTATAGTAGCAAGCTGAGACACTATCAGGAAGAGTCTACCTCTAGGTGCCTGCAGTTTACACCTAGATTCTGGAGGTCACCTTCTGGCTGATTTCATCACTTAGGAAGTCTAAGAGTGAGACTTTAGAGATCTGGTTATTCCTGACCACTTGGAAATCCCCTGCTGCTTCTGCTGCAATATACTTTATATAGACAAAAGCAAAAAATGTAAATAAGGGAGCAGGACCCTCTTCTAAGGCCCCGTTCACATACGAGCGACGCTACTTCCAGGGGCGACCTCCGAGGTCGCGGTGCGAGCAGCGCGCCGCGACCTCGGAGTGGCCGCCACGGACTTCATAACATTGAAGTCTATGGCGGTTGCCTCCGGGTCGCCCCAAAGAAGCTCCGGACCCTTTTTCTAAGTCGGAGCGACTTGTGTCGCTCCTAATAGAACGGGTCTGCAGCTTCCCTATGGAAGGCGACCTACGGCGACCTGTGAGGCGACCAGGTTGCCTCACAGGTCGCCTTAGTGTGAACGGGGGCAAAAAGTAAGAGGCAGGTCTTCAGATCTAGAAAACGGTATGGAGGTTGGGTTCAAAAGAAGGGGAGTAATGAGTTAGATAACCCTCATCCCTCTACTGAGTAGTGAACATAAAAGAGGAAGGGGACCCCCTAAATGGGACTATAGCGGGTGAATAACTCATAAATGTTTCAAAAAAATATATAATTTATTTCATAATGCAAAATATAAAGTATGTACAATTACAAACATAATCAAATACAAAAAATGAATAAAAAATCTGAATAATGGCGACTAGACAGAACTATCATGTGACGGACGTGACATGGAGGAACCTTGGGTTTGGTCCTGGAGACCCTACACGTTTCAAAAAGTCTCTTCCTCAGGGGACTTAGACCATAGTTCCATTACAAATAATCTATGATAGAAAACAAAATTGTTCAAGGTAAAGCAGTACTTGTTTTTTTTGTATAGGTGGCCAAAAATTAAAATTTTTTTGAAACATAGGTACACATACCATGTGATTCGTCACAATTGTAAGCATAGTCGCCTAAGTAAAAGCATTAGCTGTCGACCAACCAGGAGTAGCATGCCCGATATCATTCCATAGTCCCACACTACCTGCACCTCACCAGGTGCCCCGAATGGGGAGGTGTAGATGTTCTAAAACAAGAGCAGCGAGTGTGAGTAAGAAGGAGGGAGGCGGGACGTTAGGACTTCACATGGGGTCCAAATGTGGTGACACAGCAGTATGCGGGCCCAAACTTGCAATTCTTAAAACTGAAATATTGAAAAATATATGTATAAGATATGTATCGTTTTAGAACATCTACACCTCCCCATTCGGGGCACCTGGGGAGGTGCAGGTAGTGTGGGACTATGGAATGACATCGGGCATGCTACTCCTGGTTGGTCGAACAGCTAATACTTTTACTTAGGCGACTATGCTTACAATTGTGACGAATCACATGGTATGTGTACCTATGTTTCAAAAAATATGTCAAATTTTTGGCCACCTATACAAGAAAAAAAAAACATTTTGAGTACTGCTTTACCTTGAACAATTTTGTTTTCTATCATAGATTATTTGTAATGGAACTATGGTCTAAGACCCCTGAGGAAGAGACTTTTTGAAACGCGTAGGGTCTCCAGGACCAAACCTAAGGTTCCTCCATGTCACGTCCGTCAAATGATAGTTCTGTCTAGTCGCCATTATTCAGATTTTAAAGCCAATTTTTGTATTTGATTATGTTTGTAATTGTACATACTTTATATTTTGCATTATGAAATAAATTATATATTTTTTTGACACATTTATGAGTTATTCACCCGCTATAGTCCCATTTAGGGTCTTCAGATCTAGGAATGCAAGCTCATAGATCTTGCCCCTGAAGTCATCAAGAAGTATAGGGTTTCACTTCAGGACCCCGTCACAAGGTTCTCCCAAGTGCTCATCCTGTGATCAGAAGCCTAGGCCTTTGGTCGCATGATCTCTGTTGAAAGGAAAGATTGAAACCCTGGCTGAAATCACATTAGACATTATTAGTACTGGTGTGATAGACCAAAAGCAATGTGTGGGGGGGGAAGTGTTTAAAGTGGAGTAACGGCCTATTTTGCAACTTTAGTGATTCCTGGAGTGCTCGCTATGCTGATCAACAATTGGGCATTTAATTTTTTTCGGGGGTCCCTTACCTTATTTTCAGGGCATTTTTGATTGTACTTCCTCCTTCTCCCCCCTCTGTGGCCACGGCCACTGACATCACTTCCTTCTTTGCATTGCATCCTGGGAGCTGTTTGTCATCACTCCCAGGAGGCTGGAATCAGGAAGAACTCCCAGAACACTCCCTGGAATCAGGAAGAAGGACACAGCAGATTACACTGCAGCTTCAGATGCCCACATCCATGATGGCCGCGCTCAGACAGCGTTTTTAAAAGTACGATTTTGACTAAAATCCAATACTGTACACCTTGTAAGTATGAGAATAGCGGTTCTGTAAAGGGCGATGGATTAGTATTATAGGGGTATTTTTAGTTAAAAAAGGTATTTGAGGCCGGAACTCCGCTTTAACAACAAGCTGAGACACAACTAGAAGAGTCTACCTCTAGGTGCCTGCAGTTTACACCTAGATTCTAGACGTCCCCTTCTGGATAATTGTATTCATCTAAATCAGAAGGTCTAATAATAAATGTAAATTATAATACAAGTTGTCTTTAATAAAAGCAACATTAGCAGCTTCTCAACATATAAAAATAAACAAAGCTCTTGAAATGTGAATTATATCCCTCGAGTCTGAAGGACGTCAAACTGTCTCAGCAAAACAGGATTAACGGTCGCATTCAGCATTGTGTAAGAGTGCCTCCGGCCTTTACATAGGTATGCATGGCACGGGGGGCATTTTTCCTCCACAGTTCTTGGTACTAGAAGGGTCTGCTCTGTTGCACAAGAGGGCCATGGGCAGAATGAAATGTATCGAGTGTTTTCCTAGAAAAATGCAGTAAGACTGCTTTGCCAGCTGGTCGGATGTCAGTGTCCAAGCCAGGCTGCCGAGATCACTGCGGATGAGTCATGGTGAGTCATTCGTCAGCTATTTTCCCCTTTTCATGTACTGCCAGGCGCTACGTTAATATTCAACTCGAGAGTAAATTTAGCAAACCAGGAAAACAACCGTTTCCATGGCAGCTTGTACATAATATTTATGCTATAGGCAGTAATCAGCGGAAGGAATTCAGAGTAGTAAATGGTGAGAAAATGTGGGCCTTACGTTTATTGCCCCGGTCCATATAAGTTTTGTTTCAGTTCGTGATAGCATATGGAGAAGTGAGGCGGGATTGCGTAAGAGGCCTGGCTCTCACCGTTGTGTCTAGAGAATGGGCCAAGCTGGTAGCATGAAAAAATATCAAGTGGTGGGCACTACGCCAATGATGTGGACTTTACTAAACATAGACAGTTTTTATGACCTAGTAGGGTAGAGGTGCTTCCATGTGCCTGGTATCAGCCACACATCCCAGGCAAAAGATTGTATATGTAGTCATTTTAAAGCTGAACTTTTATTCAAATATATTCCTTAAAGCGGAGTTCCACCCTCTTTTTCAACTAAACAGATTTGAGTAGGCATATGCTTTTTAAAAAATAATTGGGCAATATTTTTTTTTTTTTTGGGGTCACTTACTTTATTATAGAGGAATCTTTGTTCGACTTCCTTCTTCTGCGGCTGCTGCCCCGGACGTCACTTCAGGTTTTGCATTGCGTCCTGGGAGATGTGCGTCATCAATCCCAGGAGGCAATGGGCATGGCCGGCCGCTCCTCTGATTGCCGATCACAATCTACAGTGCATGCGCGAGATTGCGATCGACATTCTGGGTAGCCAGAAATCAGGAAGAAGGACACAGAGGTTTCAGATGCCCACACCAGAGATGGCCGCGCTCTGCAATCAATTTTCAAGCTAAGAAATTATCAACAATTAAAAACTGTACTGTACTGTAATGTGAGGATAGTGTTAAAGAGGTTGTAAACCCATAATTTTTTTTTGCAACCCGAAAGAGAAACACATAATGAGCTAGTATGCATCGCATACTAGCTCATTATGAAATACTTACCTTAGAACGAGCCCTCGCCGTGCCGCCCGCTTACCTGTATGATGGGCGACATGTCCAGTCGCCCGTCTTCCAGGATCGCGGCATCCGGCCATCTGATTGGCCGGAGCCGCGGTGACGTCACTCCCGCGCACGTGCGCGGGAGCCGACGGTCACGGCACGGGGCTCTGAAGGAACGGCACCAGCGGCCGTTCCTTCAGAGCGCATGCACCAGTGATGTCACTGGCTGCATGTACGGTAAATATCTCCTAAACGGTACATGTTTAGGAGATATTTACAGTACCTATAGGTAAGCCTTATCATAGGCTTACCTATAGGTAAAAGTTGCAGAGGAGGGTTTACTTCCTCTTTAATGTAGTTGGCCATTTGTTAGTATTAAGGGGGTATTTTTAGTTTAAAAAAAGTGTTTTTCGGCCGGAACTCCACTTTAATAGCCACAAAGAATATAAATCTATTATGTGTGCACAAAACTTTGCAAACTTAGTTATTACCATAGAAATGTAGCAAAGACATCATCAATGTGTTGTACATAGCCTGTACAGAGAGCAGAGCTGTAGGAGGGAACTAACAGGCTCCACCTACTGCAGTACACTACAGGAGGGGGCGGAGACAAGACCACCCTGCACAAGGAAAGAGACCAGCAGTGACCGGTCTTTATTACAGGAAGCTCCTGCACAGGTTTTACAGATCTGGAAGAAATACAAAAAGCGCACCAACATTCAAGGAAGAATACACGACTCTTTCTCTAGTGTTCTACATATCTCCATTGAACAAGCCATTCCAATGAATTGTCAATTTTTCTGCCTTTATATTACTATTTGTAATATGTCTATCTAAGGCTCCATTCACACCGGAGCGTATCGTTTTCAGACGGTTTTTTTGGGGCTTTTTCAGGCATTTTTTCTGGCTTTTTTCATTCATTTTCTGGACTTTTTTCAGGTGTTTTTTGGGCTTTTTTTCAGGCCTGTTTTCAGGCATTTTTTGAAGGTGTTTGGAGGCAGGCATTGACATCTAACAAAAACACTGGTAATCTGCCAAAAAAGAAGCTCATGTAGTTTTTTTGAGCTTCAGGCATTTTGTTTCAGGCAACAAAACACTCAGATGTGAACAGGGGCCATTGAACTGAATGAGATTTTGCTTGTTGGGCGTTTTGAGACTTCAGAGATGAGCGTTTTACGAGCTGAAAAACGCTCAGGTGTGAACAGGGCCTTATAACTTTGTTGTCAAAACCTTTTGTCTCAGAATGCCCAAAAAGCAAAATCTCATTCAGTTCAATGGCCCCTGTTCACACCTGAGCGTTTTTCAGCTCCTAAAACGCTCATCTCTGAAATCTCAAAACGCCCAACAAGCAAAATGCATGACCATAATGCAATAGTATGAATGGGCCCTAACAGTGGAGTTCCTATATTAAGAAGAGAGTTCCTTTTACTTCATGTTGTGTCTATGGGACAGAAGGTAATGGTTATCCAGTCTAATGAGACACAGATGCCCAAAAAAAATCCTGACAGGGGTTTTAGTGCCGGTTCACATATATGCGATGACAGACATCGCATGTGATTTGCAGTGCTCTGCAAATCACATGCGATGTCTGTGCAATGCGAATTCAGTCATACAGCTTGCACAGCTGAATTTGCATCGCATTCGGACACAACTCGCACAGGACCCTTTTTTGGTCCGCACCAGAATCGGATTGCATGGGTGTTCACACCCATGCGATCCGATTCATGTTTGAACTGACAGTTTGCACTGCGATATGTGAACTAATCTGGGGGTGTTGTTAACTTTGTACTGACACCCCCAGTGATTTGCATATGGCAGTGTGAACAGCCTGCGAGTTGAATGCGATGCGGGAACCCGCTGTGGATTCGCAGGGTTCCCGCATCGCATATGTGTGAGCCGGCTCTTAGGCTTCATTCACATGTCAGCATAGCGAACGCGGGCAGAATCACCGCGATTCTGCCCGCGATCCGGAAATCATTGCAAATTGCGGGACGCCTGTGCGTTGCCGTTGATTTGCAATAGCACCCCAAACGCTGTGCAAAAAAAAATCGCGGGACGCATGACGCCCAAAAAAGGTACAAGAGCTTCTTTGGGGCGTCATGCGTCCCGCGATTTTTTTTTTGCGCAATGTTACCGCAATTCGGCAGGCGCAAATCGCGGCAAAATCGCACAGCGTTTGGGGTGCCATTGCAAATCACGGGCAACGCACAGGCGTCCCACGATTTGCAATGATTTCCGGATCGTGGGCAGAATCGCTGTGATTCTGCCCGCGATCGCTACGCTGACATGTGAATGAAGCCTTAACCATTATCTATCTAAAATGAAAAAAATAAATAAAATAATGTTTTGGCTTTAGATATTCTAGTGATTGTAAACGGTCACCTTGTAAAACAACCCATTCAGTGCAAAATAGAAATGAAAGGTAAAACATTTGTGTATAGATATAAAATGAAAAAAAAAAAAAACCCAGTATAAATACCTTTTTTCCCATTTTATAAGTGATCACATTCCCTCTGCTCTCAGCTGCACAGGAGCCGGGGAAGGAGAAGCAGCAGCACACTGATTTTGCCAGTGAATGGCTGTGCAGCGGGGGCGTGTCAGGACAAGTCTGATCATTGGAGAGCAGGCCAAATTCCCAGCACAGCTAGAGAACTGACCACAGTCTGCTCTCCTGCTTAGTGTGGTCAGTTTTTAATAGGAAAGCACAGGGATTGGCACAAAGGAAGCAATAAAAAGAGAAGAGGAGACTTTCTCATACAAATGCATGGTACAGCAGGCACATATCAGACATATGAAGTGTTGGGGTAACAATTTTAACTGCACCACTCCTAATTTGTTATAACAGTGCAGCCTTACTTGTCAGGGATGGCTTTTTGCCCCACTATTCATCTGTATTTTCTTCCTCTGGGTTCCCTCTGCAGTAGCAATGCACAAAAAATACTGTTCTTTCTTTTTATCATGACTTGTTAGTTTTATTGTATCCTTAGGCAAGCCACAGATGATGTGATTTCCTTTCCTGCAACCACGGCTTGCAGGAAAGAAATTGCTTGGTTACCCCATTAATACAGTCAGTGTTTATGGGGGAATCCCTCCCGCTGCACAACTGTATTCTGCCAGCAAGGAGCCTTCCCTGCCGGCAGAACACAATGATTACGGCTGCAGTCTATAACCGCTTCAGAACAACCAGCCTGCCCATAGAGGAATCAAATCTCAGCCGGTCCCTGCTAAAATGACTGAGATTCGCTCCATCTATGATCGACTTTAGTCACTAGGCTTCTCATGCTTGTGTGTTCCGTAACGCAGGCACTATAACTATCTTGTTTTTAAGTGTTGAGGTGTGTTGTGTTAGGGCAGCCCTCTCATTCTGAATGGGATGGCAACAAACCGACACACGAAAAACCAGACCTGCAGCATTTTCAGCTATGTACTGCATTGCAATGCATGGCATGTGTGTAGCGGTGAGCTGCAGTGCAAATGCGCTGACATCTACTGTATATACTGTATGTGTAAGGATGCCATTGAAAATGTATTTACTTATTACAGGTATTTCATAAAGCACTGACAATTTAGGCAACGCTTTACATATATTATACATTGACATCAATCCCTGCCCTCCAGGTGCTTGCCATCTAAGGTCCATAAGGGTCCTTTCACACGGTCAGCATCTGACGAGGTCCGTTCTCTGCTCAGCGAGGGGATCGAGCCGCCGACTGAGCAGGCGGATGACAGCTCCGTCTCCGCTCTGTGTGTAGAGACGGAGCTGTCAGATCCCCACTGTCCTCTATGGGGGAATTGGAAGAGAACGGACCGTCTGTCCGTTTTCATCCGATCCGATTTACTGGACGGATGGAAAATAGAGTTTCCATCCGTCCGGATTTCACGGACTGGATCGGATCGGATAGCAGCGGGTGTCAGCGGAGATGTCACCGCTGACATGCGCTGCCCCATAGGGATGCACGGAGCTTCTGATCCGGTCCACCTGAAAAACTGACAGGCGGATCTGATCGATCGCCCGTGTGAAAGGACCCTAACTCACATTCATACATACACATAGTAGGACAAGATCCAACTATCCCCTCAGCATGCCTTTGGAGTGTGGTAGGAAACAGGAGTACCCAGAGGAAATCTGAACCCATAACCCTAGTGCTGCGAGGCAGAAGTGTTAAAGAGGAAGTAAACCCTCCTCTGACACTTGTACCTATAGATAAGTCTATGATAAGGCTTACCTATAGGTACTGTAAATATCTCCTAAACATGTACCGTTTAGGAGATATTTACCTTACATGCAGCCAGTGGCGAATGCGCTCTGAAGGAACGGCCGCTGGTGCCGTTTCTTCAGAGCCCCGTGCCGTGACTGTCGGCTCCCGCGCGCGTGCGCGGGAGTGACGTCACCGCGGCTCCGGCCAATCAGATGGCCGGATGCTGCGATCCCGGAAGACGGGCAACTGGACATGTCGCCGTCATACAGGTAAGCGGGCGGCACGGCGGGGGCTCGTTCTAAGGTAAGAATTTCATAATGAGCTAGTATGCGATGCACACTAGCTCATTATGTGTTTCTCTTACAGGTTGCAAAAAAAGTTGTATGGGTTCACAACCTCTTTAACCACTAAGCCACTGTGCTGCCCCACAGGTAACAACAGATATGGGTCACCATTCTTTCAAGATGATCCAAAACCTTTATAATAAGAATATTGACAATATCTATGTTTCCTATCTTATTCAGGTACAGTCATGTGAAAAAGTAAGAGAGCCCGTAAAAACTAATGATGTTTTATAAAACATATTTGAACATGCAACCATTAGATCTGCCAAAATATGCAAAAACTGTAACGAGCGAGCGCTATGAAGGAGGAGCCGCTAGCACAAAAAGGTGAATATATATACCTTCTAAACCAGGGTTTCTCAACCAGGAATCCCTGGAACCCTAGGGATCCTCATGAGGTTGTTAGGGGTTCCTTGAGCAATGGCCAATTTCTGCCTCTCAGATACTGTAAGTTCCCAATGACACCATTCTTCCTTTTAGCTAGCTGTAAGGGGGTAATTCTTCCCAATGATGACAAGAGTTAGGGCTCTTTCACACGGGCGGTCCGATCAGATCCGCCTGTCAGTTTTTTAGGCGGATCTGATCGGATCCACCATGCAGCTCTATGGGGCAGCGGGTGTCAGCGGAGACACCTCCGCTGACACCCGCTGCCATCCGCATCCGATCCTGTGCGTGAAATCTGGACGGATGGAAACCCTATTTTTCCATCCGTTCAGTAATCGGATCGGATCTGATGAGAGCGGACAAGCGGTCCGCTCTCATCCGATCCCCCATAGAGGGCAGCGGGGGCTGAGACACCTCCCTCTCCGCTCTGCAAGCGGAGACGGAGCTGTCATCCGCCCGGCTCAGCGGGGATCGCGGATCGATCCCTGCTGAGCAACACGGATCCGCCGACGGAGCGGACCGTGTGAAAGAGCCCTAAGGAGCATTCTTCCAATTGACTGTCACACTAATGTGTCATGAGTTGTAGATTTTTCATTTTTAGCCGGGGTTCCCCAAGACCAGAAATTTATTTCAAGGGATCCTCTGTATTGAAAAGGTTGAGAAAGGCTGTTCTAAACGGTGAAGCAAAGACAAGTGCAGCGCTAGTAAATAAATGACTTATCATAAATAGCAAAATAATATTAATGATTAAATGAGTGTGCCAATAACACAAAAACAAATTGGAAAATGAATGTCCAATCCTCTACGATAGTCTGTAACCCACAGTGAAAGATAAAGGCAGTATATTTGAACAAATGACACTAACAATTGACGATGTGTTCTTTCTTATGTTCCAAATCAGGAATCTCTAAACCGTGGCCTATTTGTCAAGTTTCGCCTGTTGTATGATTTTAATGCTGCCCTCTGATGTTAAAAGGGACTGTGATGGGGACTCAGATGTAAGGAAGGACTCTGATGTTAAAGAAGACTCTGATGGGTAAAACAAATCAATGGGGGACCCTGATGGGAATCCAATGTAAGGGTGGACTCCAATGGGGACCTTGATAAAAGGAAGGACCTTACGAGTCTGGCAGGCTGTTTAAAAGGATTGCCAAATGATCTGAAATCAATCATTTAATTGTAAAGAAATCAATCCGCAGGTGTCATAGATTTCAAACAACTGCTACTTTGTCTGTTTGATATCTAAATAAATCTCCTAGAAACCCAACATTTAGCTGCAGGATGTGTTCAACTAATGCCTCGTACACACGCAACGATTATCGGTTGACCGATTGGCCGTCTTTTGTCCAGTGTTGTTGTGTTGGTTGAAATGTGCTCTAGACTGCACACACATTTTCTCGGCCAACAACAACCAACTGCAGAAGTGATGTCATGTGATGGTTAACTTTCCGTGTGTTTTTTCTTATCTGAGCATGCCCAGTCTTGCTCATCTGAATTTTGTCTGCCGAAATCTGTACTGACTGACGGAAAATCGTCCGTTCTGTTGACGGCCAACAAAAATTTTATAGCATGCACACCAGATTTTGTTCGGCCGAAAAGTCGGAGTCGGTTGTCGGAAGCATCATACTAACAAGCCGAAAATCGGCCGATCGGACGTTGGCCGAAAATTCACGGCCAACAATCGTTGCGTGTGTACGGGGCATAACTCTGGGGTCAAACTGCATGCATCTACAATCACATCATCAGCAACATGAATGAGAGGTGTGTTAAGAAAAAGCCTTTCCAGTCCAAATAGAATATTAGAGTAAGAATTAAGCTTTCAGTGGAACATTTAGACAAAGACCAGGCCTTCTGGAACAATGTGCTGAAGACTAATCCATCAAAGATAGAGTTGTTTGGTCACAGTAAACATGTTTTCTGGAAACCGAAGACACTATTTCAGGTAATGAACCCCATAACTGTAAAGCATGGTGGTGGACATGGCATTGTTTTGGGCTGCTTTGTTGATTCAGGGCATAGGCTTATACATTCTGCATCATACCAAAGTGTGCTCGATGAGAACACGAGGCCATCTGTTCAAGAGTTGAACCAAAAATTAGGCTTTTACCGCAATCATAATCCAAAGCAAAATAGCAAAACTACTAAAGAACGACTTGGAAACAAGAAATAGAGGGTTATGGACTGACCTAGACAAAGCCCTACTTTGATTCCCATTATTATTTTGTAGGGATTGGATCCAGATTTGGGACATGGTGGCTGAAAGTGTGGCCCATATGCTGGCAGTCAAGGCAAACAATAAAACATGCTTGCGATGGTACCTGGTCCCTACAATGTTTGCTTGCGCCATCCTGGCCTACCTGCTGCTATGTTTTTGAGGATGTTGCACTGATGGTTTGTTTTAACATATCTGGTAGGACTGTCCAAGGGTCTGACCCAGAGTCTACCAAATGCTATACACAGTTACTGGTACTTTGTTTTGTAAAGGTCTGTATTAAACCCCCCTCAACAAAAAAACAGAAGTCTGTACCACCTTCCAATTTAAGGTGATCATGTACATTTTGACTGAAGCCAAAAGGGTTATCGCTAAAGCTTGGAAGTCCCCCCCCCCCCCTTTGTACTTACCCTAGCCTTCCCCAGTCAATGGGATGAACCTTCAATGGATCAGAAGCTCTTTGTGTCGGCACAAATTGGGCAAGAACTGGAATTTTGGACATCACTAGTGTGCAGAGTTGTATAAAGTACTCGAAACCCCTACTTGAGTAAAAGTACAAGTGCTCGATCAAAAAGTGACTTGAGTAGAAGTGGAAGTGCTCGATCAAAAAGTGAATTGAGTAGAAGTACTAAAGTATTCAACATTTTTTGTACTTAAGTATTGCAAGTAGTTTTTTAAAAATTTTGCTACTCAAGTACTGAAAGTAAAAGTACCAGTAGTTTTGAAAAAAAAATTGCAACTCAAGTACTGAACGTAAAAGTACAAGTACTGTGTTATGTAGTTATTAAAGAAAGAAGTCAAAAGTTTGAAAATCATATTGTTTTTTATTATTTCAAATGCAGCTTTTATTCATACATACAGTAGCTTTTATTTTCGTATGCGCTGATAATACACATGTTTTGAACTTCATGAAACCTGCCATCTACTGTTCTGGCAGTGGTAATTTTTATAATGGTAACGAGTAACTATGCAGCACAAAAAAAAAATATCGGAGTAGAAGTATTGAAATCATTGAAAAAATGTAGTGAAGTAAAAGTGGAAGTAGGAGAAAAAAATTCTACTCCAGGAAAGTACAGATACCGCCTTTCAGTACTTAAGTACAGTAGTGAAGTAGTTCTACTTAGTTACTATACATCTCTGCTAGTGTGCCTGTCAGCCCGGGAGATGTGATCATTTTTGATAGCGGATGCCAGTCTCTAGGCCTGGGGAGCCAATTGTCTGAAGAGACGGATGCAAGGCCGTTAAAGCCCAATGGAGTACACACACTCCAACTGTCTTGAAGGTAATGCAGAGTTTTTGCATTGCCTCTGTCTGTCCCAAGTTGGGGTGGGGACATTACTGTTGTCCTGTTGCTTAGGCGCTACATGTGATTATAATTACTTTGTACCACTAGAATATAGTACCCATTATGGTCATGTCACCTATACCTGACAATGCACCATACTTTTTACTTAAGAGTATCATTTATTTTTTCTTGCAACTGAAGGAATTTAGAACGGAGTAGTGGTCAATGTTACAGACTGGTGGGCAGTTATACAAATTGCCTACTGGAACTCATTTCTACTACAGGAGACAATACCTTGCTTTTTCGACAGTACACCTTTACTACATCTATTGATTTTTTTTTTTTTATTAAATGACTGAAAAGGACATTTTTTCATAGGTTCCTAACAAGTATATCACCCTTATCAGTAGGCACTGTTTGAATAAAGATCTACATGTTTGCATGTTCAAATGTATTTAAAAAATCAACAATTTCAATGGGGTGCGCCTAATTTTTTACAAGACTGTATAACATATGACTTTCTAAAGAACGGACCAACTCCACCTTGAACTTATATTTCTGTCCTGAATGATATTTCTCAGGAACTGGAGTAGTGAGATAACCCAGCCAGAATTCCCAGTATCAGCCATCCCAAGGCCAGATGATGGTATCCTACTTCCCCGATGGCTGCTTCATAATGTTGAATATACAAATAACATGGGAGACCAGCTGCACAAGGGTGACAACCTCATCATGGCCTTGCGGGAGGTGGAGGAGACATAAACTGTTGTGGGAATTTGTCACATCTGGCTTGTCCCAGTGATGCAAGAACCAATAAAATGGATTCAGCCCATAACTAAAATAGCAGTTTTCTGTTGAAGTTACCCAAGTATTGTGATATAAGTACAAAACCAGCATCTTTTTCTATCTCGTTGTGGGAAAAAATATTTTTCTTTAAATTACAACTCAAGCAAATATCTTGGGAGTTGGGCTTTGATAAAATATTTGTTTTTCATCCCTTAACCACTTAAGCCCCGGAAGATTTTACCCCCTTCCTGACCAGGGGGTATTTTGCGATTCGGCACTGCGTGACTTTAACGGACAATTGCGCGGTCGTGCGACGCTGTACCCAAACGAATTTGACGTCCTTTTTTTTCCCACAAACAGAGCTTTCTTTTGGTGGTATTTGATCACCTGTGCGATTTTTTGATCATGTGCTATAAACAAAAAAAGAGAGACAATTTTGCAAAAATAACAATATTTTTCACATTTTTTTTTATATGAAATTCCCCCCCCCCCCCAAAAAAAGTAAAAATCTAATTTTTTTTACATTTTTGGCCAATTTGTTTTCTGCTACCGATGTTTGGTAAAAAAAATCACAATAAGCGTATTTTGATTGGTTTGCGCAAAAGTTATTGCGTTTACTAAGGGAAAGATTTTTGTCATTTTTGTTGTTTTTTTTAACGCATAATGGCGGCGATCTGCGATTTTTTTTGCGGTACTGCGACATTGCGGCGGACAGATCGGACCCTTGACTGACATTTTTGACACTTTTGGGGGTACCAGTGACATTACTACAGTAATCAGTGCTATACATATGCACTGTTACTGTAAAAATGACACTGGGAGAGAAGGGGTTAACTTTATTGGAGAGGGAGGGGTTAAGTGTGTCCCTAGGGGCGTGTTTCTAAAGGCCCGTACACACGTACCGATTGTCGGCCGTAAATATTCGGCCAACGTCCGATCGGCCGATTGTCGGCTTGTTAGTATGATGCTTCCGACAGCCGACTGCGACTTTTCGGCCGAACAAAATCTGGTGTGCATGCTATAAAATTTTTGTAGGCCAACACCAGAACGGCCGATTGTTCCTCAGTCAGTACAGATTTCGGCCGACAAAAAGCAGATGAGCAAGACTGGGTATGCTCAGAGAAGAAAAAACACACGGAAAGTAAACCATCACATGACATCACTTCTGCAGTCGGTTGTTGTTGGCCGACAAAATTCGTGTGCAGTCTTTAGCACTTTTCAACCGACAGGACAGCACCGGACAAAAGACGGCCGAACGGTTGGCCGACAATCGGTGCGTGTGTACGGGGCTTAATTGTCATTGGATGTGGCTTGTGATGTAAAAGCACAGATCAACGGTCCTACATAGCATGACCGAGTGATCTGTGCTTTTACACAGGGGAGAATGACAGGCGGCTTTGTTTACATTAGCTGCCTACCTTTCTCCCTCTCTACCCGACACGCGCCGGCTTCGTCGGGTACGAGCGGGGGTGGGAGCGCGCCTCCGGCGTTGCGCGCTCGCCCCCTATTCGCTCCCAGGCTAGTGACGTATCGGTACGTCACTTTGCTTGGGAGGGGCTGACCGCCGCCGTATATAGTCGGGCGGCGGGCGGCAAGTGGTTAATACATCCTAGTGATTCGGATCTCCTGCAGTCTTATTGCAAAAACGTCCTGTCTACAAGCACTTCAGCCATGGCTGTATGGCATTTCCCAGGGTGGGTTTACTGAGGATGGCAATGATGTCCCATAACCGAGCAGTGTTGAAACCGTAAAGCCCGTATCAGCCGTTAAAGTAGAAACCGGCAAACTTTTGGCCCGTGTGTACAGCTGTTTGCCCGACAGAAGCCGATCACCACCGGCTTCTGTCGAATGACCATGCTGGAAAACCAACAGCTAATCAGGGCTTGCAGCCAATGGCATAGTTAGTACAAATGACACCTCACTTTTTTTCGTCCAGCCAGCTGGGTGTACCAACTTTACTTGAAGTCTTCATCGATGACAGGGTGACAAAGCAGAACATAATTAGGAGATGGCGACAAAGTGGCGCTACCTTATAAAGGAAGTGTCTGAACTAGGATCTTCATGGAAGGATCGCCAAGTAATAATTTGCTACAAACGGCATGAATATAAATGTATTAAAAAGGATTTTTTAAATTACATTGGCATGTTAAAGTTTATATGCTATTTTAGCAATTAAGGTTTACATCTACTTTAAAGTAGTTCTAAACCCTAGCTCAATGGAACTAAATCTGGATATCTATGGTCAACACATAAAATCACATATTCATTTCCACATTGTTTTTCACTTATTTCTGAAAGATCTTGAAGTTTGTAAACTTACTTTGTGAAGATTCCCACACATTTATTTCCTTGAATTCTGTGACACGTATGCCCTGTGAGTACGTACTGCTGGGTCACATATTCCACAGAGCCGATGTTCTTCAGAAAACTCCAACGACGTTCCTTCCGGTGAGTGCACACCAGGAATAGTTGGAGATTTCGATCACTTGGTGTTTTCACAGACCACCGGCAGCCTTTACACTCTGGTACATGCTATAATGAGTAGACATCGTTAGTCAAACAATGTCCACTCATTACAGCATTTACAGGAGTGTATACACTGCCGTCTGTTCTGTGAAAACACCAAGTTGTCGAAATCTCCAATTATTCATGATGTACAGTCATCGGAAGTGACGTGATTGGAGTTCTCAGCATGTTGAAGATTTCGGCATAACACCTGACTTCTGAACTACAGAGGAGTTGAGAGGTGGAGTCAGTATAGAAATCAGCTTGCAGACAGCAAGGTACCATGGGATATATAGTCCTTAGTAATTGAGGAGAAGCTACAAGCATACAGGGATACCAGGTAGTTGTAGAAAAACGGCCAGCAGACAGGCAGCACTGACAACATGAAAGGAGATTGTTCAGGTTAGGTTATATTGGATTGTCAAATATAATTATTTGTATTGTTATTACAATGCTGATGTTACAAAATCAAAGTGTATGCTGTGTGTATGCTGTAACCATAGAACTTTAAGTACTATGTATCATAAACAATTACCATTTTTAAAATGAAATACTTGGTTTCACCTATTTTTTCCCTCCAGTGATGGCTGCATGGCAATTCCCGATGCAGGTTTTCTGACAGGGACAACAGAAGACCATGTCTGTGTAATGTGTGTTGAAACGTTTGTAGACTGTATAGCAGCGGCGGCTGGTGTATACGGGGCGCTGCCCCCCTATCCATGTGTCCGGCCCCCTAATCTACATGCGGGGTGCCGGACACATGGAGTTCAATGGGGATTTTTTTTCTTTTTAGCCATGTGATTAGAGCCAGAGGCTCCCACAGGCTAAAAAAAAGGGTGGGCTCGGGGCGCAGAGCAGTGCCCCCGGAGCCCACCCAGTTGTGTGACAATAGCAAATGAAAATTTGCTATTGTCACACAGATCCTCCTCCTGGCCAATCAGGAAGCGGGTTCTGAAACCCGTTTCCCAATTGGCTGAAAGGAGAAGCCATGCCATTGGGCATGGAGGAGCAGGAGGGAGGAGACGCAGAAGCCCCTGTCGCTGTCACCGGCGCCGTAGCTGATTTCCAGGCAGGGTGAGTGATCCTGTCCTGTCCTGGGGGTCCTGTCCTGTCATGGTTCAGGGGTGTGCGGCCTGTTGTGATCCCCCCGGCCCATGGAGCACCAGCCTCCACTGCTGTATAGGAAGCCCATGTGAAAACAAAAAAGAGTGTAGTTAGGAGACAGGGACAGAATGTTGTCACCCTATATCAGGAAGTGTTCCAACAAGGACTTTCATGGCAGGATCACTAGGTATTATTTTAACATAAGCTGCTGATTTAATAAAAATGAAAATGACTGCTGACATCTAGTCAGATGTAAAATACACAAATTAATGCAGCTCTATATCCATGAATATAAGGCTGGATTCACACTAATGCCATTGCATACATCGCAAATTATTTACACTGCATTCCTGTGCACATCACATACGATGTCTGTGTGGTGTGAATTCACCCATACAGTTTGTATGGATGAAATTGCATTGCATTCGCACCAAAACAGTGCAGGACCCTTTTTTTTGTCTGCAATGGAATCGGAACGCATGGGTGTTCAGACCCATAAAATCCAAATCCTCAGTTCACACTGCGTTCAGAGTGCAGTGTGAACTGCCTGCGATTCTGATGTGGAGCGGGAACCCGCACAGGAATTGCTGTGGTTCCCGCATCGCACCAGTGTGAACCTAGCCTAAATGTAGACAGTACAAGTACCTGAGTTTGACCTAGTATTCACTTCTGCAATCACCTTTGTAACAGCATTAACGCCTTAAAGCAGGTGTAGGGAACCTATGGCTCGCGAGCCAGACGTGGCTCTTTTGATGGCTGCATCTGGCTCGCAGATAAATCTTCAATAAAGGGGGGCGTGTCCGGACATGAGCCGCGCTGGATGTGTAGTCCCAGAGCTCCGCCGCGTCTACCACTCAATCCAGTGCCGTCCACGTAGCTGTGCCCGGTGCCAAGGAGATTTCTGCACCCATCGACGGTACACTTTGTGGGCTACCCACCGCTACCCTCAGTTCGTCTCTGGGTGACCGGATTGCCTACTCGCGGTACCGCCGCAGGCTTGTGTGCTGTGCATCTGAGGGCCTTGGCAATCACCGCCTGGTAAGGAGACCTGCCATCTGCTCCCTGTGCCCTGACAGACACAATCTCCTTACCCACACTGACACACGGGGACCCGTGGGAGCTGCCTCTCACATCCACTTCTGAGGACTTCAGCAGCCGGCCGCCATCTTCTCAGGGCCTATACTCACCTCCATCACTTGCAGGCCTGCAGGCGCTTCACCACCATGGCCTCATTGCATACCTGCCTGCTCTGCTCTGCTCTCTTCCCGACCGGACTCCAGGCACTTTCACACGGCTCCATCTACTCACTGTATATCTGCGGCCCATGAATATGAATATTAAATAAAGGTTCCCGGCCCCTGAAATATAGTGTATGGCTCTCACGGAATTACATTATATGTGGTGTTCATGGCTCTCTCAGCCAAAATGGTTCCTGACCCCTGCCTTAAGCAAAGGCCTTCTGCCCCATTCAGGGGCTTAAGATGCCGGGAGGCGTTTTTGATTATGCGACTGCCACAATTGGATGTCACATGATCGGAAAGCTCCTCATCGCAAGCAGCGACCGTGAGCTTTCCGCTAGCCGCCGATACCTGTGCTGGGAGCGAGCTCTCTCGGCACAGCTGTATTCCACAAATTCATGCAAATATGCGGCCACTTGGCGCCAAGGCCCACCTGCCGAGAGGCCACATATTTACGCATGGCCGGCGCCAACGGGTAAAGATTGGGGGAGGAAACACAAAGAGGCAACCAGTTGTGCTGCGTTTGAAAGTGCATGCTGATAGGAGACAGCAGAGTGACGGGGGAGATGAGCTCACTAGTCTGCTGCTTCTTCTTTCACTGTCCAGTCACAGACTGGGGGAGGAACAAGACCTGAAAATGCTAATGAACCGCATCAGAGAAAAATCAGATCTTATACCCTAATAGGAAATCCACAGTGGGATCACATGGGGAAAAAACGGGACTATACGAATCCCAATGTATAAAGAGTAAAACAAGGAGAGAAAAAAGAAGGAATAACAGTAAAATAGAAATTATATAAATGTAATTCGTACAAATAAGCCAGGTATTATACCTTGTTAGATGGGGCTGAGCTGTGTGCCAGCACTGTGTATATCTTAGGACTGGATAGAGAGATATGCTTGGTACAACAACTCATATATGTACAGTATTTAAATCATCTCTCATGTGTTTTCCTGTTTGCCTGGAGTTCAGCTTTAACATATTACATATACTTTAAATAGCAATTGTTTATGACTCATGTCTCTGTACCAGGCCTGTTCTAGGAGCAGAGAATGTTCTGAGAAATGCTAAGCGCTCATCAATCAGAGCAGCATGGTTTTCTTAATGAATAATTAACCGGCCTCCGGTCACGTCCACAGTTACAAATCATACACACTTAAAGCTAAATGATGTGTTGAGAAATCCTGGACCGGGCTCTTAGACAATATAAAAACACTGCACCTTGCCAGCTAACATTCTCAGCACCACGAATCGCTGGGATCCATGTTATCCTGTATTTAGAACAATGGTTCTCAACCACTGGACTGTGGCCCACTGACGGGCTGCAACGTCCCTCTAACCAGGCCTCCAGATAGCTGCAGATTCCCTAACCTCCCAATATATAATATAAACCTCCCCTAACCTCCCAATATGCACACAGCTCCTGGGTGCCACCCTACCTCACATAGTGGCCCCCAGTGAACCTTAACATCTCAGTGCCCCCAAGATCCCTATGTTCCTACAGTGCCCTGTCAACCTCCCACAGTGCCCCCCAGACTCCCTGCTGTGTCCCCTAGCTTACAGCCCCCCATAGTGCCCTCAACAGTATTCCACGGTGCTCCTGAGTCTCCCCTATTGCCCCTGCAAAACCCCCAGTGTCCTGGAGAAAACTCCACCCCCCTCGAGGGACCCTATCCCCTCACAGTTGTCCCCAGCTCCCTTCTGAAATCTCATCCCCTACAGGGACACTGTTTGTTACAGAGACCTCTAAAGCCCTCTCGAACCCTTATCCCCACCACAGTGCCCCCCAGTCCCGGCAGTGCTATCCAGTCTCCCACATTACCCCTCCAAAACTCCCAGCATCATGGAGAGACCTCCATCCCCCCTCCAGGGACAATATCCCCCACAGTTGCCCCCAGCTCCCTCATCCCTTACAGGGCCACCAAGTTTTTTTGCAGAGTCCCCTAATCCCCTCCAGAACCTTCACCTCCACACAGTGAACCCAGTCCCACCCAGAGCCTTTCAGAATTGCAATACTTATTATGTATTTCCATACGCTCTTGTTTGAGTATATACACTGAACAAAATTATAAACGCAATACTTTTGTTTTTGCCCGCAGAAAGACTTTTTCTATGCACACAAAAGGCCTATTTCTCTAAAATATTGTTCACAAATCTGTCTAAATCTGTGTTAGTGAGCGCTTCTCCTTTGCCGAGATAATCCATCCACCTCACAGGTGTGGCATATCAAGATGCTGATTAGACAGCATGATTATTGCACAGGTGTGCCTTAGGCCGGCCACAATAAAAGGCCACTCTAAAATGGGCAGTTTTATCACACAGCACAATGCCAGAGATGTTGCAAGTTTTGAGGGAGCGTGCAATTGGCATGCTGACTGCAGGAATGTCCACCAGAGCTGTTCCCTGTGAATTGAATGTTCATTCATCTACCATAAGCCGTCTCCAAAGGCGTTTCAGAGAATTTGGCAATATATCCAACCAGCCTCACAACCACAGACCACGTGTAACCACACAAGCCCAGGACCTCCACATCCAGCATCTTCACCTCCAAGATCGTCTGAGACCAGCCACCCGGTAGCTGCTGCAACAATCTCGGGGAAGCTCACCTGGATGCTCGTCGTCCACCATCGGGGTCCCGACCTGGCTGCAGTTTGTCGTCGTAACTGACTTGAGTGGGCAAATGCTCACATTTGATGGCGTCTGGCACTTTGGAGAGATGTTCTCTTCACAAATGAATCCCGTTTTTCTTACATCTTTGATTTTAACTCATGAAAAATGGGGGCAAAAACAAGTGTTGAGTTTATAATTTTGTTCAGTATAGATTTTTTTTTTTAGTGTTGGAGCACTGAAGTTTTTGAAGAATTTTCCGGGCTTTGGTCTCAAAAAAGTTGAGAACCACCGCTCTAAACCAGTGATCCCCAACCCCTGGGCCGCGGACCGGTACCGGGCCTTGGATCAAATGGTACCGGTCCACCCAAAGAACATTACATTATTTCCTTTTTAGAAAAAAAACATTTTTTCAGAAAAGGGTGGACCCGGGGCGCAGAGCAGTGCACCCTGAGCCCACCCATTTGTGTGACAATAGCGAATTAATATTCGCTATTGTCACATGGATCCTCCTCCTGGCCAATCACGAAGCGGGTCCGAGACCCGTTTCCTGTTTGGCCGAAAGGCGAACCCATGCCATTGGCCAAGGAGGAGGAGGGAGGACTTGAGGAGACGTGGGGAGACTGAGGAGAAGCCGCCGCTGCAAATCAGGTAAGTGCACTGGTCACTGCGCATTGATTGGGGGCACGCTGGTCACTGTGCATTGATTGGGGGCACGCTGGTCACTGTGCATTGATTGGGGGCACTGTGCATTGATTGGGGGCACGCTGGTCACTGTGCATTGATTGGGGGCACTGTGCATTGATTGGGGGCACGCTGGTCACTGTGCATTGATTGGGGGAATGCTGTGGCACTCTGCATTGATTGGGAGCACACTGTGGCACTCTGCATTGATTGGGGGCACGCTGTGGCACCCTGCATTGATTGGGGGCACACTGTGGCACCCTGCATTGATTGGGGGCACGCTGTGGCACCCTGCATTGATTGGGGGCACGCTGTGGCACTCTGCATTGATTGGGGGCACGCTGTGGCACTCTGCATTGATTGGGGGCACGCTGTGGCACTCTGCACTGATTGGGGGCACGCTGTGGCACTCTGCATTGATTGGGGGCATGCTGTGGCACTCTGCATTGATTGGGGGCAAGCTGGTCACTCTGCATTGATTGGGGGCACGCTGGTCACTCTGCATTGATTGGGGGCTCTGCATTGACGTCCCCCCCCCCCCCTCAGCAGGCCACGGAAAAATTATCAAACGTTGACCGATCTGCGGCGATAAAAAGGTTGGGGAGCACCGCTCTAAACTACACTTAGTCCCAGCCACGGAAGGCTGTGATTGGACGGAGTTTTACAGAACATTCAATGCCAACACAGCAGAATCCTATAAACAGACTCAATTTAGTCTTACAGAGGGTGTAAATTTATCTTGGACACATTATAATAAAGATATCAGCTTAACAATGCTTTATTTACAGCAAACAGCCTTCTCCAAAGAGTGTCATTTGGTTTACCATCCAAACAAGGAAAATATTTCAAAGCAGTACAAAAAAAAAAAAGACCGATGACTAACAGGACTATCTTCGGAGAGGTTTACAGCCATAAGGGCATTATAAAACACAGCTTAGAAGGTTGGTTCACCTTTACGAAAATAATGCTTATGCAGGTAAGAGGCGTCTTTAAATAAAAACAAACTGTGCAGCTCTGACTAAAGTTGAATAAAAACCCTTGCTATAGGTGTAGGTTTTATTCTTTTACCATGTTTTTTTCTTTACTATGTTAGGTGTAGGTTATATTCATACCTCCCGAAGCCTGACAGGAGTACTCCCTGGACGTTGCTAAGTGAGGCCTAGTTGTTACTGCTCATCTCCATCATCACATGAGGGCATTATTTTACTTTAGTCAGAGCTGCACAGTTTGTTTTAATCTACAGACGCCCCTTATCTGCATCTGCCATTTCATATGACTCTAGCTACTCTCTTACAGCTGCGATATCCCCTTCATCTCCTCCAGCACCTTGTCTCAGCAGTCAGCAGCAGAGAAGAGGACAGAACTCCTCTCTGCCAGATCCTGCTTTTTTACTTTGCAGCCACGGAGAAGGTCTTCTGCCCCCATCTCAGCAGTAAGGACAGAACTCCTCCTACAGATCCTGCACCTCTCTGCACAGAGCCACAGAACCCCCCCCCCCCCCGTATCCACCTCCCCTAGTCTCAGCATTCAGCAGACTCAGGCAGCTGACTCCTGCTCTTCTCTAATCCTCCTCCAGACCCGAACTTTTTTCCTAAAAGCTCCTACCCCAGCTTTTTTAAAGCAGCAGGTAAGTGGGTTGCACTGTGTGCTAAGGGAGGTTGACTCTTGACTTCTGATGGTGGGGGGGGGGTTCTTGACATCTGATGTAAGGGTGCTCTGAACATCTCGTCTTTCAGATACAACTGGCCCATTGAGGGCAACCGTAATGCTGATGCGGCCCGCTATGAAATTGAGTTTGACACCCCTGCTTTAAACTATGCTCTCTCTGCCACATTAAGCAGGCTTCATACTGCTGCGTGTATTTTATAAATGGGCACTGTGTGCAGCAATAATGCCAGTGCAGATAGCCCTATCCATTCTTCTATATAAATAGGGGACTCAGGCTGGACATAGATGTATCATTACTTTTTGTTCAGCTAGAGGGCAAAACAAACAAAATGAACAGATTACTCCATCCACACATACGGTGGATAGTGGAATTCTCCCGGTTGAGACATTGTATACTGACAGCGGGGACGCTCTGTTGTAAGAATACACTGATCAGCGGCTGCAGCTGCTGATTGAGAAAAACTTTCCAACAAGCATATTCGACAGAAGCTGATCGTTAGATCAACTTCTGTTGAGCAGGAGCAGCTACGCACGGATACAAATTTGGCTGGTCCCTACTGAGCCGGCCAAATTTTGATCCATCTATGGCGAGCTGCCCTGTCCCTTTAGGCCAGTGATGGCAAACCTTGGCACCCCAGATGTTTTGGAACTACATTTCCCATGATGCTTACCTTCACTGCAGAGTGCATGAGCATCATGGGAAATGTAGTTCCAAAACATCTGGGGTGCCAAGGTTTGTCATCACTGCTTTAGGCGAACATTTGGGCTTATGGAGGAGAATGGTGAATGCAGCTTTTGGGAAGGGCAGTGTCATTAATGGGTACTCCATCAGCTTTGTCTGCAACAAGACTATAAGAAGAAAAGAGTCTTCGCCGCAGCAACCAATCCAAATCCATCTAGGTTAGTAAAGTGAATTATGATTGATTTATATTGTTTCTGCAATCTGCTGCTTGCAATCTTTATACAAGAAGCATGTACATCTATTTATGAGGCGCCAGCTGTAGAATATCAATCAAGATATACTCGTTGAAAAATGTTCCTCTGCGTCACCTGCTTTCGAATACTCGTCTCCCATGATTAAAAACCTAAACACAAGTAATACTGCTCATTCCATATCAGCAATAAAATGTCAAAAGCAAAATATTAATTGAAAACGCAGATATTTCATTCATTAAAAATTGAAAATCTGCCTGGCTGCCATACAATCATAAAGGGAATGTTCACCGGAAAATCATATTAAACAGAACCGATCCATTACTAAATGATTATACCTGCACCAACTTGCTTATAAAACATTTATATCTGCTTCCTACTTATACACATACAGTGCATTGCGAAAGTATTCGGCCCCCTTGAACTTTTCGACCTTTTGCCACATTTCAGGCTTCAAACATAAAGATATAAAACTGTAATTTTTTTTTTTGAAGAATCAACAACAAGTGGGACACAATCATGAAGTGGAACGAAATCTATTGGATATTTCAAACTTTGTTAACAAATAAAAAACTGAAAAAATGGGCGTGCAAAATTATTCAGCCCCTTTACTTTCAGTGCAGCAAACTCTCTCCAGAAGTTCAGTGAGGATCTCTGAATGATCCAATGTTGACCTAAATGACTAATGATGATAAATAGAATCCACCTGTGTGTAATCAAGTCTCCGTATAAATGCACCTGCACTGTGATAGTCTCAGAGGTCAGTTTAAAGCGCAGAGAGCATCATGAAGAACAAGGAACACACCAGGCAGGTCCCAGATACTGTTGTGGAGAAGTTTAAAGCCGGATTTGGATACAAAAAGATTTCCCAAGCTTTAAACATCCCAAGGAGCACTGTGCAAGCCATAATATTGAAATGGGAGTATCAGACCACTGCAAATCTACGAAGACCTGGCCGTCCCTCTAAACTTTCAGCTCATACAAGGAGAAGACTGATCAGAGATGCAGCCAAGAGGCCCATGATCACTCTGGATGAACTGCAGAGATCTACAGCTGAGGTGGGAGACTCTGTCCATAGGACAACAATCAGTCGTATACTGCACAAATCTGGCCTTTATGGAAGAGTGGCAAGAAGAAAGCCATTTCTTAAAGATATCCATAAAAAGTGTTGTTTAAAGTTTGCCACAAGCCACCTGGGAGACACACCAAACATGTGGAAGAAGGTGCTCTGGTCAGATGAAACCAAAATCGAACTTTTTGGCAACAATGCAAAACGTTATGTTTGGCGTAAAAGCAACACAGCTCATCACCCTGAACACACCATCCCCACTGTCAAACATGGTGGTGGCAGCATCATGGTTTGGGCCTGCTTTTCTTCAGCAGGGACAGGGAAGATGGTTAAAATTTATGGGAAGATGGATGGAGCCAAATACAGGACCATTCTGGAAGAAAACCTGATGGAGTCTGCAAAAGACCTGAGACTGGGACGGAGATTTGTCTTCCAACAAGACAATGATCCAAAACATAAAGCAAAATCTACAATGGAATGTGTAAAACTGATAGAGACATACCCTAAGCGACATACAGCTGTAATCGCAGCAAAAGGTGGCGCTACAAAGTATTAACTTAAGGGGGCTGAATAATTTTGCACGCTCAATTTTTCAGTTTTTATTTGTTAAAAAAAGTTTGAGATATCCAATAAATTTCGTTCCACTTCATGATTGTGTCCCACTTGTTGTTGATTCTTCAAAAAAAAATTAGTTTTATATCTTCATGTTTTGAAGCCTGAAATGTGGCAAAAGGTCGCAAAGTTCAAGGGGGCCAAATACTTTCGCAAGGCACTGTAAGGAAGCAGTCTGAAGAAAAGAGTGAAACGGAAAAGGATCTGTCTGAAATTGTTGGTCCTGGGAGTCAGCCAGAAGCACTTATATTTGTAAAGAGGACAACTGGAGCTGTAAGGCCCCTTTAACACGGGGCGCACTCCAATTAGATTGGCAGGGGATATGTCTGCTAATCTCCTGCTGATCAGAGCAGAGCACGCGGATGACAGGTCCGTGTTCACTCAGCTTAGGCAGAGCAGACATGGACAGAGCCTGCTCTGCTCTATAGAAGTCTACCTTTAATTGGATTCGGGTTGCTAAAAAAAAAAAACACCAAAGGGGATCCATCCTCTTCCTTCTAGGCAGATCAGAGGGCAGTGGGGTGAACACAGACAGCAGGGTCTGTTTACACTGAACTGCCCTCCAATCCGCCTAGACAGAAGAGGATGGATCCCCTTTTGTTTTTTTTTGTTTTTTAGAAGACCACATCGGATTGGAGGTAGTCGGGTATAAATGGACACAAGTCCATTTACATCCATCTGTACATAGGGCTGAATGAGCGGTTCGATCAGGTCAGCATGATTGACTGACAGCTGGACTTCATTAGACCCTTCATGTGAAATAGGCTAAGTCACAGCTGTGCCCTTGCAGTGTGCTGGAGCACGTACTCATGGGATTTCAAGTGGCCAGATTTACCAGAATGCGTGATGTCATAAGCACCTTCTAAAAGTGGATCGAAATAATGGGAATTTTGACTTACCTATGAATTACATATGTTGGATTACAGTACAGGACCAAGGAACTGTAGTGACAGAGCATGACATGTCCCCTAGCAATAATACAGTTGTATTCAAAATTATTCAACCCCCCAATGCTGTAAAGGGTTTTAGGGAATTTAGTGTACATTTGTAATTGTATTCAGAATGAAATCCTACAAGGACTTCTTAAAGAACCATATGCAACTAAAATGACATCAGTTGGTTTTGTAATACAGTAGTAAATGTTTCTTTTGTGAATTCTTCATTGACACAATTATTCAACCCCTTAAAGACTACCACTCTGAAGAACAGAGGTTCATTGAAGTGTTTTCAATCAGGTATTGTGGATGTCAGGGAGCAGCAATAAAGCCTAATAAGCACCAATTAGGCAGCTTTAAAATGACTGTGATACTCAGCTCCTTCTAGACATTTACTGGTGTGGTTACAAACATGGTGAAGTCAAGAGAATGGTCCAGGAAGACAAGAGAAGAGGTGATTACTCTTCACAGGAAGGGCAATGGCTATAAGAAGATTGCAAAGATGTTAAACATACCAAGAGACACCATAGAAAGCATCATTCGCAAATTCAAGGCAAAGGGCACTGTTGAAACGCTACCTGGTCGTGGCAGAAAGAAGATGCTGACTTCGACTGCTGTGCGCTACCTGAAACGTAGAGTGGAGATAAGTCCCCGTGTGACTGCTGAGGAACTGAGAAAAGATTTGTCAGATGTGGGTACTGAAGTTTCTGCTCAGACAATACGGCGCACACTGCGTAATGAAGGCCTCCATGCCAGAACTCCCAGGCGCACCCCCTTGCTGTCTCCAAAGAATAAGAAGAGTCGACTGCGGTATGCCAAAAGTCATGTGGACAAACCACAGAAGTTTTGGGATAGTGTTCTGTGGACTGATGAAACAAAATTAGAACTGTTTGGGCCCATGGATCAACGCTATGTTTGGAGGAGGAAGAACAAGGCCTATGAAGAAAAGAAACCTTGCCTACTGTGAAGCATGGCGGGGGGGTCAATCATGCTTTGGGGCTGTTTTTGCTTCTGCAGGTACAGGGAAGCTTCAGCGTGTGCAAGGTACCATGAATTCTCTTCGGTACCAGGAGATATTGGATGACACTGTGATGCAGTCCGTCACAAACCTGAGGCTTGGGAGACGTTGGACCTTTCAACAGGACAATGATCCCAAGCATACCTCCAAGTCCACTAGAGCATGGTTGCAGATTAAAGGCTGGAACATTTTGGAGTGGCCATCAGTCACCAGACTTAAATCCGATTGAGAACCTCTGGTGGGACTTAAAGAAAGCAGTTGCAGTGCACAAGCCTAAGAATGTGACTGAACTGGACGCTTTTGCCCATGACGAATGGGCGAAGATACCCATAGATCACTGCAGGACACTTGTGTCAAGCTATGCTTCACGTTTAAAAGCTGTTATAACTGTAAAAGGATGTTGTACTAAGTACTAAGATTGAATGTCACTTGGGGGTTGAATAAAACTGATAATGATGTGAGCACAGAAAAGACATTTGTGGTTATTTCATTATAAATGTTATGTTATATTTGTCTGACCTACACGTGCCTCTTTGATTTAATTGTAAGCAGGATGACTGAATGATCAAAATCAATGTCAAACTGGCCAAAACAATCAATTTCAGTGGGGGTTGAATAATTTTGAATACAACTGTATATGGGGCAGGCAACACTAAAGCAAACTTTGCCAAACAAGCCCACAATGAAACAAGAATCAATGCATCCAAAACTTTCAGATGACAGCTTGGGGCACCTTTCATCAGCAAAGGCCTGGAGATCTGCTATTAAAACTTTGAGAAGGTGTGAATGGAAGATGGCAAATTTACAGACCTTCAAAACGGATGCTTGATGCTAAAAGGCCCAAGAAATCCCAACAGATTTGTAGAAACATCTCCAGAAGAGAAGAGGTCCATCAACGGAAGACACTAGAAAAACACTGGAGTTCCAGAGTGGGTGGGGTTATATGAGGGTGCACTGGAGAGTGTTTCCAGCAAAGCCATTGTCCAATCAATTTGGTTTATCAAAATTTGAGTGGCTACGGTCCGTTCTCTATTTGATATACATTGTCATTTCGATATCGTGTCCCATTCCCAAATACTTCCTGTGGCACTGGCTTCTTTCTTTTTTCTTTTCTATATTGTCCAATCACCTGAAGATAGTGGCATATATAACTACACATCCTGTGTCCTGTATTTTACAATTACTTTTTTTGTTGTTAATAAAAGCCTATTTTTCACAGCATTTTACAATGCAGACCCTAAACACAAAAATCCACGGTGAAAATACTTTTTTGTAAACTTAGATCTTTCTTCTACTTCCTGCTTTTCCTGGGGTACCGGTGGCGTATTTAGATCCTCCCAGGTGCCTCCTAAAAAGGCCACGTGCCTTCCAAGGAGATCCTGCCTGATCTTTTGCATGTGCTTTAGGAGATTTTTTCAGTAACAAGCTGCTCCACATCTCCCATGGCACTATGGCATATGTGTGAAATCATTGGCAGACGTCATTGGTTGGCCAACATAGAATGAGGAAGAAGTAGCCGGCTGACTACTTTTTTTTAAAATTGTAGCATGGATTTCACATCTGAATGAGGGGCAGGCCAAAAAGACTACAGAAAAATGAAAAAATTATAGATAAAGGTTTATTGTTTTTTTTTTTTTAATGTAAAGGTCAGCTTTAACCTTCTTAGCGATATTCCCGAGCGTGGCTCGGGGTTAAATTTCAGAGCCAAAAGCGGTAACCTCGAGCCACACTCGGGGTACCGCCAGAAGCATCGCTGGATCCTGTAAGAGAGGTTACTTACCTTGTCACCGGGATCCAGCGATGTGTCCGGCGGTGTCTCGCAGCGGATCTTCCTCCCGATCGTCTCCGTGCCCCTGCTTCCGTCTCCTGCGACGTGACGGTCGCAGAGGGGTGGAACCGGTGGCAAATTCAAATGTAAAAACACACCAAACACACTGATACCATTCAAAATAAAACAAATCACATTAGTTTGCCCCCCAGTACCCTTTCCTGCAGTTTTACTGTACTTTTTATGTAAATATATAAATATATATATATACACACATATATATACATATACGTAATTCTTGTGAATGAGCAGCCCAAACCAACTGTATACATTATATATATATAATATATGTATACATAATATATGTATATTATATATATATATATATATATATATATATATATATATATATATATATATATAATGTATACAGTTGGTTTGGGCTGCTCATTCTCAAGAATTACATGCAAAATAATGGTACCGCTTTCAGCACCTAAAATCCAAAAGAATCATACCGCCAGGGAGGTTAAGAGAGTCAAGTTTCTTTACAAAAAAAATTAAAAAACGGCAATTTCACTTTAAAAAAAAAAAAAAAAAAGAAAAACGATTAAATATTTATTTAAAAGGGAAGAGGACCAAGTTGTTGAGTGATATTCAGTCATCGGGTGGAAGATAACTCAGCAATGATTTACTCACGCTGTCAGCAGAGGGAGAAGCCACGAGCAGCAAAGTTCCATTTTTGATGCTGAATCATAGATAATTCAACACTAAACTTATGTGTCATGACACCTTTCTCTTGAGCTGTACATGAAACGAGATGTACAGTTCCAGTCATACAAATCACGACTCTTCCAAAATCTGAAACAGTCTGGGATATGAAGAACTTTTTGAAGTGGACATTGTGCCACGGTGACAACAAAAAATAGAAGTTATCTTGACAAGTTGCCATTTTATTCTCTAGCTGTTTTGCAAATTCCATTCTAATTTTATGACAAGAGCAAGGCCTCCTGCTCTCTATCTGACTTGTCACCTCCTCCCATGCTCACCTCCAAGACTTTTCCCAAGTTTCTCCCATCCTATGGAACTCTCTATCCCAATATGTCTGGCTATCTCCTACTATGTCCGCTTAAAGCTGATCACCAAAAACTCTTCTCTTCAGAGAAGTCTACCTGTCATGCCTCACAGTTATTACCTGTTGCATTACTTTACCCTCCCTTTTAGATTGTAAGCTCTGACGAGCAGGGCCCTCTGATTCCTCCTGTAATAAACTGTATTGTAATTATACTGTCTGCCCTCACATTGTAAAGTGCTGTGCAAGCTGTTGACACTATATAAATTCTGTATAATAATAGGGGTCCTCGGACAGCTCTTCTTTCTGTCATTCATCCTTCCTCACTAGATCTGCTCATTAAGCAAAGCTTGTGACCGGCTTTCATGCAGGAAGTTACCATGAAGTATGGTTTCACCTGACTCGGATCATGTGGGACTTCCTACAGAGGTCTTCTGGTATAGAGCAAACAAGTTTCCTGTGTCACAGACAGGAGTCTGTATCCACTGAGAATAGGCCATTCAGGAATTTGGGGAACAAAACTGGGTTGTGTAGAAATACAGGCCTCAGAGGATCCCCGTATACCAGAAGGTCACCAAGAGGACCAGAGATGTATAGTAACTAAGTAAAACTACTTCACTACTGTACTTAAGTACCGAAAGGCGGTATCTGTACTTTCCTGGAGTAGAATTTTTTTCTCCTACTTCCACTTTTACTTCACTACATTTTTTCGATGATTTCAATACTTCTACTCCGATATTTTTTTTTTGTGCTGCATAGTTACTCGTTACAATTATAAAAATGACCACTGCCAGAACAGTAGATGGCAGGTTTCATGAAGCTCAAAACATGTGTATTATCAGCGCATACGAAAATAAAAGCTACTGTATGTATAAATAAAAGCTGCATTTGAAATAATAAAAAACAATATGATGTTCAAACTTTTGACTTCTTTCTTAAAGTCCCGGTTCACACTAGGGCGACCTGTGAGGCGACCTGGTCGCCTCACAGGTCGCCTCCCATAGGGAAGCTGCGGACCCGTTCTAATAGGAGCGACACAAGTCGCTCTGACCTAGAAAAAGGGTCCGGAGCTTCTTTGGGGCGACCAGGAGGCGACCGCCATAGTCTTCAATGTTATGAAGTCCGTGGCGGCCGCTCCGAGGTCGCGGCGCGCTGCTCGCACCGCGACCTCGGAGGTCGCGGTGCGAAGTAGCGTCGCCCCTATGTGAACGGGGCCTAATAACTACCGTGTTTCCCCGAAAATAAGACTGGGTCTTATATTAATTTTGGCTACAAAAACACACTAGAGCTTATTTTCAGGGGGTGTCTTATTTATTTACGGTATGTACAATAATTGACATTTATTCAAAAACAGTCATGTCATCATGACGCTCCTAAGTGGTTAAAACCCTAAAAAAAAAATCCTGATCCTTTAGGGCATGGTAGACAGCACAGTGCATGTACTGTGTCATTTACCCCTCTCTTTGTTCTAAAAAACCTGGAATAAAACAATAAAATGTTTTTAAAAAATGTCCTGTGTCCCGTCTTCCCTGTCAGCTCAGGAGTCAGCATTAGGACATTCTGTAATCCCAAAAAAAAACCTTGGTCAAAATCAGTTTTGTAAAAAGATTATAGAATGTGCAGTGTGTCTCCTTTCGTATTTTTATAGTGGAAAATACCTTATTTACAGCACTGTTGGGTGCTCACATGACCCACCGGAACTCTTCTTCCTAGCTTTGAGCACTGCAGAGTAAGGGGCCGCTGACGTCAACCGGGAGGAGAGCAGAAGATCTACGGCGGGTCATGTGAGCACCCAGCGGCATTATAAATAAGGTATATTTCACAAAGTTACAAAAGGAGACACACTGCATATTATATAATCTTTTTACAAAATGGATTGCATGTTTTTACAACGGCTTTAACTAGGGCTTATTTTCGGGGTAGGGCTTATATTGCAGCCATCCCCAAAATTAAAGCTAGGTCTTATATTCGGGGTAGGGCTTATTTTCAGGGAAACCGGGTACATAACACAGTACTTGTACTTTTACTTTCAGTACTTGAGTAGCAATTTTTATTTCAAAACTACTGGTACTTTTACTTTCAGTACTTGAGTAGCAAAATTAAAAAAAAAACTACTTGCAATACTTAAGTACAAAAAATGTTGAATACTTTAGTACTTCTACTCAAGTCACTTTTTGATCGAGCACTTCCACTTCTACTCAAGTCACTTTTTGATGGAGCACTTGTAGTTTTACTCAAGTATGGGTTTCGAGTACTTTATACAACTCTGAAGAGGACACTGGAAGCTAGGAGCATGAAGTGGCAGAAGACTGTGGAGACACAAAGTGACCGCAGGGGCAGAGGTGTCAATGGGTGAAAAATACAGTGATGACAGAATATTTCAAGGACCCAAGGATAGAAAGAGGCTGGGATCACAGTAACACAAGAATGCACAGGACACAAAGTAGTCCCAAGCAGGCACTAAGTGGAGAAACTGGAAGATAACAAAGGTCAGAGAGGTTCACTGGAATACAGGACAGTCTCGGGAAGAAAACATAGGCACAGTTCACTAGGAATCCGGTATGGTTTGCTTTACCGTAAGTGCAAACCATGCAAAGGCACAGAACTTTCTATTGATGACTAGGGACAGAAGCAGGGATCAATGTGGTCTGGTCAACAGAGGTGATGAAGTATGTGTGCCCAGGAACATTTCATTATAGTCCAGTTTGAGCGTAGACTAGCGGGGGAGTGGTTGGGGGGGGGGGGGGGGGGGTAGGATTGCATCCTAAGTCCACCACAAAAACAAAGTATTTATAGGACCATGATTTTAGAACAAGTTTGATACAGCCTTTAAAGCGGAGTTCCAGTCATTTTTTTGTTTATTAAATGTCAGCAGCTACAGAAAGTGTAGCTGCTGACTTTTATTAAACAGCCACTCACCTGTCCCACGATCCAGCGGTAATACTCACCCCAGTCCTGTTTACCCAGTGTCCTCCCTTGGGGCGATGGCATCTCTACTATGGGCACCCAGATGTGAGAGCTTGCAGGCTTCACAGCCGGGTGCCCATTGTGCATGCGCGAACGGTGGTGTGCTCTGTGACTGGTCCTAAAGTCTAATAGGACCTGTCATGTGTCCCAGAAGACTTCGGGAAGGATAACTTCTGCTTCCGATGGCCTAAGGCACAGGTGTCAAACACAAGGCCAGCGGGCCGAATGCGTCCCCCCAGACCATTTCATGTGGCTCTCTTGCACCTCTCCTGCAGCTGCTGCACCCCCCTTGTCTCTATCTTTTCTCTGTAGTCGGCAGCAGAGAGGACAGAACTCCTTTGCCAGATCCTGCACTCCTCTGTGCAGTGGCAGAAAGACTCGTCTTTGCCCACCCCCACCCCCCATTCTCAAAAGTCCGCAGCAGAGAGGAGGGCAGAACTCCTCCTAGAGACCTTGCACCTCTCTGTGCAGCCCCAACACCACCTTGCCTTTGCCTCCCCTGGTCTCAGCATTTACCAGACTCTGGAAGCTGACTCCAGCCCTCCTCTGGTTCTCCTCCAGATACTGCACTTCTTCCCAGATCCACCCACATCTTCTTCCTTGCAGCAGCACAAGGTAAGGGGGTGCATTGCGATGTAAGGAAAGGTGGGTGACTTGACTTCTGATGGTGGAGGGGCTCTTGACCAGTGCTGTATCTTGGCCTAGGCCAACAAGGCCCAGGCCTAGGGCAGCACTTTGCAGGGGGGCAGCAAAAAAGCTGCAACCCGCACGAAAAGAAAATAGCCTCCTCCCAGTTTCCACACGAAAAGGGTCCCCGCTGGCTTATAAGATATTTGGATATACTTGTACTTGGATATACTTGTGTTTGCTGCCACTGATTATTTCACTTATTTGTATAATGACTATGGACGTCCTATTCATTATACAAATAAGTGAAATAATCCTATGATTACAAATCAGTGGCAGCAAACACAAATCCAAATATCCCAAAAGAAAGGAGTAATCCTTACTAATCCAGTGACATAAGGCTGTACTAATGGGCACCGATAAGGCTGCACTGATGAGGTGACACTGATAAGCTGCACTAATAAGGCAGCACTGATAAGCTGCACTGATGGGCACTGATATGCTGCACTGATGGGCAACTGATATGCTGCACTGATGGGCAACCAATGTGCTGCACTGATGGGCAACTGATGTGCTGCACTGATTGGCACGAGGTGGCACTGATGGGCAACTGATATTCTGCACTGATGGGCACGAGGCCGAACTGATATGCTGTCCTGATGGGCACTGATATTTTGCATTGATGGCCACTGATGGAAACTAATGAGGCTGCACTGATGGGCACTGATGAGGCTGAACTTATGGGAACTGATGAGGCTGAACTTATGGGAACTGATGAGGCTGTATTGAAGGGCACTGATAGATTGTCGTTATGGTCTGTGGTTTACAGATGACAGGGCGGGTAACAGGAAGGGGTGTGGCCTTTACAGGAAGGGGTGGGTCATATGTAAATTAGGGGGTGCCCAAGCATAGTTAGGCCTAGGGCAGCACAAAACCTAAATACACCACTGCTCTTGACATCTCATGTAAGGGTGTAAGGGGGGCGTGGGATGCTCTAGACATCTAATCCTACAGATATAACTGGCCCTTTGAGGGCAACCATAATGCTGGTGCGGCTCGCGATTAAATTGAGTTTGACACCCCTGGCCTAAGGCAACCGGAACGGGAATGGGAGCAGGTACCTGCTCCCCCCTCCTCCCCAAAAGCCCTGTTTCACAAACAGGAGTCGGGGGGGGGGTCCTTAAAGCGGAAGTTACACTTTTGGTTGGAACTCCGCTTTAATATCTGAAATAAACCATTTGTTTGAGCATTTTTGGCTGGTTACTATCACTGATGCAGCATAAAGCGGACCTTTGCAGGGGGTCTGGGATCTGCAGTATATAATTGGCACAATGCAAGAATTATCTCTAACAAACATTTTCAGTTAGTTATATGACCTGGAATTGGTGTGCTGCAAAATCAGCTTGTCACAGCAATCCCCATGAATTTTTCCCAACTCTACAGCCCATACCTTGCCTTATCTATTAAAACAGTCATAACTGTAGAGAATCCGTTCTCATGCATTCATAAAAATTAATCCTACTAATTGCTTCTCATGCTACACAGGGTAAGCCAACATTACCGGCTCTGCAGCAAGCTAGGCGCTTGAAAAATAATTACCTAAATGGTATTTTTATATCCTTTATTGGTCCAAGCGATGTTGAAATCTACAAAACCACAAGCACAAATACAGCTGTCACCAGGCAAGTTATGTAACAAGGTATTATTAATGAGATCGGAGGAGAGCAGCGCACAACAAGGAGTCACTTATAAAGCAGCAAAAACAAAAGATTTTATCTCATTAAAACAGGCTGATATCAGACAGGCCTGGCAACTGGAGAACTGTTCCCGAAGCTTTTCAGCAGAACATTGGAAATGCCAGCTTCGTGGTCATTGTACCCAGAAATAATCGGGCGCTCTCCTTTGACAGGACCACAGAGCTCGCCATTCAGATCTCAACACTACACTGCACAGTAAGAGGCATTGGGTTAAGACGCTGCGTGTTCACTCTCTCGCTGAGAAGATGGTTAGATTGTATCAAAAGTAACACCCATTGCTATATGTAATTGTTACATTTTACATTTATATCAGATGTGGTGGCAAAGTCATTTCCCTGACAGAAGCCTTGGACTCAACTGCATTCTACGTACTTGTGAGCATTCCATTTACCTGCTCCTTGTCTGAGAGTCGGTTCACACTGAGGCGACACGACTCCTTACTACTTCGGGGGCGACTTGTGCATTACCATGCACCACGACTTCGGAGCGACTTGCAGGGACTTCACATAATGGAAGTCTAGGCAAGTCACCCCGAAGTAGTACAGGACCCTTTTTCTAAGTCGGAGCGACTTGTGTCGCTCCTATTAGAATGGGTCCTGTATCGGTCAATGGGCCGCGAGGGAGCGCGACTTGTCAGGCTGACAAGTTGCCTGACAAGTCGCGCTAGTGTGGACCGGTGTTCCGTGAGAATTACCTACCCCGTGAGAAAAACCTACCCCTCGTCACTTCCGGTTCACGGCACTGTATGGAATGCAGCGGTTACATTAAAACAACTGTGCTGCAAAACGAGTCATCTCCGCTCCTGTCCCTGTCACTTCCCTGATCTTGGATAGTAAATATAAAAGCGGCGGCGGGTGTATGCAAACATAAATCACGGAGCCGAGAGCCGCTTTTATATTTACTAGCCAAGATCAGGTAAGTGACAGGGACAGGAGCGGAGATGACTCATGTTGCAGCACAGCTGTTTTATGTAACCGTCGCGTGGGTAGGTTTTGTTCACGGTACACCGTGATATTTTCATACTAGTGCGCATGCGCACTAGTCAGCTCCTGAGTTGTTCCATTAGGTATCCGGGGCTGTGAGCATGCGCACTGCTGCGCTGCTCAGCTGTTCCTGGCCGGAAATGACGAGGGTAGGTTTTTCTCACGGGGTAGGTAATTCTCACGGAACACCGGCTCTAAGTTGAAAACAAAGGTTACATAGTTTGGGCCCTTTCACACAGGCTTTCAGATCCGGACCGCCTGTCAGTTTTTCAGGTGGTCAAATATCAGTGACTAATAATCTATGCATATATTAATATGACAGTGCAAATATCAATGATTAACACATTCAAATAAAGTGACAGTGCACAGTGCAAATAACACAATCCAAATAAAGTGACAGTGCACAAAGAGTCTATATATGATTAATGAAATTCCATATATGACATAAAATTATAGTCCTTGTGTGCAAAAAAATGCAGGTGCAATATATGCAGCAAACAGTTCGGTGATTTAAAGTGCTTAGTGCTCAGAAGGAGTGCTCCTTATGCCGAGATGGAAAGGAGGAAAGTAAAAATCCACCACCAGATGCTCTACACACTTACCGGATGGCCCCTTGGTAAGTGGTATGCTGTATGCAGGATCCCAGTATGGATGGAATGCCGGCCCCAGCTTGTGTATTAATCCAAGAATCTGTCCACTTATAAGGACTGGTAGACTCTTCCTCCAATGCCTCTCCTCAAGCCACAATCAGACCGATCATACAAAAACAGAAGGACTTCATGGTATAGTACGTATTGCCAGTTTAATAAAAAGAAATGGAGCCACTTACATCAGGTAGTACAAGGAACAGCTTCTCACAGCATCGCAAGCCGGTTTGCGTTCCGGCTGCGTTCTAAGGAACCGGAAGTGACGTGGGCGTAATGTGAGGACCCGACCGGTTTCGTCAGCCAACGTGTGACGTCATCAGGGACATCATCCCACTTACCAATGCTAGACCCCAAGGGGCCATCCGGTAAGTGTGTAGAGCATCTGGTGGTGGATTTTTCCTTTCCTCCTTTCCATCTCGGCATAAGGAAGCACTCCTTCTGAGCACTAGCACTTTAGATCACCAAACTGTTTGCTGCATATATTGCACCTGCATTTTTGCACACAAGGACTATAATTTTATGTCATATATGGAATTTCATTAATCGTATATAGACTCTTTGTGCACTGTCACTTTATTTGGATTGTGTTATTTGCACTGTGCACTGTCACTTTATTTGAATGTGTTATTCATTGATATTTGCACTGTGGATCTGCCTTGTATCAATGGTTCAGGTTGGTGGTGGTGTAATGGTGTGGGGGATATTTTCTTGGCACACTTTGGGCCCCTTAGCATCAACTGAGCAGCTTTTAAACACCACGGCCTACCTGAGTATTGTTGCTGACCATGTCCATCCCTTTATGACTACAGTGTCCCCATCTTCTGATGGCTCCTTTCAGCAGGATAATGCACCATGTCACAAAGCTCATTTCTTCACCATGACAATGAGGTCGCTGTACTTCAATGGCCTCCACACTCACCACATCTCATCCAATAGAGGACCTTTGGGATGTGGTGGAACAGAAGATTTGCATCATGGATGTGCAGCCAACAAATCAGCAGCAACTGCATGATGCTATCATGTCACTATGGAGCAAAATCTCTGAGGAATGTTTCCAACACCTTGTTGAATCTCTGCCACGAAGAATGAAGGCAGCTCTGAAGGTAAAAGGGGGTCCAACCCGGTACTAGCAAGGTGTACCCAATAAAGTGGCTGGTGAGCGTATGTGTATTTCTTCTTGCCAGTGCCATATTTTCATGTGCTTACAATAATTTCTATGGGCTCTACAACACGTTTCTGAGCACCAGCACCAAAAAAAAGCACTATATTACTAAGGATGCACCGATCCGACTTTTTTGGACCCAATGCCGATATCTGGTGTGAAATCGCCGATACCGATACCGGAACCGATCCGGAGCTACACACAAAGCAAGCGGCTGCAGTACAGAGCAAAGCCGCTGCTTCATGTGCACGGCTCCTCCATTCACAGGCGGAGTGCATCTGATATCACTCCGCCTGTGAGCCGGGACTTTACAGGAAGTAGCGGCTCCCATCCCATACTACTACTGCACCAAGTAAGGGATGGCTGAGCCGTTACTAAGCAAAAACTGGATCGGCCAGTGGATCGGTCAATGTTACCGATCCCCCGATCCAGCTATAATGGCCATATCGGCGCCGATATCCGATCCGAATATCGGATCGGTGCATCCCTATATATTACAGTATACATATATGAAGTTGATGAGGATTTCCAGTTGCATTTTTGGTTTTATATCAGGGGTCTCCAAACTTTCTAAACAAAGGGCCAGTTTATTGTGCTTTATACTCTAGGGGGGCCAGACTGTGGCCAGTGGGAGTGGAAAATACCTTAAGATTGGTGCAAGCAAACAATGCCTCAGGCTTGGTGGTCAGTAGGATAAGGAATAGTGCCCCATCACTGGTATTACTGGGAGGAAATATACCCCCATGATTGATGTCTATGGGAAGAATATTGCCTCACTGTAGGTAACAATGAAGGGAATGGTGTGTCATTGGTGTCAGTGGGAGGAATAGCGCCTCAAAAGGTAAAATGTACGCAAGAGGCCGCATCCGGGCCATGGGTCGCAGTTTGGAGACCACTGTGCTAAACAATCCATGCTTCATGGTACACAAGTATGAATAAGGCTGATCTGTTTTACAAAAGGCAGCCAACATTCAGAGCTGGCATTAGCCAATAAATGCAATGTTTGGTAGTTTGGTAAACTGTATACGCTCAATAAATTCTTGGAATTGTTTCATTCCTGGTGTCCTAATAACGAGAATTCTCCGCTCTTACATAATACAAACATTACATATACATGCAAGAGAATTACAAACACACCGTGTCCTGCAACGTTCACTAGAAGTGAGCCAAGTTTTTTTATTTTCCGCTGAAATTCAGTTATTCTGTTTATGGAACATGCTGACCCCACCAGGCAATGCAACCTGGGACTCGCACCACCACAACAATGTATTATAGGGCTACAAAAACCTGATATGAATGATTAACACAACAAACTGGCAGTCATTCAGGTTTTACTTGCAAAATAATTTGCAACCCTGTACTGGTAATATAATAATTGACACACATTTTCTAAACAGCCGGAGAGGTGACAGTTTCTGATAAGTTGTCTCCTCCCCACCTCCATTCTGGTAAAGGAGGACATGACCCAGGAAATGTATTTATGTTTCCAATTGATCAACTTGCTGGATACAATAGGTTTACTTTAGGCCCAATGCACACTGGGCATTTTGCCTCGGTGCATGAGGCTCCATCATATAGGTGTGAGTGGAATGTGCACCGACCTCTGTGACCAACACATGTCAAGGGGCTGAGGCCATACACAGACATATCCACATCTAAAGCATGGGGTCGGATTGAGCAGCGTCTTATCCCATATACGGCCATATGTGTAATATGTGACCACAAAAATGAGATGTATGTACTATGTGACCACGAAAATGAGATGTGTGTACTATGTGACCACGAAAATGAGATGTGTGTACTATGTTACCACGAAAATGAGATGTGTGTACTATGTTACCACGAAAATGAGATGTGTGTACTATGTTACCACGAAAATGCCGTATGTGTACTTTGTGACCACGAAAATGCCAAATGTGTACTATTGGACCACAAAAATTCTGTATGTGTACTATGTGACCACGAAAATGCAGTATGTGTACTATATGACCATGAAAATGCAGTATGTGTACTATTGGACCACAAAAATTCTGTATGTGTACTATGTGACCACGAAAATGCCATATGTGTACTATGTGACCACGAAAATGCAGTATGTGTACTATGTGACCACAAAAATGCAGTATATGTACTATGTGACCACAAAAATGCAGTATGTGTACTATGTGACCACAAAAATGCAGTATGTGTACTAAATGACCACGAAAATGCAGTATGTGTACTAAATGACCACGAAAATGCAGTATGTGTACTAAATGACCACAAAAATGCAGTATGTGTACTAAATGACCACGAAAATGCAGTATGTGTACTATGTAACAACGAAAAGGTAGTATGTGTACTATATGACCACGAAAATGGCATATGTGTACTATGTGACCACGAAAATGGCATTTGTGTACTATGTGACCATGAAAATCGTATATGTACTATGTGACCACGAAAATGCTGCACGTGTTCTTTGTGACCACAAATTGCCGTATGTGTAGTATGGGACTACAAAAATGCTTTATGTGTACTATGCGACCACGAAAATGGCGTATGTGTACTGTGTGACCGCAAAAATGGCGTATGTGTACTGTCTGACCACGAAAATGGCGTATGTGTACTGTCTGACCACGAAAATGGCGTATGTGTACTGTCTGACCATGAAAATGGCGTATGTGTACTGTCTGACCATGAAAATGGCGTATGTGCACTGTCTGACCACGAAAATGGCGTATGTGTACTGTCTGACCACGAAAATGGCGTATGTGTACTGTCTGACCATGAAAATGGTGTATGTGTACTGTCTGACCACGAAAATGGCGTATGTGCACTGTCTGACCACGAAAATGGCGTATGTGTACTGTGTGACTGTGAAAACCGTATGTGTACTATATGACCACGAAAACTGTGTATGTACCATGTGACCACGAAAATAAAGCTTTTGACCCCTTTGAGGAATCCTTGGTGTGCTGATGATATTTCTTCACTCTGATTGTCTACAATTTCCAGCCCATGGTCATTACAGCGCCCAGCACACCTGAACAGCCATTTTTAGGAACGTATGCATGGGGAATATTGCGTATGGACTTATCCCACATATGCTCACACTTCTGAATTAGTGGCTGACACTTGCTCCTACTTTCTGAATACCGGTAAGGATATCTGTTATCCTCCAGCTTTGTTGCGCTCCAAGTTTACACGAGATCAGGGAATGTGCACCGAGTAGTATTTACGTTTAGGGCAGAATGGCAGTAGGGAAGATGGCCCTGGCCCAGTCTGCATTCTGGGCATTCGTCCCTGGGCACATACTGCCCCCTAAACCTTAGTACAACAGGCTGCTGGCAGCGGGGCTGGACTCTGCCACCTGCAGCACACATCTAAACACCAGAGCCTCATGCACCGGGGCTAAATGCCCAGTAATCATGGGGCCTTAGAGAGACTCTGACCACAAAAAATACTCCCCTGTCTTGCTGCCCACAACACCAAACTCCAATGAGTTAAAGGCAATGTTCACCCTTTGGGGGAAAAAAATAACAAATGCACCCACATACTGTGAAGATAAAAAAATGTGCATTTTGTTCATTTTCTGCATTGGAGCCTGCAGAGAATTTCAACCACAATCATAGGAGGGGGGGGGGGGGGAGGATAAACGTACGTAAATCTCCCTTTATTGTTCCCCTAGGCATAAATGAGCAATTAACCCTTTGTAGTGCCGACACAAAACTACTGCAAGGGGTCATTTTTAACTTGTGCAGAGTTGGGCTTTAGAGATCTATATTTGCTAAAAAAAATTCAGTGTGTTGAATACCTGGTACCCCACTGCACTCTGTGGTACCTTCCATCATCCCTTCTATCCCTTAATGATTTGGGGCCAGCAGAGTAAACAAGAAGAGGATGAGGGGAAGGGCAGCATCCAACACTTTCAGAAGGGTTGAATGCTGAACATACTCATTATGCTTTGGTCTTCCTCACAACGGAGTCTGGAGGTATGGGCACTGTGACCGGTTATATGATTTCTTTAACCACTTAAGCCCCGGAAGATTTCACCCCCTTTCCGACCAGGGGGTATTTTGCGATTCGGCACTGCGTGACTTTAACGGACAATTGCGCGGTCGTGCGATGCTGTACCTAAACAAATTTGACGTCCTTTTTTCCCCACAAACAGCTTTCTTTTGGTGGTATTTGATCACCTGTGCGATTTTTTAGTTTTTGCGCTATAAACAAAAAAAGAGCGTTTATTTTGAAAAAATAACAATATTTTTAACATTTTTTTATATGAAATTCCCCCCCAAATAAATGTAAAAATCAAAATTTTTTTAAATTTTTGGCCAATTTGTTTTCTGCTACCTATGTTTGATAAAAAAAATCACAATAAGCGTATTTTGATTGGTTTGCGCAAAAGTTATTGCGTTTACTAAGGGAAAGATTTTTGTAATTTTTGGTGTTTTTTTTTTTTAACGAGTAATGGCGGCGATCTGCGATTTTTTTGGCGGGACTGCAACATTGCGGCGGACAGATCGGACCCCTGACTGACATTTTTGACACTTTTGGGGGTACCAGTGACATTACTGCAGTAATTAGTGCTATATATATGCACTGTTACTGTAAAAATGACACTGGCAGGGAAGGGGTTAATTTTATTGGAGAGGGAGGGGTTAATGTATGCCTGGTGCTTACTGACGTGTGTGGGGGGAGGTGACTGAGTGAGTCAGGGACAGATCGCATGTTCAGCTATGCTGAACCCTGCAATCTGTCACTCCCTGTCACTTAGGAGATCCGCCGCTCTGTTTACACAAGCGGGCGGATCTCCAAACTAGATTCCCAGACGATCGAGGAAGAGCAGCGGCGATCGCCGCTGCTCCTCCCCTGGCTTGACTCCCGCTGTGACTGAAAACAGCAGGAGCGCGCCTCCTACAGGGGGAGGAGTCCAGCGACGTAGTACTACGTCACTGGACGATAACGGGCCACATTGCTGCAGTAGCAGCAATGTGAGCAGACCTAAAGTGGTTAAAGATCTAAATTTGCTAAAAAAAATCTTCAGTGTGTTGAATATCTGGTACCCCACTGCACTCTGTGGTTCCTTCCATCATCCCTTCTGTCCTGTAATGATATGGGGCCAGCAGAGTAAACAAGAAAGAGAGGACGAGGGGAGGGGGGGCAGCATCCGACACTTCCAGAAGGGTTGAATGCTGAACATACTCATTATGCTTTGGTCTTCATCACAACGGAGTCTGGAGGTATGGGCACTGTGACCGGTTATATGATTTATTTAACCAGTTCCGGACCGTCCTATAGCAGATTTACTGCTACAGGGTGGCCCTCCTGTGCAGGATCACGTTTATATATGTGGTTCTGCACTTCCGCCTGCAGGGGGCACATGCTCACCCCTGGCTGCAGGTGCCAGGCAATGTATGTCCGCCTGGCAACCGCCGAACGTTGGTAGAACAACAGAACAGAGATCTGAATATGTAAACAAGGCAGATATCTGTTTTGACAAAGGGGAAGGGATGGATTTTGTGGGGAGTTTGAGGGAACAAAATCCATCTCTTCCCTTAGTAAAAGCAGCACACACAACACAAAAGCACCGGCTAGGCACACAATTAACCCTTTGATTGCCCTATATGTTTAACCCCTTCCCAGCCAGTACCATTAGCACAGTGACAGTGTATATTTTTAGCATTGATCACTTTTAGTGTCACTGGTTCCCTCAAAGTGTCAAAAGTTTCAGTTAGTGTCCAAATGCCCGCTGCAATATTGCAGTCCTGCTATAAGTCACTGATCACTGCCATTACTAGTTAAAAAAATAAAGAAAAACTCCAAATATATGTGCCCACACACATATATATATATATATATATATATATATATATATATAAACATACATGCATACACTTTTTTTTTTTTTCGTTTTTCTTTTGAATAGCGGCAGAGTCATTTAAAGTCATGCAGAGACGTGTCACAACAGACAAGAAGTTGCTGCCAACTGTGTAATAGAATGTGCAATCCACACTCATCCTCTAATTACAGCTGAACAATCCCTGTGCTGCAGATGATTGGACAGGATCTGAGCAGTGCAATACCTGACATACACAGTGAAGCAGCTTTACAGGAGTGTAAGGCACATTGCATCCAGGATATGAGCTCACAGCTCCTGACACAATGCTGTCTTGTAACACACAACAGACCTGAATTGTGATGAGACATTGGAAGGAGACATGGCTTGTCCCATTGGCTCATTACCTTGATATTTGGACGTGTGAATACAGGCATTACCGGGACAGCACATGGTTTCGGAGAAGAGATTGTACAAGCTGCTAATAATATTTTAATATCTGGACTGACTGCTGTGGACGAAACACATCTGAAAGGAAAGCCGTACCCGGACTGAGATTTAAAGCGGTAATAAACCGAAAAACAAAAATGTAATACATTGCAGCCAATGCCGGGGCAAGGTGATCCAGCGCCCAGGGCAAAGATGCAAAACTGTGCCCCCCCCTTCCTTGGGGTTAGGGTCAGGGCGCCCACATCCCTGCAAAAAAACCACTGCGCCCAGGGCAGCAGCTCCTCCTGCCCCCCCCCTTCTCCCGGCCCTGATTGCAGCTTACCAATCAATAAATGTGGTGGCTGCAATCGTTTTTTTTCCCCCTCTGTTTTTACCTTGCGATCTGGCCAGTGACATACCTCCTGTAGTAGGGGGAATGAGGGGATGGGGAAATGGGAGGGGGGGGGGGTTGAGTTGTGTTAACCACTTAAGCCCCGGAAGATTTTACCCCCTTCCTGACCAGGGGGTATTTTGCGATTCGGCACTGCGTGACTTTAACGGACAATTGCGCGGTCGTGCGATGCTATACCTAAACGAATTTGACGTCCTTTTTTTCCCCACAAACAGAGCTTTCTTTTGGTGGTATTTGATCACCTGTGCGTTTTTTTGATCATGCGCTATAAACAAAAAAAGAGGGTCAATTTTGCAAAAATAACAATATTTTTCAAATTTTTTTATATGAAATTCCCCCCCAAAAAATGTAAAAATCTAAATTTTTTAACATTTTCGGCCAATTTGTTTTATCCTACCTATGTTTGGTAAAAAAATCACAAAAAGCGTATTTTGATTGGTTTGCGCAAAAGTTATTGCGTTTACTAACAAAGGGAAAGATTTTTGTCATTTTTTTTTTTAACGCGTGGTGAGCTGCGATTTTTTTTGCGGTACTGCGACATTGCGGCGGACAGATCGGACCCTTGACGGACATTGACACTTTTGGGGTTACCAGTGACATTTCTACAGTAATCAGTGCTATACATTTGCACTGTTACTGTAAAATTACACTGGCAGCGAAGGGGATAACTTTATTTGAGAGGGAGGGGTGGTGTGTGTCCCTAGGGGCGTGATTCTAACTGTGATTGGCTGTGGCTTGAGCTGTAGAAACAGTGATCAACGGTCCTACATAGTAGAACCTTATGATCACTGTTTCTACACAAGGGAGAATGACAGGCGGCTTGTTTACATCAGCCGCATGCCTTTCTCCCTCTGCACCGACGATCGCCGAGTGACCGGTGGACATCGGGTCCGCCGGTCACACGCGCGGGGGGGTGGGTCCGTGACCGCGCGGGAGCAGGAGTGCGCCCAGAGCCTCACAGACTAGTGACGTACCCATACGTCACTTTGCCTGTGAGGGGCTGACTGCGGCGGCGGTCGGCAAGTGTACTTGCGGCGGTCGGCAAGTGGTTAACTGACAATTGTGCGGTTGTGCGACTGTACCAAAACAAAATGTACATCACCCCCCCCCCCCCAAATAGAGCTTTCTTTTGGTGGTATTTGATCACCTCTGCATTTTTTATTTCTTTCACTATAAACAAAAAAAATAAAAATACAGACAATTTAAAAAAATAAAACAATATTTCTTACTTTCTGCTATAAAACACATCCAATAAAAAAATGTAAATTTTCTTCATCAATTTAGGCCAATATGTATTCTGCTACATGTTTTTGCAAAAAAAATAAAAAATCCCAATAAGTATGTATTGATTGGTTTGCGCAAAAGTTATAGCGTCTACAAACTATGAGATATTTAAATTTTTCCTAGTAATGGGGACCATCAGCGACTTATAGCCTAAATGCGATATTGTGGCAGGTATTCGGACACTGACACTTTTTTGGAACCAGTGTGACTAATATAGTGATCAGTGCTAAAAATATGCACTGTCACTGTACTAATGGCACTGGCTGGGAAGGGGTTATCATCAGTGGTGATCCAAGGAATAACTGTATGCCTAGCCGGTGTTTTTTTCAGTGTGGGAGGTGCTTTTACTATGGGAAGGCATGGCTCCATGTCCCTGCTTTTCAGGAACACAGGATCTCTACTGACAGAATGGTGATCTGCCTTGTTTAATCAAATACATATGTCTTAAAAAAAAAATCTTTAAAGCGTTAGCAGCGCTCCCTGAGTGTAAAAACACTGTGTGCCTATAGATTTAGGCTGGGTTCACACTATTGCGATGTCAGACATTGCATGTGATGCGCACCGCATTGCTGTTCCCATACGATGTCTGTGTGATGCAAATTCAGCCATACAGTTTGTATGGCTGGATTTGAATCTCATTCAGACAAAAATGGTGCAGGACCCTTTTTTGGTCTGCACTGGAATCGGATCGCATCGCTGTTCCCACCTATGCGATATGATTTCTGCTCCATTTGACAGTTGCACTGCGATCTGCAAACCCATCTGGAGGTGTCATTAACTTTGCATTGACACCCCCAGTGGTTCGCATAGAGCAGTGTGAACTGCCTGCCAGAGACATGCGATGCGGGAACCTGCACTTGAATCGCGCTGGTTCCCACATCGCAATAGTGTGAACCCAGCTTTAATGTCTATAAATAGCAATATTCTCATGTAATCCACAGTAGAGGAGTGTATTCAGTGGAGAAGTATTCCGGTATCCCTTCTCACCAGACACTGACCAGATCCCAGTATAATCACGCACTAACTTTTAAAACATCCTCCAATGATAGATCTCACACTTAAAGTGGATGTAAACCCCATTCATGAAAACTGACCTGGGCACATATATCTGTAGTGTTTGTTTACTTATCTCCCTCCACAGCCCTAAGTCCTGTGTCTTTCTGCTACTCTGTGATCAGAATGATAACTTCTGACAAGTTCTCCAACACAGGAGATAAAAGCAGCTAGAAATTTGTTTTAAGGTGGGCGCATAGAGACAGATTAGCAGAAAGCTGGTCTATTCACAGCACAGCTCTGCATGTATTTTCCTTCCTCTGCCTATGTGGAGGGAGAGGGGGGGGTGTGCCTTTCCTCCAATCAGCTGTCACACAGTGTATGCCCAGACTCCACACCCAGTGCTGGAACAGGAAGAAAGGAGAGAGGGGGGGGGGGAGAGAGAGGAGGGGGGAGGGAGAGGTGGGGGGAGAGCGAGGGAGAAGTGGGGGGAGAGAGGGAGGGGGAAGGGAGAGGGAGAGGAAGAGGAGAGGGAGAGAAAGAGAGGGGGGAGAGAGAAGGAGGGAGGAGAGAGAGGGGGGAGAGAGAGAGAGAGAAGAGAGGGAGAATGAGAGAGAAGAGAGAGGGGGAGGAGAGATGGGGGGAAGAGAGAGAGGAGAGCGAGAGAGAGAGGGGGGGGAGAGGGGGGAGAAAGGGGGAGAGAGAGAGGGGGGAGAAAGAGAGAGGGGGAATGAGAGAGGGGGGGAAAGAGAGTGGGGAGGGGGAGAGAGGGGGGGGGAAGAGAGAGGGGGAGAGAGGGGGAAAGAGAGAGGGGGGAGAAAGGGAGAGAGGGGGAAAGAGAGAGGGGGAAGAAAGGGAGAGAGGGGGGAATAGAGTGGGGAGGGGGAGAGAGAGGGGGGAGAGAGGGGGGGAGAGAGGGGGAAAGAGAGAGGGGGAGAGAGGGGGAAAGAGAAAGGGGGAGAGAGGGGGAAAGAGAGAGGGGGAGAGAGGGGGAAAGAGAGAGGGGGAGAGAGGGGGAAAGAGAGAGGAAAGAGAGAGGGGGAGAAAGAGAGAGAGAGGGGGGAAAGAGAGAGAGAGGGGGAGAGAGGGACAGAGAGAGAGGGGAGAGAGAGGGGGGAGAGAGAAAGAGAGAGAGAGGGGGGAGAGAGAGAGAGAGAGGAGGGAGAGAGGGGGGGGAGAGAGAGAGAGAGGGGGGAGAGAGAGGAGGGAGAGAGAGAGGGGGGGGGGAGAGAGAGAGAGGAGGGAGAGGGGGGGAGAGAGAGAGAGAGGGGGGAGAGAGAGGAGGGAGAGAGTGACATGTAAAAGAGGTCAAACAAACGTTTTTTTTAACTTGGTATACTAGCTGTCAAGTTTCAGCATCCAGAAGAGGTTTTCATACGTCCAGTGTACATGAGGCCTTATAAATGTTAGGTGTAGAACAACATACATCTCAAAATGCCAATACTTGAATCACTGCCTGCTATTTGGTTTTCCTCTCACTGCTCGCAGCTACCAGTGCTTTCATGGTGACTGTAGGCTCCGGCAGCGTGTCAATGTCACTCTAGGTTGCCGTATGGTCCCGCCCGTCCCGGTAAAACTGCTATAGAGCGGACCTTAAGTGGTTAATGCATTCTTTGCATTAAGGTAAAAAATGTTTAGGCATTAATTTTGGCCCCTCACCCCCCCCCCCCCTTATACTTACCCTAAGTCCCTACTCAACCCAGCGCTGTGCCATCTGCAGCTCTTCTCTCTCCTCACTTCTGGGTCTCGCTGGCTTTGCTTTTCCATTGGCTTCCCGTGCCATCATTCAAAGCCAGTAACAAGGGAGAAGGGGGGGCGGGGCCGAGTACTGCTGTCTGTGTCAATGGAGGTAGCAGCGGGGCTTGGGAGTGAGCTAATACAAGTGCTCCCGTGCGAAGCGGCTTGGGGGGAACCCGAAAAGAGGAGGTTTGGGGCCACTCAGGTTAGTATAGAGATTTTTGTTATTGAAAAAAAAATCCTTTACAACCTCTTTAAATGTATTAGCAGATTTAATTACACTAACAAACGGATCCCAATCCAGCGGACACTTTATAATCAGTTACAGCAAACAGTTTTTTATTCCTTTTGGGATAAAGGTTTTGCATGAATACATAAAAGCTGATCATTGTAAGCACCCCAGCCAGTGTTAAGTGGTTCATCTCATCTGTGTTAACTGACACATTCTACTGGAGAGCTTGAGCTGTCATCCCAGAAGGAAGCCTCCTCTAAATATGATGCACAAGAATGCCCGCAAACAGTTTGATGAAGACAAGCAGACAAAGGACATGGATTACTGGAACCATGTCCTGTGGTCTGATGAGACCAAGATAAACTTTTTTGGTTCAGATGGTGTCAAGCATGTGTGGCGGCAATCAGGTGAGGAGTACAAAGACAAGTGTGTCTTGCCTACAGTGAAGCAGGGTGGTGGGAGTGTCATGGTCTGGGGCAGCAGGCTCCAGGGAGCTACAGTTCATTGAGGGGACCATGAATGCCAACATATACTGTGACATACTGAAGCAGAGCATGATCCCCCTCCCTTCGGGGACAGGGCCCCAGGGCAGTATTCCAACATGATAACGACCCCAAACACACCTCCAAGATGACCACTGCCTTGCTAAAGAAGCTGAGGGTAAAGGTGATGGACTGGCCAAGCATGTCTCCAGACCTAAACCCTATTGAGCATCTGTGAGGCATCCTCAAATGGAACGTGGAGGAGCGCAAGGTTTCTAACATCCACCAGCTCTGTGATGTCGTCATGGAGGAGTGGAAGAGGACTCCAGTGGCAACCTGTGAAACTCTGGTGAACTCCATGCCCAAGACAGGTAAGGCAGTGCTGGAAAATAATGGTGGTCACACAAAATATTGACACTTTGGGGCACGATTTCTCCCACTGACACCAACAATGGGACATTATTCCTCCCCATGACACCAGCAATGGGGACCTATTCCTCCCACTGACACCAATAATAAAGCCTTACTCCTTACACTGACACCAGTGATGGAGCACTATTCCTCCCCTTGACACCATTGAAGGGGCACTATTTCTCTCCCTGACACCATTAAAGGGGCACTATTCCTCCCACTGACACCAACAATGGGGCACTATTCCTCCCACTGACACCAACAATGGGACATTATTCCTCCCATAACACCAACAACGAGACATTATTCCTCCCCATGACACCAACAATGGGGCACTATTCCTTCCACTGACACCAATAATAAAGCCCTATTCCTTACACTGACACCAGTGATGGGGCACTATTCCTCCCCTTGACACCATTGAAGGGGCACTATTTCTCTCCCTGACACCAACAATGGGGCACTATTCCTCCCACTGACACCAATGATGAAGCCCTATTCCTTAAACTGACAATGATGGGGCACTCTTCCTCCCACTGACACCAATGATGAGGGACTATTCCCTCTACTGACACCAACATTGAGGCGCTATTCCTCTTACTGACAATAGTGATGGGGCACTATTGCTAAAAATACCAACAACAACAGGGCACTATTCCTCCTAACAACTTCAGGTGCAATGTCAAGTTTTACTCCCACTGGCCACCAAGCTCTACACTCTCCTGCTAGCAACATGCTCCTTAGCGCATGAGCAATGCTGCACACCTGATTGGCTCCTTGCACTGCTTCTCCCTCTTCCAGTTTGAGCTCTGGAACAGGAGATGGCAAGAAGTTGATACCAGGTCTGGTTCAGACACTTCCACATCGGGTTTAGAATTTCAATGAATGGTTTCGGGTACGAGGACAATTGATGCACTCTGGTCTAGATTCTGTAAGGCCACAGTACAGCAATGTCCCCGTCTTAGCGATTATTATCTTGCTTGACATTTAAACCAAAATACAGCTTAGAGATATAAACCCCGCCAGCCCCGCAGCCACGTATTTTTAGTCTCTCTTAAACAAACAGGCTCCGTTAAACTTTGCCACCAAATATAGGCAATATCCCAGTGAGAAAGTTTCATCATCAGTGTGCTAACTTGTTTACTGCATTCGGATTCTTGGAAAGAGAGGCAGGAGGGCATTTTACGGTCTGTGGCTCAATGTACATATAAAAGCATAGAACAAAAACACAAAAAAAAAAAAACTTACAATGCAGATAACCTTCAGAATACAGCCGTGCTCAGTTTTTGTATCTATGATTTGCATTTCGCAGCGCTCATTAAAGTAGTGCAAAGACTGTAAATAATTATAAACTCGTGCTGCAAGAACACAATATCTTACTGCAGACCTTGACCCCCATTTTGCTAATCTCCTAATTTAATCTTTACACTCCCCCCTGTAACAGAAATGAATAGTCGTTTTTTTTTTAAATTAAACATCTCTTTAGGACTCATGCACACAGATGTTAAAATGTCACCTTTGTATCTGTAGGATCATATAAACATGGATAAAACTTAAAGGAGAAGTATGGCCAAAGTTTTTTTGGCCATACTCATATGGAACATGAGTGCAGTTTCTTCTGCACTCCTGTGCCCCCCTTTTTCCGGTAAAGCTTGCAGTTGGCTGACGTCACACAGCTGGTCCAGGATCTACCCAGGTGCCTGGACCGCCATCTACCGAGAGCTAGCGAAAGCTCCTCCCACCCCCTCCAGAGCCAGACACTCCAATGAGCGCCGGAAGGGGGGGGGGAGAGAGTAGAGAGCCAATGAGAGACATTCATGGTTCTCTGCTCAGAGCAGAGGTGAGAACTGAGCGATCAGCATCGTTTTAGCGCTCAGCTCTCAGTGCAGAGCCAGCGGGGAGAGAGGAGAGCCGGTAACAGACAGTCTTGGCTCTCTGCTCAGAGTAGAGGTGAGAACTAAGCAATCAGCGGAGTTTCATCATTCAGTTCTCAGTACAGAGCCGGCGGGGAGAGAGGAGAGCCGGTAACAGACAGTCCCGGCTCTCTGCTCAGAGCAGAGGTGAGAACTGAGTGATCAGCATAGTTTCAGCGTTAAGCTCTCAGTGCAGAGCCAGTGGGGAGAGTAGAACGCCAGTGACAGACAGTCCCAGCTCTCTGCTGAGAGCAGAGGTGAGAACTGAGCAATCAGCGGAGTTTCATCATTCAGTTCTCAGTGCAGAGCCGGCAGGGAGAGAGGAGAGCCGGTAACAGACAGTCTTGGCTCTCTGTTTAGAGCAGAGGTGAGAACTGAGCAATCAGCGGAGTTTCATCATTCAGTTCTCAGTGCAGAGCCAAAGGGGAGAGAGGAGAGCCGGTAACAGACAGTCCCGGCTCTCTGCTCAGAGCAGAGGTGAGAACTGAGTGATCAGCATCGTTTCAGCGTTAAGCTCTCAGTGCAGAGCCAGTGGGGAGAGAAGAACGCCAGTGACAGACAGTCCCAGCTCTCTGCTGAGAGCATAGGTGAGAACTGAGCAATCAGCAGGGTTTCATCATTCAGTGCAGAGTCGGTGGGGAGAGAGAAGAGCCGGTAACAGACGGTCCCGGCTCTCTGTTCTTAATGAAGGAGAGACCTTAAGCGATCAGCGGCATTTCATTTCTAAGTTCTCAGTGCAGAGTTGGCGGGGAGAGTAGAGAGCCGGTGACAGACAGTCCTGGCTCTCTGCTTAGAGCGGAGGTGAGAACTGAGCGGTCAGAAGCGTTTCATCGCTCAGTTCTTAGTGCAGAGCCAAAGGGGGAGGGGGGGGGGTAGAGAGCCAGTGACAAACAGTCCCTGCTCAGAGCGGAAGTGAGAACTGAGTGATCAGCGGCGTCTCATTGCAGAGTCGGCGGGGAGAGTAGAGAGCCGGTGACTGACAGTCCTGGCTCTCTGCACAGAGTGGAGGTGAGAACTAAGCTATCAGCAGCAATTAATCGCTCAGTTCTCAGATCAGGGCCAGTGGGGAGAGTAGACAGCAAGCGACTGACAGTCCCGACTCTCTGCTCAGAGCGGAGATGAGAACTGAGCGATTAGTGGGGTTTCATCACTCAGTTCTCACTACAGAGCTGGCAGGGGACAGATGCAGCATTGGATCAATGCTGCATCCACCTAGGTAAGTATAAATGTTTATTTTTAAATCCCAAAGTACTCTTTTAAATGCATAAGAATAACAATACAACGTATACATTTTTTTTTTTTTTACTTTATGCAGTAACCAAAATCATAAATTATGGAGTACATATCCCATAGTACCGTGCTGACTGCAAGTGGAGATTCCTGTACTGACTCCGCCTCCTCTCACCGCCTCTGTAGTTCAGAAGGCAGGGTCTGTGAAATGTACACCTCACAACTTTTTGAGATGGGAAAGAGGGACACCTGATAGCAAAAGTATGTAGGCATAGGACACCCCCCGCCACGCCCCCTTAAAGGACTACATATCCCATAGTACCATGCTGACTGCAAGCAGGGATTCCTGTACTGACTCCACCTCCTCTGTAGTTCAGAAGGCAGGGTCTGTGAAATGCATACCTCCTAACTTTTTGAGAGATGGGAATGAGGGACACCTATTAGCAAAAGTATATAGGCATAGGACACACCCCCTTGCCACACCCCTTAAAGGAGATTTTTTTTAACACTATTATTCCTTTATGCTGACTTTTGAAATTTACTAATACAGAAATTTAGCAATTGAATCAAAGGTTTAGCACTAACAAATACTTTTTGAAACCTAAAATGTGAATTTTATATACAACTATAGACATCAGACCAAAAGGAGGGACAAACGAGAATGAAAGAATGACAGAGGGGCTATGTTCCAAATCAGGGACAGTCTCTCGAAATCAGGGACAATTAAGAGTTATGGAAATGTGTGACACAGCGGTGCCTCTCCACAGGGTCTAGTGACTTCGTGTCACAGAATTGAAGAAAGTAAATGTGTGGAGATCGTCACAAAGTAACTTGACAAACTTCAAGAGTGCTCAGATTACCAGGAGTCTGCTAGAAGTAATCGGAATACAGTGTGGAAATGAATATATGATTTTATATTTTGACCATAGATATGCTTTAAGAAAAACTATGACACATTCACATTATTAAACAAATAAAATAATTTCCAACATTCCTCAAACTTTTTCCATTAGGGAGTTCTTGTTGAGTTGAAGTTGCTGTGCTGCAAGGCCGGGACACCATAATTAGCGATGTATCCATTGAGCGAAAAAAAATAGCGACTTGCATCAGGTGACCATGTTGCTCTGAAAAGTCTTGCACAACATAAGGAATGTTTTGAAAATAAACATGATTGTGAAATGGAAATTGTACTGTAGCTGTGTAAATAATAATGATTAAAGAGGACATGTCAAAAGCTAAATAAACTGATTCTAGTGGAACTTGAAAGTAAAAAGGAATACACTAAAACAGGGGTGGGGAACCTTTTTCTGCCAAGGGCCATTTGGGTATTTATAAAATCATTCGGGGGCCGTACAAAATTACCAACTTAAAAATGTGCCTATTATATTTGGTAAAAAATGTAATTAACTCCCCTAATGTGATGGCTGCAACTGCTTCTCTTTGGTGAGGTGTGTGATGTTAGCTGGTATTGATGATGTTGCTACTCGCAACTGGTTTTCCAGGTTTGCGTCGGTCAGTCTGGAGCGCAGTCGACTTTGTGGTGGTACGTTTTGAAAAGAACTGCTGGCGGGTAATGCTGGTGGGTATATCTGGCTTGTACTGCTGTGGGTACTGCTGGCTCAGGCTGGTACTGCTGTGGGTATTGCCGATTCAGGCTGGTACTGTGCTGTAGGTACTGCCTTGGGTACTGCTGGCTCAGGCTGGTACTGCTGGCTGGTACTGCTGGCTCAGGCTGGTACTGCTGGCTGGTATTACTGTGGGTACTGCTGGCTGGTACTGTGCTGTAGGTACTGCTGGCTGGTACTGTTGTGGGTACTGCTGACTCTGGCTGGTACTGCTGTGGGTACTGCTGGCTCTGGCTGGTACTGCTGTGGGTACTGCTGGCTCTGGCTGGTACTGCTGTGGGTACTGCTGGCTCTGGCTGGTACTGCTGTGTGTACTGCTTGCTGGAAATGCTGGCTAGCAGCGGCGCCATGTTGGAGGAAGAGGCAATGTTTCCTGTATTGGTCACAGGCAGAGTGCATTTGATATCACTCTGCCTGTGACTCACTCAGACTGTCAGAACGGAGCCGGAACTATACAGGAAGCATTGGCTCCGTTCTGACAGATCAGCTGAGAGACACAGACTCAGCTGCACAGGGGGCAAGACCAAATGACCTCGAGGGCCGCATACGGCCCCCGGGACATAGGTTCCCCACCCCTGCACTAAAACAAGTAAACCTACAGTATATTCTGTACAGCTTTAGGCTCCGTTCACATGTGGGCGTTTTGGGGCGTTTTTCTGCTCTAGGATCAGCTCTCAAAACACCCAACAAGACAAATCCTATTCATTTCAATGGCCCCTGTTCACATCTGAGCGTTTTGACGCTGTAAGCAAAACGCCCAACGCTCAAAAAAGTACATGAGCTTCTTTTTGGGCAGATTGCAGGCGTTTTCCATTGGTTTCTATTCAATCTAAAAACGCCTGCACAAAAAACGCCTGTAAGAACGCCTGTAAATCGCGGTAAAAAACGTGCGAAAACGCTACGCTCAGGTGTGAATGTAGCCTTATTGTCTAGTGCAGCCTTTTTCAACCAGGGTGCCTTCTGTTTTTTTTCTGGCGTGCTTTGGCAAAATGACTAAAATTTGCCCAAAAATTCCCGACTTTTAGTTACTCAAAGCCAAAGGTGTTCATTGCGCACCATTACAACCTTCTAGCCATCAGTGCCCTAACAACCAAAAATGTCATTGGTTGATAAGGGGGGCATTGGGTGACTGCACAGCACCCTTGTTTGCCCTTTCCCTGCCCTTCTCCATTAGCACTGGAGTCCAGAGTTGTATAAAGTACTCGAAACCCATACTTGAGTAAAAGTACAAGTGCTCGATCAAAAAGTGACTTGAGTAGAAGTGGAAGTGCTCGATCAAAAAGTGACTTGAGTAGAAGTACTAAAGTATCCAACATTTTTTGTACTTAAAGCGGAGTTCCGGGCACAGATCTCATTTTTTGATGAACATACCCCCGGGACAGTCAGGGCTAGCACATTCCACAATGGCTAGCCTCTGATCTGTCCCGGTTCGCACTTACCTGCAAGAAGAAATACTTACTTTGAAAATTTCTTCCACAGCGTTTCCATCTCTCTTGTGGGCAGCTGAAGCCGGCGTGGTCCTCTTCAGTGTCTTCTTCCGCGTCTTCTTCTCCCAGAATGCGCCGCACCGGCCCCTCTCGTCACTTCCGGTGCGGCGCCGCATTCCTAAACAGCTTCTGGGCATGCCCAGAAGCTGTTTAGCAGGGGAATGCGGCGTCGCCCGGAAGTGACGTGCGGGGCCGTCGCATTGATTCCTGGCAGCGATGACGTTCAGCTCCCAGGAATCATCGCGAGGCAGGAAGTGACGGGGTGAGCCGTGGCGCTGGAGGAGGAAGTACCCTGAGGTGAGTATATACGATCTTCGATTACAAGGTGAGTGTACAAAAAAAAAAAAAAAATAACTATCCAATTCCTTTTCAGGTTATGTGTAGCTAGCGGAGGGGCACAAAAAAAAAAATATCGATTTTGTGCCCGGAACTCCGCTTTAAGTATTGCAAGTAGTTTTTTTAAAAATTCAGAGCTCAGTGGAAGCACCCAACTGCCCTACGTAGTTGCTTGTGGGTTCCTGCTAAGTGTTTTGCAACTTTCCTTTAGAAAGTTGAACTTAGGAATTTTAAGGGACCTCAGTTACAGGTTTGAAGATTCCCTCTGGAAAATTAGGTAAAGGATATTTATACTGACAACTTTTTTCCCCCCTTTTTTAGCTCTGGCTGGAATTTAGGTGGACGAAGAGAAGCCAGATATTTTAACTTTTCTGACTAGAAAGTAAGAGTACAGGGTGTGGAGAAAACCTGTGCTAGTTCACCAAGGATGGAGATACAACCAGTGTGTCTTCATTGGGGAGCAGTAGGATTGCAAATATTCTCTAATATCCATCAACACTAACAAATTAAGGGCTCGTTTACACTTACGGTTTAGCTACTGCTTTTCGGAGGGCTGGCGCAAATGTAAACTAGCCCTAAGAAGAAAACCCCTATCCACTGCAGACGAGCAATCAGGCTGGTAACAGCAGTAAGGTGGTAGGTGTGCAGGGCTTTTATGAACTAGGGCAGCCTTTCTCAGCCAGGATTTCATGGAACCTTAAGGTTCCTTAAGAGTTTGCTAGGTGCTCCTTGAACAATGGGCAATTTAATGGGTTAACCCATCAGCATTAGCAAATTAAGAGCCGTTTACCCTTGCAAGTGGGAAGGGTGGTAAAAAAAAAAAACCACACAGTTAATTTACTATGGACTGCTCTTCAGAGGCCTGGCCTAAGTGTAAAGTAACCCTAAGAAGGGAACCCCTATACAATGCCGACGAGCAATCAGGGGCCCAGAGACAGCAGAACACAAGTGAACTGGATAGGAGGAGTGGCGGGGCAGCATACAGAGGAACCAATCTCCTCCATTTTCCTTGTGCAGCTACAGGAGGAAAAAGGAGGACAGTGATTTCTCTACATGCCGCCCCCACCGCCCCTCCTATCCAGGTGTACAGGGGAGCCGCACAAGTTGCAACCCCTGCAACCCCTGTAGTTACGCCCCAGGCTGTAGTAATGTCAGAAGGTTAGTACAGCAGACACTTTGTTTTCATTCAACCCAGTGGCAGTGTGTACCAAGCTTTAGGCATAACAGAAGTTAAGACGGACTTGTGCAACTTTGGTATGCAAAAATATTACACTTAAATATTACCTTAACCCAAAAACATGTATTATATTGGAACATGCCAGTTCTTGGATGTGGTGACTGCATTTGTTTTCTTTTTTTAGGCTTTCTTCCCCCATTTAATTTTCACCTGCTGATCCAACAAATTTTACACTTAAAGTGTTATTAAAGTCATTTTATTTTGTAATTAAAACAACAAACATGGTATTCTTACCTACTCTATGCAGTGGTATTGCACAGGGGAGCCCTGATCCTCTCCTCTTCTCAGGTCCCCTGGCCGCGATCTTGGTTCCTCCTGCTATGGGGCACACAGTGTCTGCTCGCTCCTGAGCTGTGTGTCTACAGATTCACATTCCATAGACAAGCAGAGCGAGCTTAGTCCCGCCCCCACTCCCTTGCTCAATTTGATTGACAGCAGCAGAAATGCATTAAGGTAAAAAAATGTTTTAAGCTTTAGCATCAGTTTAACGTCTTATGCAATGTTTCGTTTGGGGGGCAGCAAAAACACACTATTGAGCCATGTTTTTACGACCACCCCAATTGCTCCCCAGAACTGCATGAAGATGCCATAAAAAGCATTGCAGTGCAACAAAAATGAACCCCCAATATTTTTGGTGGGCAGTACTGCCTGCCGTATGTGACCCATTACAATGCATGCGGTTGTGGTGCGATAGTGCAGGTTTTTTTATTGGGGCAAGGTAGCGACATAACGCCTTCTCACTGCCTGCCAAACATCATTTGAAAAGTGATCCACCTCAGATTTCTCTTCAGAGAGAGAAGCTTGGGTACAAAAAACCCTTGGGGTGGCTCCACTCAATGGGGATGTAATGGTTGCACAGGTGCACTAGCAAATCTAGACAAATTCAAATCTTTTACTGGCCAGCTTGGTCTGTTCAAGGAAGTAAAAATAGCCGACCAACTGGCTGGATCACCAGAAGTAAATAAAGAGAAAAGGCTTAGAAAAGGATAACGAATGCAGCCACCACATTTAAAAATTGGTAATCTGCAATATATGACATTTTTGTTTTAGGGTTTAGGTACGCTTTAAGAAAAAATAAAAAAAAATAACTTTTCACTTATCTAACAATGTTTCTTTTCACCTGCAAATACTCTTCACTTTGGTCAGGAAATATCTTTGCCACTCCAGTAAAGCAAAATTGGGTACATTACCATTTGCCCTGGTGGTATACAGGGTGCGTCTATAAAGTTTGGTGAATGGTACCAGAAAACAAACAAAACAGGAGATACAAATTACCTTTCATGGCCTTCAAAATAATCGGAATCCTTCACAACACGCTTTTGGCAACGTTCATAAAGCTTCTGGAAACTGTCAGCAAAGGCCTCCTTAGGAATTGATCACGAAACCGCTGTCACACATTCTTGGATTGCCACCACATTCGCCGTTCATGACACTCTTCAGGCGGGGAAATAGAAAAAAGTCTGCAGGCGCCAGATCAGGAGAGCACGGTGGATGATCGAGAACAAGTACCCGTGCTGAGCCAAGAATTGGCGCACACAGATCGCACAGTGAACGGGTGCGTTATAGTACAGCAACATCCGCTGTCCAGTCCTGTGCAATTCTGGGCAATTTCGGTTTGCCATCTTGTGTGGCACAAACCAGGAACAGATCTTCCACTTACCCAAATCTTCGTGGACGATGGTGCGCACCGTGTCCTTGCTAATGCCCAATTTCTCCGCCATCAATTAAAGTCAGCTGCCGATCTCGTGCCAGCATTTGTCGCACTTGCTGGATCCTGTCTGGGGTTCTGATAGTCGACAGCGGACACACAACGTGGCTCATCCTTTGAACCACATTATCTGCTCACAGCTTCCGTGCCGTACACTTGCACCAACATTTCATGCGTCTCTGTTTTCCCCAATTTGTAGCAGAACTTGATGTTCACTCGTTGCTCCATTGCACTTTGACCCTACCTCTCACACTGACCACATTCGACTGCCCGCAACGGGTTTACCCGTTGTACTCCACGCTAGGTGGCGCTTCTTGATGTGTTTCTGGATAGCCATGTGCATGCGTGTGCACTTGGCCCATCACGTGTCACGTGTACTCCACGCTAGGTCACGTGTACTCCACGCTAGGAGGCGCTTCTTGATGTGTCTCTGGATATCCATGTGCATGCGTGGGCACTTTGCCCATCTTGCCGTTGAGTTATTGGACAATCAAGTTAGTAAGGCAACTAAGGCATTTTGACACACTGATATGGTAAACTTGGTTCAATGTTATATACTCGAAGGAGTATTGAGTTCCTGGACCATATTTATGATATGAGTTGGCTTTATTAATAATATATCAATGATAAGCAAGCTGAACTATTCTATGCAGTTAAAAGTGTTTGCCTGATATTTGAAAGTTTGGTATCTATATTTCTATCATGATAGGTTTTGTATTATGTAAGTTTGTATAAAGTAAGATGGTTTTTCGAGGGAGTCCTTTTTCTTTGTCCTTTTTCTTTTTTGTATGTTTTTATTTCCTTAATAAAATGAGATTGAAAAGAGTTATTGGACCATTAAAGCGGAGTTACGGCCACAAAATCGACCTAATCGATTTTGGGCCATCCGCTTGCTCTTGGTCACCTGAAAAACAAATGGATAGTTATGATTTTTTTGTTTTTGTTTACTTACCTTGTTATTGAAGAACAATATACTCACCTTTCTTCCACTTCCTCCCTCTGCGGCCACGGCCCGCGCCGTCACTTCCTCTTTGCATTGATTCCTGGGAGCTGAACGTCATCGCTCCCAGGAATCAATGCGCCTGCACCGGCCCCGCTCGTCACTACCGGTGCGGCGCCTCATTCCCTGCTAAACAGCTTCCGGGCATGCCCAGAAGCTGTTGAGGGATGATGCGCCCGCACCGGAAGTGACGAGCGGGGCCGGTGCAGGCGCATTTTGGGTGAAGAGGACACGGAAGAGGATGCAGAAGAGGACGCGCTGGCTTCAGCTGCCCACATCCGAGACGGCAGTGCTGGAGAAGAAATTTTTAAGCTAAGTATTTCTTCTAAAAGGTAAATGCGACCTGGGACAGTACAGAGGCTATCCATTGTGGAATGTACTAGCCCTGACTGTCCCGGGGGTATTTTTAGCTAAATTTCACCCCCATTTACCAAACTTTTTAGACACCCCTCGTATTTTGTCCCCCTCTAGACTAAACCCATTGGAGATTCTGAGGTTGAACTTTACAGATACAAGAGTCCTTCAAAGCAGGTTAACAATATGACAAATAGGAAACTGAAAGTGAAGGTTTTAATTAACCAATATATGTATATTAAACCTGGAATGGTGGAGGTGGGAAGTTTGCGCTCTTATATGGTCATAACATCTGCTGGTTTTCTTGTGTACATGCTACAAGAGGTGTTTGTATGCCCCAGAGGTTAGATCTCAGCGTAGTTTCACAATAATTATTCATCCTATAATACCTGGGCATGCTGTTTCCATTACTGACAACGAAAGGAGACATGTGGATTGCTTTATCTGCTCTCTGCAATAATTAACATCATCTGCAATTAGTCGTGACCAGCATCATATGAAACCAATAAAGAAGCACATGTGCATGTTTACAGTGGGCGGCAAAGGTCACTCTGGTGGCAGCTTGAAAGATTAATGTGAAGAGTTATTATTTAACATACTGATGCATCATTTATTCAGGATATAATCACATATGCACACAGTACGAGATAAATCCCTCCTGCGGCATTCTCATCCTCTTAATGGCCTTGAAACTTTGCATGCAACAATGTGAGCTAGTGTGCTCGCCGATTCCACCAACCCCTTCTCTCTGAGCTAGCTGCAGTCTTGTCCACACAGCTGCACATCAGAGAAACGTATGACAAGAGGATGCAGTCCCCCTCAGAAGCCCTGAGAGAAGCTATAAGAATAAGTTTTCATGACATAATCCATTCATCTCCTTTCCCAAGCAGAGTCTTCCCGCTGCTACCCTAAAGTGTTACTAAACACACAACAGTAAAATCAGTCTGTAAATGCAGTAAAGCATGCTTGTTATACTCACTGTGGAACCTAAGGGGTTAATCCTCTGCATTGTGTAAAAAAGGCTGTTTGATCCTGCCTTCTCTGATCCTCCCCTTCTTCCACTGTCCCCTATTCATCTGCTGACAGTACAGAGCCATAGGAGACACTCTACACATGAGCAGTTGTGTGTATATTGCTAGAGATTTTTTTTTTTTTTTATGAGGGAGGAGGGTGCATGTGATCAGCACAGGGCCAATCAGCACTGTCCAGACAGATGGTCAGGGCTCATGCAGCTTCATAGGACATGTAAAAAATATACAAAGTATATTCCTCGCGCCATGAGACTGGGAGGGGAATAAATATAATACCTGTGAGCCTACAAAACAACATGAATAAATGAGTTTGCAGCTGCTGTATAAACAAAAAAGTGCTGAGATATGAATGGTCTTATAGAAGATCAAATACAGCGCTTGCTGAAAAATATTGGCATTCACTATTTTCATCAAGCACTGTATTTGATCTTCTATAAGACCATTCATATCTCAGCTTCATAGGACAGTCAGAGGAGAATGAAAACTCCTCCTACAAGCTTTAACCAGACACTGACAGTGGTCACAAGACTGCTATATCATGCTGATGAGAGAAGGTATTTAGCAGTGTATATTTACTAAAATAATTGCATTTCCATGTTCAGTGTACTGTGTGAGACCAGATATAGTGAATGCAGAGTCCTGGGTTTGTAACAGTTTAATGCCAGGTGTCAGGGAACTATCGGAACCATCCATGCTCCTGACTCACTGCAGGAAACGAGACACTGCCGCACACTAATATTGTCACTATAGTCTGGGTTTATTGCATAGAGCAACCACAATCCACACAATAGCAGTCCCTACCCTAGGACTGCCCCCTTTAGCGCGTTTCACACAATATGGCTTAACCATTAAGTTCTCAGATTTTGCATATTCTCCCCCCAGCGAATTCCCTGCACTGCAGAAGTGATTGGTGGTGTGGGCTGCAAGAGAGTTTTGGAAACTTTACAATTAAAAAGGTTGTTAACCCAGTTGCAGGGCTTTGTATAATCCTGTGTGCCTCTGTCTCTGTGTTTTATAAAAAAAAATGCTGTATATACCTGATTTCAGTGTGCTGCTTGGCGATCACATGACTGGCTGGCTCTCTCCTCTCCACGTCTGACAGCTACAGGGGGCGGGGCTGAGATTCCTCTGCTAACGTCACTCGGGAGGAGAGCCGGTTGATCACGTGAGCACACTGCAATCAGGTATACACAGCATTTTTTTTATATAAAAAACAGAGACAGAGGCACACAGGCTTATGAGACAAACAGGATTATAAAACATAACAGTTATTTGAGCAGCAGGAGGGGCGGGCGGCAGTGACACGGAGCTAACAGGCAGGAAGGGGAGGGGGGAGGAGGACACAGGAGAGTAGAGAGCAGGGCTGCAGATGACAGAGGCACGTACACTGACCACGGTGTCAGGGCTCATCAGCCATGATACACTGTGGTCAGTTTACAGAGGGGAGGGTAGAAACTGACAGGATTAGCCAGGTTTTTTTAGGTGATAGAAAGGGCCACATGACACAGCACAAACACTGTGCTGTTTAACATGCTTTAAGGAAACCGATCAATTCTTTTTAGGGTAATAAAACACTTTAAGCCGTGTTGAAGGTGCAGTCCTACAAAAGGGACTGCTATTTTGTGGATTGCGGTTGCTCTATGGAGTAAACCCAGACTATAGTGACAACTAGAATAGGTTTTCATTTTGTTCTATCAGAAGCAAAAATGTAATTGCAACCAGGTAGCCAAGATCAAGCATGTAATGCTTAAAGCTGTGGTTCTCAACTCCGATCCTCAGGACCCACTAACAGGCCAGGTTTGCAAGATAACTGAAATACATCCCAGGTGATGTAATTTGCTACTCAGTGATTGCAGTATTCTAGTCTGTATCTCCCCAAGGTAATACTTAGAATCTGGCCTGTTAGTGGGTCCTAAGGACTCGATTTGAGAACCACTGGTTTAAAGGGTATCTTAAATTTTAAAATCATAAGATATTATTATTCTCTCTCCATTAGTTCTATTGTTGTCATTGCTTTCATCTATTTTGCTTCCTTTTCAGTTTTTTTAAACTACTGATCCCCAACTTCCTATCGTAGCCTGGCAAGGCTTCCTGAGTGGCTCTCTAAGCAAAAGCAGCATTGTCACCTAAGGATGTGTTCTCTCACTGTGGACTACAAGCAGATCTACCAATGTGCAGTAGGCTACCAGGTACTGGTTGTTAGTTGGTAGCACACGGCATCAAGGGATGTGTAGTCCAGGATAACCTGGCCAAATCACTAAAGAGATATTTCCAAGCTTTTGTGGTGCAGGTATATAATTGCATTCCCGTAGATTTGTAAAAGATGCAATACCCACCTGGAGTGAACAAACACTCTTTGACAGAAATGCTTTAAAGGAGTTGTAAAGTCAGAAGGTTTATTTATCTTAAAACATTCTATGCATTAAGATAAAAAAAACTAGGGATGCACCGATCCGACTTTTTTGGACCCGATATCGAATCGCCGATACCGATACTGGAACCGATCCGGAGCTACACACAAAGCAAGTGGCTGCAGTACAGAGCAAAGCCGCTGTTTCATGTGTACGGCTCCTCCATTCACAGGCGGAGTGCATCTGATATCACTCCGCCTGTAAGTAATGGGTGGCTGAGCCATTACTAAGCAAAAACCGGATCGGCCAGTGGATCAGTCAATGTTACCGATCCCCTGATCCAGCTATAATGGCCATATCGGCGCCGATATCCGATCCGAATATCGGATCGGTGTATCCCTAAAAAAAACCTTCTGTGTGCAGCAGCCCCCCTAATATTTACCTGAGCCCCCTCTCTGTTCAGCAATGTCCACGAGTCCCTCGGTCATCCGGGACTCTCTCTCCCGATCGGCTGAGACACAGCCACAGCACCATTGGCTCCCGTGGCTGTCAATCACAGTCAGTTCGCCAATAAGGAGAGAGGGGGTGGGGCCAAACGGCAGCTCCGTGTCTGAATGGACACATGGAGCTGCAGCTCGGCTCGGGTACCCTATAGCAACCTGCTTGCTATAGGGGCACTCGATAGGAGAGAGGGACCAGGAGCAACACAGAGGGACCCTAGAAGAGGAGGATCCGGGCTGCCCTGTGCAAAACCAACTGCACAGATGAGGTAAGTATAACATGTTTTTTATTAAAAAAAAAAAAAAAAAAAACGAGACTTTATAATGACTTTAAGCAACTCTGTCATTTAAACTAATATGTACATAAAGCTGCATCTGCAAAAACTGACTTTTCACTCTGTAGAATTCAGCCCCTTCCAGAAATAGGGTTGATATCCCTGGAGGTGTCTGTAACATGGAACAGGATTTGGCGTTGCTGGAAGATTGGTCAAAGCAGTGGAAATTGCAGCTCAATGTGTCAGAATGTAAAACAATGCATCTAGGGGAAAAGCAATCCCATGACAGAATACAACATTGCGTGTACGGTGTTGGCCAGCACTACAGAGGAAAAAGATCTGGGAGAACCTATTGCAGATGATTGTAAAATGAGCAAACAGTGTGGCATATCATTTAGTGTTGAGGCCAAATAATTCAATTTTATTCTCATCCGACCATCCTAAACGCACCTTGAAGATTCTGAGGCTACATGGAAAAGGTTATGGTCTGATGAGACTAAAATTGAATTATTTGGCCTCAACGCCAAATTATATGTCTGGCGAAAATTCAATACAGCTCATCATCCAAATACCACCATTCCTACAGTAAAGCATGGAGGTGGTAATATCCTGTTATGGGGGTGTTTATCTGCAGCAGGGACAGGAGAACTTGTCAGGATAGAAGGAAAAATGGATACCCTCAAATTCTTGAGGAAAATCTGCTGCCCTTTGCCAGATAGTTGTCAATGGGAAGAAGGCTTACTTTCCAACATGACAATGACCCAAAGCACACAGCAACAATGACCACACAGTGGTAGGAGGAGAAAAGGGGAATGTTCTTGCATGGCCTAGTCAGAGCCCAGACTTAAACCCCATTGAAAATCTGTGGAATGACTTGAGGACTGCATCCACAAATGGTCACCATCAAATTTAACTGAACTTGAGAAGTTATGCAAAGAAAAGTGGGCAACATTAATGTCTTAACCGCTGGCAACAAAAGTGAGTACACCCCCAAGTGACAATGTCCAAATTGGGCCCAAAGTGTCAATATTTTTTGTGGTCACCATTATTTTCCAGCACTGCCTTAACCCTCTTGGGCATGAAGTTCACCAGAGCTTCACAGGTTGCCCCTGGAGTCCTCTTCAACTCCTCCATGACGACATCACGGAGCTGGTGGATGTTAGAGACCTTGTGCTCCTCCACCTTCCGTTTGAGGATGCCTCACAGATGCTCAATAGGGTTTAGGTCTGGAGACATGCTTAGTCAGTCTATCACCTTTATCCTCAGCTTCTTTAGCAAGGTAGTGGTCATCTTAGACGTGTGTTTGGGGTCGTTATCATGTTGGAATATTGCCCTGTGGCCCAGTCTCCGAAGGGAGGGGATCATGCCCTGATTCAGTATGTCACAGTACATGTTGGCATTCATGGTTCCCTCAATAACCTGTAGTTTCCCAGTGCCGGCAGCACTCATGCAGCCCCAGACCATGACACTCCCACCACCATTCTTGACTGTAGGCAAGACACACTTGTCTTTGTACTCCTCGCCTGGTTGCCGCCACACACGCTTGACAACATCTGAACCAAAAAAGTTTGTCTTGGTCTCATCAGACCACAGGACATGGTTCCAGTAATCCATGTCTTTAGTCTGCTTGTCTTCAGCAAACCATGTGCAGGCTTTCTTGTGCATCATCTTTAGAAGAGGCTTCCTTCTGGGATGACAGCCATGCAGACCAATTTGATGCAGTGTGCGGCGTATGGTCTGAGCACTGACAGGCTGACCCCCCCAACCCTTCAATCTCTGCAGCAATGCTGGCAGCACTCATATTTCTATTTCCCAAAGACAACCTCTGGATAGTACGCTGAGCATGTGCACTCAACTTCTTTGGTTGACCATGGCGAGGCCTGTTCTGAGTGGAACCTGTCCTGTTACACTACTGTATGGTCTTGGCCACCGTGCCGCAGCTCAGTTTCAGGGTCTTGGCACTCTTCTTATAGCCTAGGCCATCTTTATGTAGAGCAACAATTCTTTTTTTCAGATCCTCAGAAAGTTCTTTGCCATGAGATGCCATGTTGAACTTCCAGTGACCAGTATGAGAGAGTGAGAGCAATAACACCGAATTTAACACACCTGCTCCCCATTCACACCTGAGACCTTGTAGCACTAACGAGTCACATGACACTGGGGAGGGAAAATGGCTAATTGGGCCCAATGACATTTTTATTTAAGGGTGCGCTCACTTTTGTTGCCAGTGGTTTAGACATTAATGGCTGTGTGTTGAGTTATTTTGAGGGGACAGCAAATTTACACTGTTATACAAGCTGTACACTCACTACTTTACATTGTAGCAAAGTGTCATTTCTTCAGTGTTGTCACATGAAAATATATAATACAATATTTACAGAAATGTCAGGGGTGTACTCACTTTTGTGAGATACTGTAGATCTTTATATAACTAGAGGAATCACCAGCAAGAGGAAGGAGGTCCTGATTCCTCTATTTAGATCTTTAGTTATCACTCGATGAATCATCAGCAGGAAGGAGTTGGTCCTGATTCCTCTATATAGATATAGATCTTTGGTTATCACTAGAGGGGTCACAAGCAGAAGGAAGAAGATCCTAATTTATATATATATGTATATATCTTTAGTTATCACTAGTGGGATTACCAGCAGGAGGAAGGAGGTCCTGATTCCCCTATATAGTGATACCTCATTTACGTAGAATAGTGTGTCGAATTCTGGAGACCTCAGTTACAAAAAGATAATAAGAGAAACCAAGTCCAGAGACGGGTCACAAAAATGGTGAAAGGTTTGGGGGATAAAATATATCAGGAAAGACTTAAGGAACTTAATATGTACAGTCTGGAGCAGGGACATTCAAACTACGGCCCTCCAGCTGTTGCAGAACTACACATCCCATGAGGCATTGCAAAACTCTGACATTCACAGACATGACTATGCATGATGGGAATTGTAGTTCCTGAACAACTGGAGGGCCATAGTTTGAAGACCCCTGGTCTGGAGGAAAGAAGAGAAAGGGGAGACTGAATTGAAACCTTTAAATCCATCAAGGAGGTAATTAGGGTTCAGGAGAGTGGTATTTATAATATGAAACTAAGATCAAGAACACGGGGACACGATCTCAAAAAAGCAGGAGGAAAGTTCAAACTTAATTTTAGAAAGTATTATTTAACCAAAAGAGTAGTTGATGCCTGGAACAGACTCCCAATCCCAATAGAGGTAGTAAGCCAGTCAACAGTAAGTGGATTCAAACATGCTTGGGACAAACAGATCCATATCGGGGGGTCTCCAAACCTTCTAAACAAAGGGCAATTTTATTGTCCTTCATACTTTAAGGGGGCCAGACTGTGGCCAGCGGGAGTGGAAATTTTATTGGCATCAGTGGGAGTAAACATTGCCACATCTGGTTTTAGGGGAGGAATAGTGTCCCATTATGGGTATCATATGGAAGAATTATTGATGTCAAGTGGCCAGAGATGTATAGTAACTAAGTAGAACTACTTCACTACTGTACTTAAGTACCGAAAGGCGGTATCTGTACTTTCCTAGAGTAGAATTTTTTTCTCCTACTTCCACTTTTACTTCACTACATTTTTTCCATGATTTCAATACTTCTACTCTGATATTTTTTTTTTGTGCTGCATAGTTACTCGTTACCATTATAAAAATTACCACTGCCAGAACAGTAGATGGCAGGTTTCATGAAGCTCAAAACATGTGTATTATCAGCACATACGAAAATAAAAGCTACTGTATGTATAAATAAAAGCTGCATTTGAAATAATAAAAAACAATATGATGTTCAAACATTTGACTTCTTTCTTTAATAACTACATAACACAGTACTTGTACTTTTACTTTCAGTACTTGAGTAGCAATTTTTTTTTCAAAACTACTGGTACTTTTACTTTCAGTACTTGAGTAGCAAAATTTGTAAAAAAAAAACTACTTGCAATACTTAAGTACAAAAAATGTTGAATACTTTAGTACTTCTACTCAAGTCACTTTTTGATCGAGCACTTCCACTTCTACTCAAGTCACTTTTTGATCGAGCACTTGTACTTTTACTCAAGTATGGGTTTCGAGTACTTTATACAACTCTGCAAGTGGCACAATAATGCCTTTTATTAGTGGGATGAATAGTGCCCCAAGGGTCAGAGAAAGGAAAGCAAGGGGCCGCAGTTTGGGGAGCAAAGGTAAACCCCCACCCGAAAAAAAAATACAAAAACATGTATAAATTTTAAAAAAAGGACAGACTCAATGGGCCGCTTTTTCTTTTTTTTCTGTCGTCACTTTTCTAGGTTTCTTTATTGAATTCCTGCCCTGGTCCCCCACTGCACTCAGTGGTTTTCCCTATGACTTCCTACATCGTAACTGTGTCTTGTAGTGTCATAGGGTTCAGCGGGAGCAACTACTGAGTGTAGCAGGGGGACACAGGAGATTAACACTCCTGAAGTATCAGGATTTGGCAGATTCTTCATCCAGTGGTTTCTCTGCACTGCAGAAGTCATTGGTGGCGTGGGCTGAAGGTGAAGGATGTATCAAATTCATCTTTGAAGGCAGATTTATGTAAGCTATTGGTTTTAGCGATATAGTTACTAACTGAAAACCACAGAAGTTCCACTGTAAGATACAGCATATATGTATACACACATATATATATATATATATTATCCATTCCATGTATGACAAGAGCATAATGGAATACACACAGACAGATGTGTCTGATCGTTTCATCTCCAGTCCTTTATCTTTGAAATAATCACATGGGGTTATGGCAGCAATATATGTTGTGTTGTGCTTTTTTCCTCTCAATTCTTCCATTCATCGATGGATCCTGCTGTCTTGCTGCCAAACACATAAGGTGTGGAGGAATAACGCAGAGCAGACAACCCGCCCTGCTATTCATCCCCCAGAAGTGGAAACAGATGTGATCGAAGCTGTCCACTGCAAATGTTATGTCAGAATGAACTGCTGACGTCTCCGCTTTGTAAACTGAACAGCTAATACCGCTGTCAGCTGTCTAGGGCCTTCGTTTAGGAACCATGTCAACAACAGAATATTCAAGAGGACCGGTCACTTACACAAAGGCAACCATGCTTCTGTCACAATTAGCTACTGACAGCTTCAAACACAGCTCTATAAATGGACCAAGGAAAGTATGTAAGCAGATGTAATGTCTTTTTTTGTAAATTTAGAAAGGAACAGGTTGTTCGAAAGGACAGGTTGTGTTCTCGCAAATGACCATGTTTATGCCAAATCAGTACGGATGAGAAAGCAATCTTCTAAAATAGTAAAAAGTGATTTGTCACCAGGAGTGAAAAAAAAAATACCCTGTCTACAGTGGCGGCTCTTCCATTGGGGGAGCAGGGGCGCCGCCCCCCCCCATCCATGCCTCCGGCCCCCTAATCTACATGCAGGGCGCTGGACGCATGGATTTCAATAGGGGTTTTTTTTTTGTTTTGAAGCATGTGATTAGAGCCAGAGGCTCCAATAGGCATAAAAAAAGGGTGGGCTGGGGGCGCAGAGCACTGCGCCCCGAGCCCACCCAGTTGTGTGACAATAGCGAATGAATATTCACTATTATCACACTGATACTCCTCCCAGCCAATCAGGAAGCAGGTCCCGAGACCTGTTTCCCGATTGGCCGAAAGGAGAGGCCATGCTATTGGCCAAGGAGGAGGGAAGAAATGCAGGGGAAGCCGCCGCCTGCCCTCCACGTCAGTGCAGGGTGAGTGAGCCAGCGACCGGGGGTGGGGGTGGTATGGTGTGTGAGCTTGTGTGGTCGGGGGGGGGGGGGGGCTGGGTATGGTGTGGTCCATCTGCAGTCCCCGCCCGGCCCATGGAGCACCAGCCGCCACTGCTGGTCCATCTGTGTATGGGAAAGCATGTGATTATCACCGCAACAGGCAATCGCTGACCACCCAGAGTGGTCATGTGAAGGCAGAGGGAGTCCAAAGTCCCATGAGCTTGAGTCAGCCTTTAGGGTCCTGTGAGTATCTACTGCTGAAGCAGATGAAGGAGAGGGGTGGGACAGCCCCTCGGCAGACCTTCTGTGTTGAGGCAAGAGGAGACTTTGACCACCCATGGGGTAGCTAATCACAATGTCAAGAGCAGGGCCAAAAAGACAATGTGCATAGAAGGTTAAGCAACAGCACAGTCAGAGAGCTCAGTGCATCTGTATGGACTTCAGTCTCATGCAAGACATAAGTTTAGATGGATGCAAGTCATCGCAACGTAAGCACAAGGCTCCAGACATTTGCTCTACCCGCTCCATGAAACGGGGTCTATTTCAGCAGTAGAGGGCTCCATCCATTTTGTGGTTCTGACATGGTTTGCAAGATTAAAGTCACCATTAACTAGGGGAGAGAACAAGACCAGTCAATTCAAACTGGGATTTGAGAAGGTACTCTAGCTGCCTGTCAGTGAAATCCAAAAAGGGGCGCATGTCCTAAACCAGTCCAGTGGCATTCCTGGTAAAGTGGGTCATTGCTGTATCTATGATGAGAACAGACCACTATTTTACAAACGCCCTCTCAAAGAGGAAAAGTTCAAATACACACTCTTGGGTGGGGAGGGGGGGGGGGTCTAGGACCTTCCAGGGTATTACTATTTTGCAAAGAGGTACGTCTCAAATAGCAGGTGCAATGGTAAGGTCTTTACAGCTGTAAGAGCTCTAAAAGACCCACGGCATGGAAAAACAAGCTGATCCTCCAGATGCAGGGTAGAATGCATTGCATCAGTAAGGTCTGAAACAGCCCCCTGAAAACCTGAGAGGGCTGTCAGAGACTATGATGTCACAAAAACAGTGGCTTCAGAGACTGCAGGGATTCTGAGTTAGACACAGTGACAGGCACCAAAGGCCTAGCCTGATCTAAGGGTTTAAGCGAGTCAGAGACATATTTTGCTGGGGAGGGTGCTGGAGTGTGCTTAGAGTCTCTGCAAGGAGGGTGCCTCAGTAACTGAGCGCAAAGCTGAAAAGTCCTTAGTGGACATAGCCAGTTCTTCTGGACATGGGGAGACCTTGGCCTCAACCAATGAAGCTTCTGAAGATTCCAAAGACGATGACCCTATATGAATAGGAGTCTTGGGTTCCATATTCCAGTTTACAGTTCCTACTGAGGATATTGGGTAAATGCCCCCAGAACCACTAGGAGAGTATGGGCTGTTTGGGTTACCCATGGAAGTAGGACTATCCCATATGTGTCTGAAGGTAGGCAGTGGAAACAGACTAGAGAGAAGAGATACACATGGTACTTCACAAGCAGGAGCAGGATGGTGCTTTCTTTAGGCTGAATGGCATCTAAAGAAGTACGGAGCATGGATGATGCGCTCAGTTTCTCAGCCTTAGCCCCTACCATTGTAAAATCAGTGGTGGCAGTAAATATGAAAGGTGCCCAGCGGTGTAATCCGTGAGCTAGCTCTTAAAGATGTACCTCAAATAACCTTATTTACTAAGTAAGTCTTTAGACAATGGATTCGCCTAGAGCCAGGGGCGTAACTACAGGGGTTGCAATTGCAACCGGGCCCCATGCTCCAGGGGGCCTGTGTGGCTCCCCTGTACACCTGGATAGGAGGGGTGGTGGGGGCAGCATGTAGAGAAATTACTATCCTCCTTTTTCCTCCAGTAGCTGTAGGAGGAAAATGGAGGAGATTGGTTCCTCTGTATGCTGCCCTCACCACTCCTCCTATCCAGTTCACTTGTGTTCTGCTGTCTCTGGGCCCCTGTGTGCTCCCCTGGCCCCCCCCCCCCTACTGTGCTCCCTTCCATCTCCTGCCGAATGCTGCAGGGGATGTGTCACAATAGAGAACCAGGAAGGGGTCGGTAAATATGTAATTTACCAGCTCCTTCCTTTTCTGAATGGACAGAGTCATAGTCAGTAGTAAAAAAAAATAAATAAATAATAAAATGATAAAAAATAATACAATTAAATACCAAAAAATAAAAACTACTGACACCAGTGGGTGAACTTCCAGGATCGCAAAGGTCACACTTTCGACCGGGCCCTGGCATTCCACCACCGTGGGGTGGCCCCAAGATGGCAGGAAGGGGGCCCACTGCAGAGCTTGTGAAAGGGTCCCGTAATGAGAGTAAAGGGTCCCAGGATCAGTGGGAAGAGCCCCAGGCTTGAAGGGAAGGGCCCCTCCAGGGGTCCGGGGGGCCCTGAAGGTTCTAGTTACGCCTCTGCCTAGAACTAAGCCAGGAACCTAGAACAAGCCCCCATAGATAACTAACACTCTGGTTTGAAAAAGCACCACAATACATGCGTCCAGTCAAGTGGGGTCCAGCGTGGCCTCCAAAGCTATGCTGAGGAAACACCGATTCAGATAGCTGCTATATAGAGACAAGCTCAAGTAGCGGTGTAGGGAGGAATCTTGACTGAAGTCACAGAGGAAAAAAATTTGGATATTCCAACAGCAAGATTTCCCTGTGATCAGGTAAAGACTTGGAGTGCCGCTCAAAGCCGAAGTAGCAGGTGTCCCTGCCGGTATTCAGCGAGTAGGAGACGGCATCATAAACACTAATCCAAAAGTGTACACATATGCAGGGTAAGACGCAGCTTAAAACCGACCTGATGGTTCAAATGTAGATACGGCCATGTTGGACCACAGCCAACACTGCTCCGGCCACGCGCTGATGCGTTTCACGCTGCCCACTAGACCTTGGACACAAACGTCTATGACCAAGGCCCATGTGTTGGGCAAAACACATCAGGGGTGTGTCCGGAGCAGGGTGGCTGAGGCCACACACAACCGTATCTACATTTGAAACACCGGGTCAGTTCTGAGCGGCATCTTACCCCACATATGTATACAGCAAGATTTCTCTGCCATAAATCCTAACTCTTTTTCTGTCCACCTAGGACAGTCATGTCCAAAGTCCGGCCCGCGGGCCAGTTGCAGCCCCTCCTTTAGTTTTATACGGCCCCCTGAGACACTGCTGACTTTTGTCAATGAATTTCTCACTAATACTCCTCACATCCCCGCCCCGATGCTGTTGCGATGGCTCGGGGGCGAGTCCTCTGGCCACCCTCGGCAGCTCCTGAGTCCTGCTCCCCCCCCGCTCGGCTCTATCTGCCTGGCGCCGCCCACGACTGCGCAGGAGTGCAGAATGAATTTGAAAATTGCATGCCTTCTCGCCTTCACCGCACACAGCCAGCTGTTGGAGCCGACCTAGGATCTTGTGGAGCTGACCGAAGAGATGTCACTTCTACAATCCTACTGCCTGTTTCTGGAAGTGTGATTTTATTCCTAAAGTACTGATGCTTATTATTTCCTATATATATATATATATATTTAATTTTAATGGTTCAAATGTCAGGTAAAAATGGTCGGCCCTCACGCATGTTCACTTCATCAAATCTGGCCCTCTTTGAAAAAAGTTTGGACACCACTGACCTAGGATATTCTGGAGTTCCCACAAACCTCTGTTCCTGCTCCTCCTATTTTATTGGCTATAATATAAAAATAAATAGGATCCAACAGTGAGTGTGGAACTCTGTTATAATAACCACATGAGGTATGCAGACCTGAGAACTCAACACAAAGAGCTGACCAATACAGTCCCTGAAGTGTTAAGAGAGTGAGACCATCAAGTGATTAAATTCTTAGATATTCCAATTCCATTATCTAAGACAGGGTCTCCAAACTGTGGCCCTTAAGTTGTTCAGGAACTACAATTCCCATCATGGCTTGTCGTGTGCGTAAATAGATTTTTCCAATGCCTCATGGGACGTGTAGTTCCGCAACAGCTGGAGGGCCGTAGTTTGAAGATCCCTGATCCAAGATAAAAAAAGTGCAGAAAGTAAAATTATAAGTTGGTTTTATAAATATATATCTCACGCTGCTTAGAACTGAAGACTGAGATGAAGTTCTCAGTGAGACATCTTCCTACACGCAGCTGCCTTCCTGTCTAGCAACTCCAACGCTGCATGCCGTAAGTCATCTTCAACCCATATTGGCTGATAACACAGAACAAGCACAGAACAGACTGGAAGACAATCTCAAACTTGTCCCATTACTCTTCTGGAGACTTCCATTCTTCCCTCTGTGTTCCTGTGGCACGAGTCACCCCATCTAGAGTTCATACTTGTTTTGGGTCAGTAAGAGAATTGAAGCCAAAATGTCAGCCAAGCGCCTAGCAGTTTCGAGATGAGATCAGTAATGGAACCCCCATTTACATTAGGACTGTTTCACACACAGCTTGTATATATAAGATCAATATGAACAGCAAGGTTTGACAAAGCATTTACAGAGCTTTCATCAAGTTTTATTGAAGCTTTTCAGGTACCATAAAGCTCCAGTTTGTGAATGTCTAACACAGATCCTAATGGGAATGCTGATTGCCACTTTAAACAAGCTGCTAGCAGGCTTCAGCACTTCTTGAAGCTTGTTGAAAGCCTGTTAGCAGCTTGCGTAAAGCGGTAGTATACCTCTTTTTCCCACTTTTAACTACAGGTAAGCCTATAATAAGGCTTACGTGTAGGTACAATTAGTATCTCCTAAACCGGCACGGTTTAGGAGATATTTGCACTGCATGCGCTCTGAAGGTCCAGGCGGACCTTCAGCTTTCCATGCCGGGAGCTTGCCGGAAAATGACTCCCGCGCGCATGTGTGGGATTTACGTCATCGCGGCTCCGGCCAATCACAGCGCCGTGTCGGGGCTTCGTTCTAAGGTAAGTAATTCATAATGAGCTAGTATGCGATGCATACAAGCTCATTATGCCTTTGTCTTGCAGGGTTTATTTTTTTTTTTTTTTTTTAGGTTTACAACCGCTTTAAAGTGGCAATCAAAACTCCCATGAAGGCTGCGAACTCGCAGCCTGTTCCCGCATCGCACACGCACCCCCGGCAGTTCACACTGCCATATGCGATCCGCTGGGGGTGTCAATGTAATCTTAACGACACCCCCAGTTTGATCGCATATCGCAGTGCGATCGTGCAGTTCGCACAGGATCGGATCGCACAAGTGTGAACCGCTGTGCGATCCGATCCTGATGCGGCTGCAAAAATGCCTCCTGTGCGTGTTTGCTGCAGGTGCGATGCGAATTTAGCCATACAGTTTGTATGGCTAAACTCGCACCGCACAGCCGATCGCATGTAATGTTGGAGCAGTGCGCTCCGACATTACATGCGAACCCCGCACACGCACAAGTGTGAACCGGGGCTAAGGATCTGTGGTCAACCAGGGCCGGACCTACCGCTGGGTCCATTGGATCCAGGCAGCACTTGGAGAGGGGCAGCAAATTGACTGCCAAGATTGTTTTTCCAGCACTTTTGTGGGTCATCAGTTTGTGGCGTGTTATGGGAGGCATTTTCCCATCTCATACTGCTGCCCGTAGTACAAACTGATGAGTATGAGGAGGCAGAGCGTCTCCTCCGGAGAACGTCCCTCAAGTGATCGTGGTGTGCGCAATGACGTCAGATATCGGCGCACTCCATCTCACGCAGGGCAGGCTGGATCTTCTAGAGCGGTGGGCGCAGCGGACACAGGAGTGACAGGAGGACTGAGGACAGACAGCGGGTGTTTGGTGGGCCAGTCCGGTGGTGAGTTATGGAAGAAGATAACTGTATATGGAGTTCAATTGTGTTTCAACAAAGCTTATGGAAAGCTCTGCAAAAGGTTTGTAAAAGCTTACATAAATGCTGCAGTTCATTACCAGCTTTTAGGCTACGTTCACATGTTAGCGTAGCGGACCGCGGGCAGAATCACCGCGATTCCGCCCGCGATCCGGAAATCACTGCAAATCGCGGGACGCCTGTGCGTTGCCGTTGATTTGCAATGGCACCCCAAACGCTGTGCGATGTTGCCGCGATTTCCGCCTGCTGAATCGCGGTAACATCGCTCAAACAAAACCGCAGGTCGCATGACGCCCAAAAAAGGTACAAGAGCTTCTTTGGGGCGTCATGCGACCCGCAGTTTTGTTTGCGCGATGTTACCGCGATTCGGCAGGCAGAAATCGCGGCAACATCGCACAGCGATTGGGGTGCCATTGCAAATCAACGGCAACGCACAGGCGTCCCGCGATTTGCAATGATTTCCGGATCGCGGGCAGAATCCCGGTGATTCTGCCCGTGGTCCGCTGCGCTAACATGTGAACGTAGAATAACAAAGCAGTTTGTGTATTTGAGCTTCCCTTCTAATATAATTTTATTAAACACTTTAAGACCGGAAGGATTTGCCCCCTTCCTGACCACTGACCAGGCCCTATTTTGCAATTCAGCACTGCGTTACTTTAACGGACAATTGAGCGGTCATGCAATGCTGTACCCAAATAAAATTAAGCTTTCTTTTGGTGGTATTTGATCACCTGTGCAATTTTTTTTTTTGCGCTATAAACAAAAAAAAGAGCGACAATTTTGAAAAAAAAAAAAAAAACAATATTTTTCACATTCTGCTATATGACATTCCCAAAAAAAATTTAAAAATCAAAATTTTTTAACATTTTAGGCCAATTTTTCTTCTGCTACATATTTGTGGTAAAAAAAAAAAAAATTGCATTAGGCATATTTTGATTGGTTTACGCAAAAGTTATTGTGTCTACTAACTACAGGAAAGATTTATGTCATTTTAATTTTTTTTTTTTGACTAGTAATGGCAGCGATCTATGATTTTGTGCGGGACATTGCGGCGGACAGATCGGACCCCTAACTGACATTTTTGACACTTTTGGGGGGGGGGGACCAGTGACATTACTACAGTAATCAGTGCTAAAAATATGCACTGTTACTGTAATAATGACGCTGGCAGGGAAGATGTTAACCCTATGGGTGATCAATGGGTTAAATGTGAGCCTAGGGGAGTGATTCGTAACTGTGGGGGGCGTGGCTTGTGAAAAGACCATAGAGACATGTGATCCTATATAGAAGGATCACATGAGCTCTATGATCATTTCAGAGAGAAGAACAGTCAGCTGTGTTTACAACAGCTGACCGTTCTTATCTCTCAGTGGGGAGCGATTGAGGGTGTCAGGCAGCAATCGGAGCCGCCTGCCCCCTGCATCAGCTTCTCCGCTGCTGAGTGCCGGTGGCGCGCGCTCGCACCCTAGCTTCCCGTGCGCGACCAATGTAGGTCTACGTTGGTTTGCGCAGGAGAGCCGCCCTGCCGCAGTAAATAGGCGGCAGGTGGTCGGGAAGTGGTTGTCGATCCTGCCACTAAACCTGACGTTTTTCCACTTCCTTTAACAGGACAACATCACTGTGGGCAGCACTGCATTGTCCCCCGGTGGACAAGGTAGTCTTACATGGAAAGGTAGTTTTAGGTGGAAATTTACCCCTCCCAGAATCGGCAGACTGGTTTGAGATGATAAGAAAGGCAACAGTAACTGAAATAACCACTCGTTACAACTAAGGTATGCAGAATACTATCTCTGAAAGCACAACCCATCGAATCTTGAAGCAGATGGGCTACAGCAGCAGAAGAACACACCGGGTGTCACTCCTGTCAGCTAAGAACAGGAAACTGATGCTACAATTTGCACAGGATCACCATAATTTGCCCTGTGCCCTGATTACCTGTACAGATCTCCCCTGATCGGCTCTCTGAGTGTGAGGCGAGGAGAGCGGATAAACGGCACTTCAGTGTTTACATGCGATCACCAGAACGGTGACACGGGTGACGTCATATGACCTTGTCTCAGAATGAGAGGAGATTCCACCTGCTGTCATTTTACTATACGGTGGGTGGGAGATGGTTAAATACCACGGCCTACCTGAGTATTGTTGCTGCAACATTTGAAAAAGTAGGGTCAGAATTTGGTGTAAGCAACATGAAAGCATGGATCCATCTTGCCTTGTATCAACGGGTCAGGCTGCTGGTGGTGGTGTAATGATGTGGGGGATATTTTCTTGGCACACTTTGGGCTCCTTAGTACCAATTGAGCAGCTTTTAAACACCACGGCCTACCTGAGTATTGTTGCTGACCATGTCCATCCCTTTATGACTACAGTGTCCCCATCTTCTGATGGCTCCTTCCAGCAGGATAATGCACCATGTCACAAAGCTCCAATCATCTCACCACTGGTTTCTTCACCATGACAATGAGGTCACTGTACTCCAATGGCCTCCACTAGGGCTGGGCGATATGGCTGAAAACTGTATCACGATATCAGTGTTTCATATCGGTCGAGATCGATAATTATTGATATTTTTTATTACCCATTTAAGGACCCTAGGGTGAGAATGCAGGGCGGCTGGCATGGTACAGGAGAATGCAGGGTACTGGCATGGTGCAGGAGAATGCAGGGCACTGGCATGGTGCAGGAGAATGCAGGGTACTGGCATGGTGCAGGAGAATGCAGGGCACTGACATGGTGCAGGAGAATGCAGGGCACTGGCATGGTGCAGGAGAATGCAGGGCACTGGCATGGTGCAGGAGAATGCAGGGCACTGGCATGGTGCAGGAGAATGCAGGGCACTGGCATGGTGCAGGAGAATGCAGGGCACTGGCATGGTGCAGGAGAATGCAGGGCCCTGGCATGGTGCAGGAGAATGCAGGGCCCTGGCATGGTGCAGGAGAATGCAGGGCCCTGGCATGGTGCAGGAGAATGCAGGGTACTGGCATGGTGCAGGAGAATGCAGGGCACTGGCATGGTGCAGGAGAATGCAGGGTACTGGCATGGTGCAGGAGAATGCAGGGCACTGGCATGGTGCAGGAGAATGCAGGGCACTGGCATGGTGCAGGAGAATGCAGGGCACTGGCATGGTGCAGGAGAATGCAGAGTACTGGCATGGTGCAGGAGAATGCAGGGCACTGGCATGGTGCAGGAGAATGCAGGGTGACTGGCATGGTACAAGAGGATCCGGGGTTGTGGGCATACTACAGGAGATGCAGTGCTGTGGGCATGGTACAGGTAGACCATGCCCGCAGCACTGCATCCCTTGTAGTGTGCCCGCAGCCCTGCATAATGGCAGGTAGTGAAGCTGTTTCACTTACCTGTTCCAGAGGCTATTTCCGGCCTCTCCCGAGCGGCGGCGGTGCGTGCGCGGTGACATGTATGCGACGGGCAGCGCCATTTTTAAAGCTTAAACCCGTCGGAGCGGACTTTTCGTTTTATCGTTATATTTTGTTTATTGCTATCGATGACGAGACTATCGCGATACATATCGGTATCGTTTTATCGCCCAGCCCTAGCCTCCACACTCACCACATCTCATCCAATAGAGCACCTTTGGAATGTGGTGGAATGGGAGATTCCCATCATGGATGTGCAGCCGACAAATCTGCAGCAACTGTGTGATGTTATAATGTCACTATGGAGCAAAATCTCTGAGGAATGTTTCCAACACCTTGTAGAATCTCTGCCATGAAGAATGAAGGCAAAAGGGGGTCCAACCCGGTACTAGCAAGGTGTACCTAATAAAGTGGCCGGTGAATAGTTTCTGATTCCCTCTCTAGCTCATCAAAGAACCATTCACACCTCCAACAAACAAAACCTTTATCACACGCCAAAAAAAATATGAAAAAATGACATGTCCATGGCAACCAATCAGCTGTTCTCTTTGATTTTCAAAGCTTAAAGTGGAAGAAGAGCCTGAAAGGAATTATTCCTGAAAACTTCCCCTCCTCCCTCCTCCTACCTATCCTGCATAAAAAAAAAGATCCGTGTACTTACCTCTTTATAATCTGGTCCAGTCAGGTGATCCCGTAGCTCCGGCTCCCCTGTGACTGTAAGCAGCTGCTGCAGGGGAGAGAATGGAGCGCCAACAACAGCTGGGCCATGGGAGCCTATAGAAAAAGGAGAAAGGTTTGGGACTTTATATGAGACTCATGACCAACTGAGTCTCCATCCCTGATGCATGAAAGCAAAAAGACACCATGTCTTTTTGCTTTCATGGGAGCCTATAGGTGACTGCTCCCCAAATTCCCTGCCATCTACCATTTACACAGAGAAGTCAGAGCTGCGGGATCACATGACCGGACCAAATAAAACAAAAAAGGTGAGTACACAGATCTTTTATATACACGCGCTACGCAGGATAGGTAGTGGGAGGGGGGAGGGAACGTCTTCAAGAATAGTTAATCTTAGGCTTTTCTCCACGTTAAAAGTGTTACTAACCCCAGGAGCTTGCACTCACTATATCTGCTCTCCCACAGTACACAGAACATGGAAATGCAATTATTTCAGCAAATATAAACTGCTAAATGCATTTTCTCATCAGCAGTATATAGCAGTCTTGTGACTTCCATCGGTGTCTGGTTAAAGCTTGTAGGAGGAGTTTTCATATTACTCTGGCTGTCCTTTCAGGATCCAGGACCCGTGGCCCTCTGTCTGGACAGTGCTGATTGGCCCTGTGCTTATCACACGCACACTTGCAGGAGAAAAAAAAAAACTCTCTAGCAATACACACCAAACTGAGCATGTGCAGCCTGACCCCTAACCTCTGTACTATCCGGAGATGGAAGAAAGGATTAGAGAAGACAGGATCAAACAGCCTTTTTACACAATGCAGAGGATTAACTCCTTAGGTTCTACAGCGAATATAACAAGCATGCTTTACTGCATATACAGCATGGGTGTCCAACCTTTTGGCTTCTCTGGGCCACATACAGTGTAGAGAAATTTTCTCGGGCCGCATATAAAATATATACTATAGTTAAGGTATATAAGTAATAAAATGCTGCCACACCCTTCCCACACCGCCGCAACCCCCCCCCCCCCCCGCACTAATTTAACACAACTAGAGGATGATCAAATGAAATGGAATCAGTATACAGAGATTTACTTCTTCTGAGAGATATTAAAGGAAAACTCTAAGAAGAACACTTGAAGAAGTGGTCATGGTGGTAGGAGTCAGAAACACTGCACATGCTCGCCTCCCCTCTCCCCTCCCCTCCGAGGCAGCCTCTGCCTACTGTTAGTTGGAAGCCACTGTGGCCATGCCCCAGACCCAACTTCCTTCCTCCCCAGCAAAAAAAAAAAAATGTCAGGGGGCAGTGGGCCGCATTGCCTGGGGTTCCGGGCCGGATGTGGCCCCCGGGCCGCAGGTTGGACATGCCTGATATACAGACTGATTTTACTGTTGTGGTTTAGTTACACTTTAAGACTCCTTTCACACAGGCGGACCGTTCAGATCCACCTGTCAGTTTTTCAGGCGGATGTGAACGGATGCCCCATGAATCTCTATGGGGCAGCGGATGTCAGCGGAGAAATGTCCGCTGACATCCGATCCGTCAAATCCAGACGGATGGAAATCCTATTGTCCATCCATCCAGCGGATCAGATGAGAACAGATAGGCGGTCCGTTCTCATCCGATTCCCCCATAGATGAGAGCAGGGATCTGACAGCTACGTCTCTGCACACAGAACGGAGATAGAGCTGTCATCCGCCTTCTCAGCAGGGGATTGGTGGATCGATCCCGTGCTGAGCACCACACCTCCGTCAATGGAACGACGTGTGAAAGGGGCCTAAGGCTTCATGAACACAGAGCAGAAAAAAATGCCGCTGTTAGAGGCGTGGTTCTAAAGGCTGAGGGCAGTTCACACCATGGAAACAGTCCGGATGTGCCTTTTTGGTGCAGTCCAGTGCATTTTCCCCCTCTTTCTTAACAATAAATAAGGACATGCGTGTTCCGGTGCGTTTTTGATGCATTCAGGGTGCATTCCAGTGTGTTTTACAGCGTTCCAGTACAGTCCAGTGCAAGAAAAATGCAACATGTTCTACTTTTGTTTTCTGGAACTGGAACGTACTGGAACTGCAAGCACTGGTGTGCACTTTTCTATTGGAAACCATATAACCTACTTTCCATGCGTTTTTGATGCAGAAAAAAAAGGCACTGGACTGCATGTGGTGTGAACTGGCCCTTAAGGTTTTTAAGTTAATGCATTCTCCGCTATAAGGTAAAAACCCTTCTGAGTGCAGCTCCCCTCCCCCCAACCACCGCTTATACATACCTAAGCCCAATCTCAATCCAGCGCTGTGCAGGAGAGCAAAGGCTGTCTCTGCTCTCTCCCTCCTCATAGGCGCAGAGAGAGCCATTGGCTCCCGCTGCTGTCAATCACAGCCAGTGAGGAGGGAGTGGACCCACATGGGTGCCCCCTTAGCATGCAGCTTGCTATGGGCTGCACTTGGCAGGAGGAAGGTGCCAGGTGTGGGAATGGGGAAGCTGAGAAGAGGAGGATCGGGGCTGCTCTGTGCAAAACCACTACACAGAGCAGGTAACAAAAAAAGAGAACATTTACAATCACTTCAAAGCTGATATCCAGGTAAACCCACTAATTACACAGATTAAATACATTTATACATTTATGAGACCTCTTTTAGTGCAAATGATCTGTATTTTCTGTCCAGCCAGACCAGATATTTACAAAACTCTGTCTACCAGGTAAGTCTACGTCGCTGGACTCCTAGTGGTCTCGGCGGCACGCGCGGGCTGCCAGAGGCTCGCTCCCGCTGTGTTAAGAGTCGGGCCGGAGGAGGAGAGGCGGCGATTGCCGCCTCCCTTCCCCATCATCAGGGAAAGTGTGAGAAGACCCGCCTGCTTATGTAAACAAAGCAGGCGGGTCTTCTCAGTGACAGACAGGAGGAGATCACAGGATTCAGCATAGCTGAACCTGCGATCTGTGTCTGTGTCACACAATCCCCTCCCCCCACACACGTCAGTAAGCATGAGGCATACATTTAACCCTTTAATCACCCATAGGGTTAACCCCTTCCCTGCCAGTGTCATTTTTACAGTAACAATGCATATTTATAGCACTGATTACTGTAGTAATGTCACTGGTCCCCCCAAAAGTGTCATAAATGTCAGTTAGGGGTCTGATCTGTCCGCCGCAATGTCGCAGTCCCTCAAAAAAAAAAAAATCGCAGATCGCCGCCATTACTAGTAAAAAAAAATATAAAAATGACATAAATCTTTCCCGTAGTTAGTAAACTTTTGCGCAAACCAATCAAAATACGCTTATTGCGATTTTTTCTACCAAAAATATGTAGCAGAAAACAAATAAAAATGTTAAAGAATTTAGATTTTTCAATTTTTTTGGGGAATGATATATATTAGAATGTGAAAAATATTGTTTTTTTTTTTTCAAAATTGTCGCTATTTTTTGTTTATAGCGCAAAAATTAAAAATGACACAGGTGATCGAATACCACCAAAAGAAAGCTCTATTTGTGGGAAAAAAAAGGACATACAGTTTATTTGGATACAGCGTCGCACGACCGCGCAATTGTCCGTTAAAGTAACGCAGTGCCGAATCGCAAAATAGGGCCTGGTCAGGAAGGGGGTAAAATCTTCTGGTCTTAAAGTGGTTAAAGCCTGGTATATCTGCCTGCAGTTCAGCCTTAATGGGAAAAAAAATCTTTCCCAATCATAACATATTTTTTTATACACCATATAGAAACCCACAGCCAATTGTCACATTTTAAGCATCTTTGGACAGATTACTTCTTTGATCGGATTTTCTGACTGTGCAGTGAATGGATGGTTTTCATTGCAATACCTTGAAAGATTCTAATGTCTTTAGTGACTGCCAGTGTCCCAATCTGCAAAAAATGCAACAGCACTGGGCTGGTGACGTCCCCACGCTGAACATGAATTGCACAGCCATTCAGGGACCAACAAGGTTTGGCTCCATACTGCCATCCAGTGGTAGTATACAACACCATTTTTACCATTGTCAATTTGCATTCAGAAAAATATGATTTAGGGCTTGCACACATCGGATGCTTTTTAAATGCATCCTGAAATCAATGTTTTGCAATCACCCTAAGTAGGGCTGACAACTTGCAAGGTAAAGGGGGATGCAAATGTGCCCCTAATGTCTCCAAAGGGCAACATCTAATATTTATCACATAAACAAACCCCTAATCCCATGCACAGCAAACTAAATTTAAATCTTAAAACCCTAGCACCTAAGAGCAGCTAAACACTAATAGTGATTAACCCCTAAATACCAAATGAATAAATAAAGTGCAGCGGAGGGCGGAGGGAATAAATAGAGTGGTTGGAGACGGAATTCATGCTAGGAGACCGGTAAAGACTAGGGATATGTTGCATAAAACCGCTGGACTTTAGTACAATTTACAAATCAATGCTCCCTCTATTGACTGCTGGAGTCCAAGAGCTGCATTTCAAAAATCAAAGGGCTACAAGCTGGGTACCAGGGACTAGGTTTAGACTTGCATCCAAGCCACAAAGCCTCTGAAAAGCAATCCACATTCGAATAGCTTTTTAGAGGCATGTGACACAACGGGAGGAGCCAATGTGATGCCTTTTAAACTCATAATTGCTGCACCAACGCACCACAAAAGCTTGCAATGTGCGTGGTTGCAGAGCATTTTGCGGTTGTGCATTTTGCGGTGGTTCCACATTCACTTGAAAGGGTTGCGTTTGGTGGTCAGTAAGGACATGTGTTTTGGTGCACAAGTTTGCAAAATACATGGGGGTGGCATTAAAGTAGAGCTCCACCCAAAAGGGGAAGCTCTGCTTGTCTGCCCCCCCCCATCCGCTGCCAGATTTGGCACCTTTTGGGGGGGAGGCGGGTACCTAGTTTGGCCCCTTCCTTTCCCTGCAGCTGGCGAATCAGAAAGTGCATCGTGCTTGGCGCACGCGCAGTAGGGACCGGCTATGAAGCCACAAGGCTTCACTGCTGGTTTCCCTTAGTGGAGATGAGGGTGGCAGCACCCGATAGCCAATTAAAAAATCAGCTCGAGTGAAGCCACAGCTGGATCCCTGGACAGGTATGTGTCCGACTATTAAAAGCCAGAAGCTACAGTATTCAAGAATCAATGGCATCAACACGTGTCTGCAAAGAGGCAGTGTGTTTTTCTGTTTTGCAGGAAAGTGTAAAATGTTGCGCACACTCCCACAATGCACTTGTGTGAACAAAGTCTTAAATCCCTTCCACCCAACTTAAAAAAACAAAAAAAACAAATCACCAATCGATAGTGGTCAGTGGCACTTTAACAACCCCCCCCCCCCTCACCTGTGAACTGCTGCAATTCTTTCTGAATTTTGAAAACACTTAGCATCCCCCCCCCCCCCCTCTTATTTCCCTGCTTCCATTGCCAGTAAGCTGGATATGTTATGAAAAAATGTTGGAGTTGCTTGTTTTTCCAGCTTTCAATAATTTTTCCAATTTATTTATTACTACCAGTAAGCTGGATGTTTGTAAACACTTGCAGTGTTGACACTTGTGATGGCTGTGATTGGTTCACAGTGATCACATGTTACAGAGCCACTTTGATAGGCTCTGTACAATGGGACTGTATTCTGAGTTGTCCAATGACAGCCCTTTCACACCCATTCACGGGTGCACTGGTTGCCCGTGTTCGTTTTTTGCAATGCTGTTGATAAATGGCGCTCCAGAGTCCTTCCAATACTATATGGTGGTACTGAGGTGGTTAAACCGAATAAATGCTAGGGTGTTGATTATGTATGTCATACACACTGTTCATCAAAACTAGAGTGCAAGAACAACCAATAAACAAACAAACAATCTTGGAAAGCTGATTTCTCATTGGTTGCATCAATGCATCTGATTTGTGACCAATCGGTGTGGATAACTGCAAATTATTTCACATTACCATTATTACATAAATCCTGCAAAAGAATTCAGGTCAGGGGAAAATGCAGCGTGACGATCAGTCTTGGCAAGATGATCCAGGCCCGGAGGGGCAGAGACTGTTTGCTTTCTCAGCACTAGTATTAATAGAGTTATTCATGTTCAGGCTCTGACGTGTCTTTAGTGCAGTAAAGATCCTGACATTGATTATTTTCTTTCTATTCTGGTCCTATGTATACGGAAGCATTCTAGCATAACCAAATGCATTCCACCTCCGTGACAGCTTCCCAGAGATAGTGCAGAGCTCAGAGGAAGCTTCAAGAGACTCACCAAGGTCTAATATTAACTTTGGGCACAAGAATATATATATTTTTTTTTTTTAAAGTTCAATGTTGGGCAGAAGAAAAATTCACAATAGTAGGCTGTGTGCCCGCATCTCTAAACTTTAAAAATACAACATGCCTGCCTCTGTCATGTAACAAATACATGGTTATCCTGCCAGAATCACAGGCCCCTTTCACACTTATGCAACGCGATTTTACGATGCAATTTTGATGCGACTTTGAAAGCAATGGCTATATACCTCAAAACGCATTAAAATCGTGCCAAAGTAGTGCAGGAACTACTTTGAAGTCGGTGCGACTTCAAAACGCACTGATATGAATGGGGCTCATTGAAAATAATGGAAAATGACTTGTCATGCGATTTTGCGGTCCAAAATTGCGGGACAAGTCGCACTAGTATGAAAGGGGCCTAAAGGCCCTTCTTCCTATGGAGAGAAAAAACATAATAACATGAAATAAAACCGATATCACTCAAATGCCCAAATCTGTTATTCCAGCCGACTGGTCACACAAAGTGCTGGTAGGGTTGGATATTGACTCATCAGACGCATCCAGGACTACAAAAAAATGCCACCCATCCACACACTGTCTTAGCATGAGCTGAACTTTGTTCTTTGTAAGAAATGGCTTCATTTTGTTCTCCTACCCATGGGAGAACCCCCTCTCACACATTTTATCCACTAGGGGCTTAATTGTAGAGGTCTGGACTTTAGCCTCTGTGATTAAGCCCCAACTGGGCGAAATGCATTAGTGGGGTTGTCCCTTGTGTAGGAAACCAAGCTGAAACCATTTCTTACAAAGAGAAGTTCAGGTCATGCGGAGAAAGTCTGTGGATGGGTGCCATTTTGTTGTAGACCTGGATGCGTCTGAGGAGTTCATATTCAACCCAACCATCACTCTGTAAACACTGACCAATCGACTGGGATAACAGATTGGGGCATTTGATTATTTTGAGCCGAAACAGTGAGGATGGGCATCATTTTGTTGGTCATTGAATTCCTCTTCCAGCATCACAGCATTGGGATTAACCAAAGTGTAGTTGAGGAACAAGTCGAAGGTCCGTATCAAGCGGTAGCAAAGAAACAGGTGGCAGCAGGAGTGACAAAAGCAAGATATTGGCTGGAGAGAGCACAATAATCTGGCAAACAGGAGGTACAGAGACATGGCCTAAATCAGGTAGTACATGGGAGAAGCAAAGAGTTCAAGGTTCAAGACAAGCAAGGTTCAAGGCAGGATCATTCAAGGAATTGTCTATGGAACTGCTCAGCATTCCAGGTGGCTCATCAAGAGTCATTGCCGGACACAGCAGAGGTCCCAGGTTCAAGTCCAGGCCCTGACAGCTGTGTAATTTGAGCCTATCCACTTTTAATGGGATCAAACAAAACTGCATCACACCGAAGTAGTGCAGGCACTACTTTTAGAAACGCACTGTAACCAGATCGCATAGTAGTTTTGCACCATGCAATCCTGTGCAGGTACCGAGTTCTAGTGTGAACCAGGACTTAGTGAGCATGAGCACATCTCTCCCAGTAAGGAGTAAGTATCTCCAATGGTTTAGAGGCTGGATTCATCCTTCTTTTTATGGATAGTGTAGGACCCACTGACAATGGGGTACTTTGACGTAGTGGTGGGCTTGAGCACGATGGTGGGACTATAATCCCCATTTTTATTTATTGATTGCCTTCATATTTGATAGTCATTTCTTTTGCATGTGTGCGCTATTCTCTGTAAATATGCATGTAACCTTTGCAGTGTGGTGTGGAGGGGTGGGGGTTTACGATATTGTACGGGTAGTTTTTCTAGGTAGTTCCTAAAGTTGGGCTTTAATACAGCCAGTTTGTTGGAATTCTTCTGATTGCTGCTTGGACCGCAGAGAGTAAAAGGTATTAAAGCTTCTCGTCATTGGATTTGAATGGCCCCAATATAAACCAGTCGTAGTTTCCTTCCTGGAGTTGTTTGGCCCCCCGGCAGAGCAGTGTACACAGTATTTTCCATCGGGAGGGCCTCTCACGCACAAGCTTGGAGGATCATTCACAAATGGAAGCTCCTGTGTACATTTCCAAGCCATAAAACCCAGCTACAGAGCGGCAGAGATCACAACAAAACCCTCATTCATCATCCTGCATTCACGGAGATGTAACTCTACACCGCCGTGCAACACATCCGTAAACACACGGATCTCGGCGATTACAAGCGTGAGCTCGGCTTACGCAATGTTTGAAAATCAATGATAACTAAGACACTGGGGAGAGAGCGGCCATTGTGTCCTCTCCATCCGTATTCAGCGTCCCGTATTATTACCGCCGAGGAAGTAAAGCAGACTCTTCATTGTCTACATGGGGGACTGCACTTCTTTGTTTTTTCAGGGAACCTAAGAAATACAAGAAGATTCCATAGCAGCAGACAAGTGGATTAGATACAGAATTAGTAAAAGAACACAAAGTGAACTAGTTTCCTTAAAGTAGATCAAATGCAGAATTACAAAAAAAAAAAAAAAAGTACTTTAACCCCTTAAGCCCCAGAAGATTTTACCCCCTTCCTGACCAGGGCCTATTTTGCGATTCGGCACTGCGTGACTTTAACGAACAATTGCGCGGTCGTGCGACGCTGTACCTAAACAAATTTGGCGTCCTTTTTTTCCCACAAACAGAGCTTTCTTTTGGTGGTATTTGATCACCTGTGCGATTTTTTTGATCATGCGCTATAAACAAAAAAAGAGCGTAAATTTTGCAAAAATAACAATATTTTTCACATTTTTTTATATGAAATTCCCCCCAAAAAAATGTAAAAATCAAGATTTTTTTACATTTTAGGCCAATTTTTTTTTTACCATATGTTTGGTAAAAAAAATAGCAAAAAGCGTATTTTGATTGGTTTGCGCAAAAGTTATTGTGTTTACTAACAAAGGGATAGATTTTTGTCATTTTTTTTTTTAGCGCATAACGGCGGCGATCTGCGATTTTTTTTGCGGGACTGCGACATTGCGGCGGACAGATCGGACCCTTGACTGACATTTTTGACACTTTTGGGGGTACCAGTGACATTACTACAGTAATCAGTGCTATATATATGCACTGTTACTGTAAAAATGACACTGGCAGTGAAGGGGTTAACTGTATTGGAGAGGTAGGGGTTAAGTGTGTCCTAGGGGCGTGCTTCTAACTGTGATTGGCTGTGGCTTGATGTGTAAGAACAGAGATCAACGGTCCTACATAGTAGAACCGTTTGATCATCATTCTTACACAGGGAGAACTGACAGGCGACTTTGTTTACACTAGCCGCCTGCCTTTCTCCCGCTGTCGCGCGCGGGGGGGTCCGTGACCGCGCAGGAGCACGCCTCCGGCAGCGTGCGCTCGCTCCCAAAACCCTCACAGGTCAGCGATGTAGCCCTCGTTACTCTGCCTGTGAGGGGCTGACTGCTGACGTAAATAGTCGTGCGGCAGTCGGCAAGTGGTTAAGGCACAAAACGCCAGGCAAATTATGTTGGAACACACATTCTATTTGTTATAAACTTTAGCATCTGAAGCTTGCATTTATGAATTTCCTCACATCAGCTGAACATTGAAATCAGGCTTGCATTAACCACTTTAAAGCAGAGTTCCACCCAGAATTTTTTTTTTAGATAAAAATACCCCTGGGACAGTCAGGGCTAGTGCATTTAAGTAACGATAGCCTCTGAACTGTCCCGTTTCACTTACCTTTTAGAAGAAATACTTACCTTGAAAATGTCTTGTCCAGCGCTGCCATCTCAGGTGTGGGCAGCTGAAGCCGGAGCGTCCTCTTCGGTGTCCTCTTCGGTGAAGTTGGAGTCCCAGAATGCCCCGCTCGTCACTTCCGGAGCAGGCGCGTCTGCACCGGAACGGAGGAGTGGGGCCGATGCAGGCGCATTAACTCCAGGGATCGATGACGCTCATCTCCCAGGAGTCAATGCAAGCAGGAAGTGACGGCGCAGGCCGCAGAGGGAGGAAGAGGAAGGAATGTAAGTATATTTTCATTAAAAAGAAGACACACCCCTGACGACGTCACTCTATGACGCAACGCGTCGGGATTGGCTGGCGCCTTGACGCATGCGCAGATGAGGGACGCGGCAGCCATTTATGAGGTTGGGATATCCACACTAACTTAACCGCTGTTTGCTGATCTTGGAAAATGTAAGCTGCTTTTCGTTTATGCCTTAATAAATTGTTTTGATATGCTACACCATGAGGGGATTCTCTCTTTATATTTCCCGAGTGTTTGAAGGAGACTTTGGGGGAACCCAATCTGGTCGCTAGTGAGAGGAAGCGTTTGGATATGATCGATCCTTTCCTGCCACGGTCTTCAATATACTCTGGGCATGTTTTGACCCTGTGGGGTCTATTTATGGCGCTTTTCCACTGCATGGAACCGAACAATTCGGCTCGCTGTTGTGCTTTTCCACTGCTGGTACCGCATGGTATAGCGTAGGAACGGTTCGGTACGGTACGGCGGCGCTTTTCCACTGCATGGAACCGAACGGTACGGCTCTGAAAAACAGTACCTACTCGATTGTGGTTCCAACAGGTACCATAACCAGTACCATATCCCACAATCCTTTGCATGCAGTCACTACTAGCTACTGATTGGTCAGAGAATCCCACCCACCCCGTTGTTATCCCACCCACTTAACTTTAGTACTACTTTAGTGGAAAAGCAAGCCATACCGTACTGTACCGAACTGTTCCAACACCGTACCATGCGGTACCAGCAGTGGAAAAGCAAACAGGGCCAAGCAGGGCAGAGTAGAGCCGAGCCGGTACTTGCAGTGGAAAAGTGCCATTAGTTGGTAAGAGTACCCTATTATACTGCTCGGTGGTGGTCTCTCCTGTTTTGCACCTCTCCATATCTACAGTATATGTGGACTTTGCCAGTACACTTGGGACTTGCCTTTCCTGTTTACCAGCATTTATTGTGTATTTTGGACTAGCGCGACACCATTCCATACCATTTCATTGAAGATATAGTTCTCTTGTCTTTTTGTGTCAGCTGCTTTCCTTTAATAGAGTTTCTAGTATTGATTTTACTGGTTTTTATGTATGTTATTACTAATGATCATAGCGCAGCAATTTTACCATATTAAAAAGAAGGTAAGTGAAACAAAAAAAATAAATAAAAAAAAATTAAGAAGCATGCCCAGAAGCTGTTTAGCAGGGAATTATGCGCTTGCACCAGAAGTGACAAGCGGGGCCGGTGCAGGCGCATTGATTCCTGGGAGCGATGACGTTCAGCTCCCAGGAGTCATCGCAAACCGGAAGAGACGGTGCGGGCCGCGGCCGCAGAGGGAGGAAGTGGAAGAAAAGTGAGTATATTTTCTTCTATAATAAGGTAAGTGACCAAAAAAAAAAAATTGGGAGCATCCATTTCTTTTTCAGGTGACCCTGAGCAAGTGGATGGCCCAAAATCGATTTTGAGGTCGGAACTCCACTTTAAGCAATTTTAAGTATGTAACAACTTTCTGGAGTTCCGCTGTGTAGGTGACAGGTGCACTTTTATTATTCTTGCATCCTCTGTTGTGCATGCCGTATATCAGTATATCATTCTTATTACTGTAGTGACTATTATGGTGTTGAAGATTTTCAGTAAAATTAGAAAGTCGTGGTAAGTGCAGTTGAACGCGCTGGGTGGTTTTGCCGCCCCCGTCCTTCCCTGTCGGTGTTCTAACCTTTTACAGATCCTCTCCTTTTGTTGATAAAAGTGGCATGATAATGGCAGGTATTGTGCAGTCACGACAGAGCTGAACACACGAGAGGTATGGCTTTGAAAAATGCACGGTTTCTATTTTTGATGTGTATTTTTCTCTTAATTGCTGAACATCAATATGCTTCCTCCTTTGTATAATTCGTTCCTTTTTACATTTCCGTGGCTGTCAGAAAATAAACATCTCAGGAAGCTCATACAACCTTGTCCCTGAGTCGTGGAGACAACAGAATCTGAGCGCTTCGAAATGGCAACGTGATCTCACAATAGTTCCAATGTCATCTCCGCCACAGCCAAAAGGATATTCTGAAAGAATTCATCTATACTGGGACTGAGGGTGGGATTCGATTGAATAACTTGCTGGGGATGTAATGCCTTTTTTTAACCACTTCAGCCCCGGAAGATTTTACCCCCTTCCTGACCAGGCCCTATTTTGCGATTCAGCACTGCGTTATTTTAACGGACATTTGCGTGGTCGTGCGACGCTGTACCCAAACAAAATTTACATCCTTTTTTTCCCATAAATAGAGCTTTCTTTTAGTGGTATTTAATCACCTATGCGATTTTTAATTTTTGCGCTATAAACAAAAAAAGAGCGACAATTTTGAAAAAAAAAAAAAAAACAATATTTTTCACATTCTGCTATATGACATTCCCAAAAAAAAATTAAAAAATCAAATTTTTTTAACATTTTAGGCCAATTTGTTTTCTGCTACATGTTTTTGGTAAAAAAAATAAATAAATAAAAAGCAATAAGTGCAAAAGTTATTGCGTTTACTAACTACGGGAAAGATTTATGTCATTTTTATTATTATTTTTTTTTTCTAGTAATGGCGGCAATCTGCCATTTTTTGCGGGACTGCGACATTGCGGCGGACAGATCGGACCCCTAACTGATATTTTTGACACTTTTCGGGGTACCAGTGACAATACTACAGTAATCAGTGCTAAAAATATGTACTGTTACTGTAATAATGACACTGGCAGGGAAGGGGTTAACCCTATAGGTGATCAATGGATTAAATGTATGCCTCATGCTTACTGACCTGTGTGGGGGGAAGGGGTTCTGTGACACAGACAGAGATTGCAGGTTCAGCTATGCTGAATCCTGTGATCTCCTCCTGTCTGTCAGAGAAGATCCACCTACTTTGTTTGCATAAGCAGGCGGGTCTTCTCACACTTTCCCCGACAATTGGGGAAGGGAGGCGGCAATTGCCGCCTCTTCTCAACCGGCCCGATTCCCGCTGTGTTTCACCTCCGGCAGCGCGAGCGATTGCCGAGATCACTAGGAGTCGTCCAGTGACGCAGGTCTACGTCGCTGGACCCAGGGGAGCCGCACTGCTGCAGTAGGATTACTGTGAGCTGTCGGCAAGTGGTTAAAGGGTTAGTTCACCTTTTCAGAAAAAATGAAAAGGTGAACATTGTGCACCCTCCCCACCACCCCGGTCCCTGCTGTACTTAGCTCTGTGCATGATGAGATGCTTAGAGTAAGGCTACAGACGAAACACGTTAGCATTTTACCATTTTGCTGCAGAGGTTGAAGGGGTGGGGGGGTCAGCTGGTCAGTGCTTCAGACCATACGCCACACACTGCATCAAATTGGTCTGCATGGCTGTCGTCCCAGAAGGAAGCCTCTTCTAAAGATAAAAAAGAAAGCCCACAAACAGTTTGCTGAAGACAAGCAGACTAAGGACATGGATTACTGGAACCATGCCCTGTGGTCTAAAGAGACCAAGATAAACTTATTTGATTCAGATGGTGTCAAGCGTGTGTGGTGGCAACCAGGTGAGGAGTACAAAGACAAGTGTGTCTTACCTACATTCAAGCATGGTGATGGGAGTGTCATGGTATGGGGCTGCCGGCACTGGGGAGCTACAGTTCATTGAGGGAACAATGAATGCCAACATGTACTGTGACATACTGAAGCAGAGCATGATCCCCTCCCTTCTTAAAACTGAGTTGCAGGGCAGTATTCCAACATGACAACAACCCCAAACACACCTCCAAGATGACCACTGCCTTGCTAAAAAAGCTGAGGGTAAAGGTGATGGACTGGCCAAGCATATCTCCAGATCTAAACCCTATTGAGCATCTGTGGGGCATCCTCAAACAGAAGATGGGGGAGCGCAAGGTCTCTAACATCTACCAGCTCCGTGATGTCGTCATGGAGGAGTTGAAGAAAACTCCAGTGGCAACCTGTGAAGCTCTGGTGAACTCCATGCCCAAGAGGATTAAGGCAGTCCCTTAAAATAATGGTGGCCACAAAAAATATTGACACCTTGGGCCCAATTTTGAGGTTTTACCTTAAGGGTGTACTCACTTTTGTTGCCCGCGGTTTAGACATTAATGGCTGTGTGTTGAGTTATTTTGAGGGTACAGCAAATTTACACTGTTATACAAGCTGTACACTCACTACTTTACATTGTAGCAAAGTGTCATTTCTTCAGTGTTGTCACATGAAAAGATAGAATAAAATATTTACAAAAATGTGAGGGGTGTACTCTGTTTTGTGAGATAAGTCTCCGTTCACACTAGGTCGGATCCGACTTCGGGGCGACCTGTGAAGTTGCGTGCAGCGCGACTTCGGCGCGACTTGCACAGACTTCATAAAATGAATGTCTATGCAAGTCGCTCCAGGTCGCACCGAAGTAGCACAGGACCATTTTTCTAAGTCGGAGCGACTTGTGTCGCTCCCATTAGAACCGGTCCTGTACTACACTATGGGACGCGTCGGTGCGTGACTTGTCAGGCTGACCAAGTCGCCTGACAAGTCGCACCAGTGTGAATGGAGTCTAAATATAATATGTTGAAATCTGTGATGTTGTTTTGAATGTTACATTTTGAAAGAAGCTGGACGCCAGCAGTAGGAAGGTGGAGGAGGCCATCTTGGTACACCCAGCACTGGTCAGCGCTAAAACTTTAGGCTTTGAAAATGTAACATTAAAACAGCATGACCGATCTCAATATACTGTACTATATTCATTAAATATATGCTCACTTTATTCTTTAAATGACTGTGAAATTGAAGACGTAGCTGGGTGTAGTAAGATGTCCGCTGGCGCCTTATGACTGCAGGTGTTCGGTCAGATTAGCAAACCTATCAATGCGCAGTAAGTATTCAGCTGACGGAACGTCACTTCCGTTAGCTAATCTGATGGGTCGCCTGTTCTGACGGAACACTGGCACTGCAGATGCCTCCATCCACGTTATTTAGCGTGGTTGGGAGGATCAAGTAATTTCTCCCATTCAGCCTGTGAGGCTGATTGAGAGAAATCTTAACATGGCACTACCTGCATGGAGTTTGCATTTTTTCCCTGTGCCCTGCGTGGGCTTCCCCTGGGTACTCCGGTTTCCTCCCATACTCCAAAGACCAGTTTTTTGGTTAATTGGCCCCTGTCTAAATTGTCTCTTGTATGTGTATGTATAAAAGTGAGTTAAGCCTAGTACACATGGGCTGAATGTTGGGCGACATCAGCTGGTTCAATAAAAATCAGCCGACATTCGGCCCATGCGTGTGGCAGCCATTTGGCTGGTTTCTGACAGACATGCATGCTGGAAAACCAGCAACCGACCGGCTGCCGACTAGCACTCTAAGCCAATGACTGAGAGCGCTGACCGGAGTGTTCTGGCGGGAGAGGCGCCCCCCTATCAGAACACAACAGCTCAGCGGGGGAGATCGATGTACTAACATCGGGTTGTCAGTACAGCGGCTCCGACCAGAGCTCAGTTTTTTTTTCTTCAACCAGAAAAAAAAAAAACTAATGGTGTGTACTAGGCTTTAAGGACCCCTAGATTGTAAGCTCCCTGGCGGCAGTTTTTTTTTCTTCAACCAGAAAAAAAAAAACGAATGGTGTGTACTAGGCTTTAAAGACCCCTAGATTGTAAGCTCCCTGGCGGCAGGGACTGATGCGACTGTACAATATTTATGTAGAGCTGTGTAAATTAATGGCGCTATATAAGTACTTGTAATAAATAAATGTATGTCTGGCTTTAGAAGAGAACACAACCTCCTCCATCCATGTTTTAGATCTGCAGGAAAAGTCTAGTGTAAAACTAGTGCTGGGCTTTCCTATTATAGCCGGTTTACACTGAGGCGACACGACTCCTTACTACTTCGGGGGCGACTTGTGCATTACCATGCACCACGACTTCGGAGCAACTTGCAGGGACTTCACATAATGGAAGTCTATGCAAGTCGCTCCGAGGTCGCCCTGAAGTAGTACAGGACCCTTTTTCTAAGTCGGAGTGACTTGTGTCGCTCCTATTAAAACCGGTCCTGTAGCGGTCAATGGACAGCGAGGGAGCGCGACTTGTCAGGCTGACAAGTCGCCTGACAAGTCGCGCTAGTGTGAACCGACTCTTAGAGGCACCATAGCATGTAAAAACTCTGTACTGTAGGTATTTTTGTAAATAAAGAATTTGATACAAAAATAATTATAAAAAATAGATATAAAAAATAAATAAAAACTTTGTTTCAAACATAACCAAATAAAACTAACCAAAAACCCAAATGGTTTTCCTGTTTCTTAGCACACAAAGCTTTCACTTCAATTAGATACAGAATGTGCAGAGTAAGTCTCGTCTAGCAAATGCACTGTAATCTCTATAATTAAGCTGCACAAAAATTGGTCATGCCTTCTTCAGTGTGATTCTGTGTAATAAACAATGCTGGCAAGCCAGATATTTTCCAGCAATACATCATGACAGAGCAGAGAAATCAAAGGTCTAGTTGGTGTTGCAACAACTTGTAAACTAACTCCCGTGCAAGTGGTTTTTCACACGAAAGCAGAGATACGGCCCATTAAAGGGGTTATAAAAACAAAAGTCACAGTTTGAAGCTTTTCCAGAAAAAGAGAGAAACAACTAATCGCAGTTCACACAGTACAAATATTAATACAACGCATTTATAATTTTTTTTGCATTGTTGGTAAAGAAAAAAAAAAAATCAACATTTTTTTAAACATTTCATTTTTGTTCACTAAGGAAACCCAAAAGTTGAGCTTAATTTGCCTATTCTAGGTCCATTGGTTCTCAGTGTAAAGGCTTTGAACTTCCATATGTTTACATATTCGTAACAGTAAATGAGCTTTAAAAGTCGCTGGGTAACCTCTGTAGCTGCAGGTACTGCAGAGTAATTAATCTTCAAAAGTCCCTGCAAAAGCACTGAAATCCTAACCTAAACTGACACTTCCAGGAGTGTCGATTTCCTTGGTCCCCTGAAGAACCAGTTCTTGCTGGTTCTTTCCTGTGACATCATATCAACACTCTCTCCTGCAGTGACATGAGATCAGAGGGTAGAACCGGTGGGAAGTGTGGGGGACCAAAGAGGTTGACACCCAGCAAATGTCAGTTTTCTAGAAGTGTCAGTTTCCTAGAAGTGATAGGTGTGGTGTTTGTTGGCAAAGTCTTTTACAGTTATCAGCAGAATTAACATTAAGACAAGATCAGTTGTTTTCACTTCATACAACTCAGGGTTATACACTATAATGTCAAAAATATTGGGACGCCTGCCTTTACACACACATTAAATTTAATGGCATCCCAGTCTTAGTCCGTAGGGTTCAATACTGAGTTGGCCCACCCTTTGCAGCTATAACAGCTTCAACTCTTCTGGGAAGGCTGTCCACAAGGTTTAGGAGTGTGTCTATGGGAATGTTTGACCATTCTTCCAGAAGCCCATTTGTGAGGTCAGGCACTGATGTTGGCCAAGGCGGCCTGGCTCGCAGTCTATGCTCTAATTCATCCCAAAGGTGTTCTATCGGGTTATTGGGTTGAGGTCAGCACTGTGCAGGCAAGTCAGGTTCCTCCACCCCAAACTTGCTCATCCCCGTCTTTAATGACCTTGCTTTTTGCACTGGTCCAAATCATTTGGTGGGGGGGAGATTATGGTGTGGGGATTGTTTTTCAGGGGTTGGGCTTGGCCAGTTAGTTCCAGTGAAGGGAGCTCTTAAGGCGTCAGCATAAAGAGACATTTTGAACAATTTCATGCTCCCAACTTTAAGGGAACAATTTGCGAATGGCCCCTTCCTGTTTCAAAATAAATGCGCACCAGTGCAAAAAGAAAGGTCCATAAAGACATGGATGAGCGAGTTTGGGGTGGAGGAACTTGAGTGGCCTGCATAGAGTCCTGACCTCAATACGGTAGAACACCTTTGGGATGAATTAGAGGGGAGACTGCGAGCCAGGCCTTATCATCGAACATCAGTGCCTGACCTCACAAATGCATTTCTGGAAGAATGGTCAAACATTCCCCATAGGGACACTCCTAAACCTTGTGGACAGCCTTCACAGAAGAGTTGAAGCTGTTATAGCTGCAAAGGTTGGGCCAACATTGTCAATTGGGTCAATATTGAACCCCTACGGACTAAGACTGGGATGCCATTAAAGTTCATGTGTGTGTAAAGGCAGGCGTCCCAATACTTTTGACCAGTAGTTGCTCCATACAGCCTTTTCAGAAAAAGAGAAACCCTTTGGTGGAGGCAGAGCTGAAAACGATTTTCTACATCTGAGAGAAGTTACCCTCCATAACACTCATTATGTACCATTTTTACAGCAGAATGACTGGCTATTAAATATTGACCTCGGAGAGCGAACCTTTAAGAATTCTAAATCTGGTTTGTGTCAAAAGGTTTATGGAGATGTAAAGATTCTAGTGAATGGAAAATAGTACAGCTAATGAGGACAAAGTTAGGCTCTGTGCACTGGGTCAGTATTTGATTCCCAGGAAAATGGGACACTCAGAAGAAAGATGACCTGGCATGTGTCTTCTGTATATGAACATGTGCATAAAAATGCCTGGGCCACATGCTGAACTCCCTTGGTCAGCATATTGGCCATGAGGTGGAAACCAGGGGTGTCCAACTCAAGGCCAATATGCAGACCAAGGGAGTTCAGCATGTGGCCCAGGCATGTCTATAGAGAAGTATTGCAGGCATAGAAGCCACAGTGGTCGACAGGGACAGGCATGGAGAGATGCTGGGGATGCCGTGCAAGCATAGTAGCTGACAATGAGCATCCAGGCACAGGCACCTCTGGAGTGATGACGGGGCTGTCGAGTTTGTAACGGAACCGGCAGCAGCAAAGGGAGGGACTCCCAATAGCACCAGGCAAGAAAATGCCACATAGCTGTATCTAGGGAGGTGCTGGGTGCTACCCCCAATAGCCCCCTTACCCACTACCTCCCCACATAGCACATAGTGTCATATATCGATGAAATCCAATCCCCTTATCCATTTTCTTTTCATTCTAGCATGGCTTCCACATTGCTTTGCAAAAGAAATCAGAACACCAAAATAAGAAAAGTTGTGGATGAAGGAAGATTGTTCAAGGAAAAATATTACATTAGCTAGATCAGTGATCGTTAATTTGTGATCTGCCTGACTTTTTCTGCTCATCAGCTGTCCTTATTGTTATTGTACTTTATGTGTGGCCCAAGACAATTCCTCTTCTTCCAATATGGCCCAGGAAAGTCATAGGGTTGGACACCTCTGTAATAAACACAATTCCATTGGGTAAATCCTGCAAGCTGCAATTTTAATGTGTCCACTTTTCCATTCATATCAACTGAATGGAGCCCTTCAAAAACGCAATGCACCTTTTAATACAGGCATGTCCAACCTGCGGCCCGAGGGCCGGATGCGGCCCGGAACCTTAGGCAATGCGGCCCACTGCCCCCTGACAATTTTTTTTTTCTGGGGAGGAAGGAAGTCAGGTAGGGGGCACTGCAACAGCGGCTTCCAACTTATGGTAGGCAGAGGCTGCCTCAGAGGGGGGGAGGGGAGCATGTGCAGTGTTTCTGACTCCTACCACCATGACCACTTCAAATCACTGAAGTGGTCATGGTGGTTAGAGTTTTCCTTTATTATCGCTCAGAAGAAGTAAACCTCTGTATACTGATTCCATTTCATTTGATCGTCCTCTAGTTGTGTTAAATCAGTGCGGGGCGGCATTTTATAACTTATATACCTTAACTATAGTATATATTTTATATGCGGCCCTAGAAAATTTCTCTACACTCAATGTGGCCCAGAGAAGCCAAAAGGTTGGATACCCATGTTTTAATGTCTTGGCAACTCATGTTAACACGTTTTGGAAAGTATCTGATGCGAATGGGCCCCAAGGCAATGTAAGTAAAAGCATGAGATACCATAAATGGGGCTAGCGTAGGAAAATGCACCCTACGTCAAATCTAAAGTGAAGGTCCACTGCTAGAGCACAGTGGAAAATCCCCTTTATAACTCTCTGTTTATATCTAGGCATAGCCTAAAATATAACTTTACTCTAGAAAATCTGCAAAATAAAGTGTTTTACCTTCTCATTGCACTAGTTATCCTGTGAAAATCCTCAGTGTATAACCAGATTACATTTTGTAAATGATGCCTAGAAATAGTCAACTGCAGCATCTTCAACCTTGGAAAGAAAGCATAAGGAAAAACAATTCCCTATACACCTTTAGGTCAGTGTTTCTCAACTTTTGTCCTTAAGTACAAATGGGTCTATAAAGAAAATCCAAGAAAAAGGGCGCAAATGCCTAGTGCATTAACAGCACTTTATTGAAGGATAAAAATAGTACGTACTCACAAAAGCAAATGTTGCAATCAGTGCTGTACATAAACCAAGAAATTGAAGGGTCTTACACATGATGCTACTCTTCTGGTTCAAAGCATGTCATAAGACTACCTTACACGTTTTGGGGACATACCCCCTTTTTCAGCACAAGAAGGGGGCATGTCACCTGAAATGCATCAGCTAGTATCATGACATGGAAAACAAATAGTGCAGCGCTAACATGAAATAAACCATGTGTTTAAATGGATTACCAAAAAAGACACAATAATTTGTGCAACTCAAAAACTGATAAAGTGACCAAAAAGTGCAAATATGATCAATAAATGTGCATATAAGTTAGAAGAGTCCAAACTTCCAAAAGGTATATATGTGAGATCCAGAGTGAATGGTAAAAAAGGAGACGTTGAATTCCCAAGAAGAAGATAACTGGAAAAACACCCGTGACAACTCTGCTGTAATGGCTGCTTACCAGAAAAAACGGCCCCCAAATCAATGGTCAGGCCACATACGCTGAGATAGATATCTGAACACTCCTCTTAGTAGGATCTTAAGTGAGGCAATCAATCTCTCCCAGGTCAGGTTAATCACGATCCAAGCACAAGAAAGCCACATATATGGGAAAAGAGACACGAAGACCCATAGTGTAAACCAGTAAAGATGAACAGTATATTTATTTCAAGGTTACACTTACATCCAGTAGGTAAAATGAATCACATCAATGCAGCATGTAAAAACAGCGGCGTCCCGCGTGTGGTGTACAAGCCAGGCTACAAGGGGCGTGGTGGTTGAGCGTCAGGTACCGCTACCCATACTGCTACCCATACTTTGAACCAGATAAGTTGCATCGTGTGTAAGACCCTTCGGTTGCTTGGTTTATGTACAAAGCTTTCGTAGGTTTTTACACTTTCTATCCTTCAATAAAGTGCTGTTGATAATACACTAGGTCAGTGATGGCGACCCTTGGCACCCCAGATGTTTTAGAACTACATTTCCTATGATGCTCAACTACACTGCCGAGTGCATGAGCATCATGGGAAATGTAGTTCCAAAACATCTGGGGTGCCAAGGTTCACCATCACTGCGTAAGGTGATTGCGCCATTTTTGTTTGATTTTGTTTATAGAGTTGTGCGATTTCTCGATCTTAAGAGGACTGTGATCAATAATAAATCCTGCTCTATATAAAAGAAATACGAGAAATCAAGAATATGTGGAATTCCTCGCTAGTGGGTGGTGAAATACTGTTCTAGATGTGCTTAGACACGTCAGCCAATATCCTAGGTGCAGGGGTGTCAAACTGGCGGCCCTCCAGCTGCTGCGGAACTAGAAGTCCCATCATGCCTCTGCCTGAGGGAGTCATGCTTGAAACTGTCAGCCTTGTAATGCCTCATGGGACTTGTAGTTTTGCAACAGCTGAAGGGCCACCAGTTTGACACTGAAAGGAGCAAATAAAGCAAATGGAAGGAAGATAATTCCCAGCATCCAACACAACGAAATTGCACACAGTCTGCGGTAACTCCTATTGCTTCAGGATTTTATTTTGTTAACTTTCTCAGCTTCTTGTCAGTACCATTTCAAAGAAGGGTTTGGCCTATGAAAAGGCAATCACTGTTAGTTGCCACCACAAAGGTGCACATATTCCTGATTTTGTTTCTACTGGCTTTTAGCTAAAAATGTAGACAACCGTGAAGCTTCACAGACATGGTACACGCATGACATACTCATTAGCTGCTAATGGTTACAGTTTTGCAACAGCTGGAGAATTCCAAAATAATGACCTCTGACTCTTGGGTAGAAAGATCAGGAATCCCCGGATAAATGGAGGATTCCAAAGGGTGCCCCAAGAACAGGTGAAAAAAGTAATAAGCAACAAAATTGAGGGTTCCTTACTTTGCTTTCTCAGATCTTTCAGCTGCTCTTTGAACTGAACAAATTTATCACTCTGCCTCAGTTCCTCGTCGGTGTTCTTGCTCTGCAAGGTAGAATACCTCTCCTGGACAAGTTCTTTTAAATTCGGGATCTGCTCCGGTGTCCTCCGCTTTAACTGAATATAGGAAACAAGAAAACATAAAATGAACTGGATTCGAACAAACTACATATACTTTATAAGTAAAAAGGCAAAACCATCCATAATGCTGATCTATTCGTGTATATTCATCATAAATTAACCTGTAACCAAATTCAGCAAACTGCGGATAATGAGCAGTTCTCCTACGTACAACGCCATCAGAATATTGGCATCAACAACCGAGCTAAGCATGCTTTGGTCACATTTCTGGTAGTAAAGCAAATCTCCTGCGCTCGAGTGACATATGCCGGAGGGAAGAGAGATACTTCAGACTCAGGTGGACAAAGCCTATGGTCTTGCTGCCCCCTCAGGATCAAGGGTATCCAGAACCAACTGAGAAAAAGACAAAAGAAAAGGGGCGCACCGACCTAGTGCATTATCATTAAAACCATTTATTAACATTTAGAAGGTATGTAATATACTCACAAAGAAGGTGTGAATGTACACACATCAACATAATGTACATAAAATCTCCAAGGTAGCCAAGGTCCCACACGAAGCTGAGTGGCATGCAGTGTGCCGTATGGGGCTGCTGTGGCTGGGCTGACGCGTTTCCAGGGCGAGCCCCCTTCCTCAGAGCCAGAAAAGTTGCTGCTGCAGCATTTGAAGAAATGCATTTGGAGATGCAAACCTGGTAACCAACTACAAGAAACGTCTTACTTCTGTGTTTGCCAACAAGGGTTTCTCCACCAAATACTAAGTCATGTTTTGCTTGGGGATCAAATACTTATTTTACTCACTGAACTGCAACTCAATTTAAAACATTTGTTTTTTTTTTTTGAATTTTTGGTTGATATTCTGTCTCTATCATTTAAAGCGGTTGTAAACCTGAAAAAAAAAAAAACCTGCAAGACAAAGGCATAATGAGCTAGTATGCATCGCATACTAGCTCATTATGTATTACTGACCTTAGAACGAAGCCCCGACACGGACCCCTGGACACCGCTGTGGGAGCGGACATGATCCCTCGGCGTCTCTTCCGGGTTCGGCGGCTCCAGCGCTGTGATTGGCCGGGGGCTGCGATGACGTCACTCCCGCGCATGCGCGCGGGAGTCATTTTCCGGCAAGCCCCAGGCATGGAAAGCTGAAGGTCCGCCGGACCTTCAGAGCGCATGCGCCGCTCGCGTGAGCGGCTGCATGCAGTGCAAATATCTCCTAAACCATGCCGGTTTAGGAGATATTAATTGTACCTACAGGTAAGCCTCATTATAGGCTTACCTGTAGTTAAAAGTGTCAAAAAGCGGTATACTACCGCTTTAAAATACACCTATGATAAAAATTATAGACCGTTGTAAGTGGGAAAACCTACAAAATCTGCAGGGGATCAAATGATTATTTTCCCCACAGTATATTTTTTTTATGTACAGGTTTAAAGAAAAATCTATCATGGCTTTTTTATTTTTACTGGTTTGTCTCATATGGTACATGTAGTACCTTTTCCCATGTTGCAAGCTGCATCCTAACCCTAGCTATGAGGTCTAACACGCACTAATACCCCCATCCTGACAACAGCTAGGAAAGAGACGGCTGCTTCATAAGGACAGTTGCTATGAAGTAGCCGTCTTTCCAAAGCTGTTGTAAGATCTATCGTGGCAGGAGAGGAGGAGGGAAAGACAATCGATCAGATTTCTCTTGCACAATAAATCCAGGCCCTGATTAATGGTGATTTGTGTATGACCCCTGAAATATGTTGGCTCTCAATTCTTGACTGTACTTATATTGAGATAAACAAAACTTTGTATCTGGGCCAATCCCTTTAGCTTGGTACTCTCGTCCTCTCTCTCCATACAAGTTAATTCTTCCAGGGACTCCACTAAAACTTCCATTGGGCAGTAAAAAGGGACCACACTATAGCGATCATCTGATTTATTCAGAACCTCCACAGCAGACAACCCTGTTAGGCCCCTTTCACACATGCTGTCCGTTTGTCCGTTTTTCATCCATCCGTTGACAGATGAAAAACGGACATCAATGCATCTCTATGTAAAAACGGATGACAACTGATGATCATCAGTTAACATCCGTTTTCATCCACTTCCGTCAATGTCCGTTTTTTTGAACGGATGAATGCCCTATTTTTCATCCGTCAAAAAAACGGATCGGACGAAAAAGGATGTCAACTGATGACAACGGATGAAAAACTGATGTCAACTGATGACAACGGACGACAACGGATGAAAAACGGACGACAACGGATGAAAAACGGACGACAACGAATGAAAAACGGATAACAACTGATGAAAAACGGATGAAAAACGGATAACAACTGACGAAAAACGGATGACAACTGACGAAAAACGGATGAAAAACTGATACGTTTGACGTGACTGAACTGATGAACTGAACGGACTGTATGTGTGAAAGGGGCCTTAGACAACATAGTCCGTTTCCGACCTCACTTTTTTTCTACTGTTTACAGCTTGGTCAAGAACCAACCGAGCCTGTTACTGGGCAGCGAAGGAGCAGCAACACACAGATGAGGTAAGCCTTGTGCTATCCTCCTCTTTCAGCCAGATCCATATGTACTATATACTGTAGCCTGATTGGTTTACAGTGCTGCCTCTTCATTTCCCAGTTTAAATCCGTCTCTCCAGGGAACTACAGGGGCAAATACAAAGACAAACTGATTCTGGGAACTCAAGAGTCACTGCCACCAAAGTTTCTACAATAAATATGGGATCATTTAAAGCAGAGTTCCACCCTAAGGTGGAAGCTCCACTTATCTGTCCCCCCCCCCCCCCCCCTCAATTTTTGTTTATTAAAAGTCTTGCAATCAATAAGCATAAAATCAATATACATAAATATATACATATTTACATGAAAAGGGGGAAAAAAAATACATAGCAAATTCTGCTCTCAAATAAAGACTACCTTTACAGCAAAAACAAAACTCACATCATGAACATGTCATTACCGGGGAAAATAAGTAGGACTCACACCACCACACCAGACATCAAACCTGTGAGGTCAAGAAACAAAACCACCCCCATTATGCATGCAGCCCTTCATCAAAAAGAAGATATTAACCAACAAAAGCTAAGGGTGTGAAAGAAATAGCATAGGAAAAAAGCTCCTCACCCAGAGATGGACAGTTCACCAAAGGCAGGTCTGATATTCCTCCATGTCCTTATCCAGATCGCTCAAGGCTCCCCGCCCTTCTCAAGACCCCGAATCTTCCCAACCTCACCCAGAATATCGTACACAACCACCTTGACAGGGAGGACTTTCTTCCGCAGGGTAATCTGGCACCGTGCATTCCACGTGAAGTAATGGACAACTATACTTACTAGAAAAAGTGTATCCAAATCAAAATCCCAGCGGGTCAGTAATGCCCCGTACACCCCCTCCGCATAACTCATGGACACCTTTTTGGGGGGGGGGTACCTGTATTTGACAGGTACCCATCACCATTTCCATTTGACCTTGCTGCTGCAAGGTCTGTCAGATGTTCGGTCCCCCCTCCTCCTCCGCCGTGCCATTCGGAAAGCGCAGCACGCTTCGCACATGCGTAATAGGGAATCGGCTGCGAAGCCACAAGACTTCACTGCCGGGTTTCCCTTACAGGCTATGGCGGCAGCAGCACACAAGAACCGATAGAAACATCAGCTGGGGTGCTGACATCGTTGGATTCCTGGACAGGTAAGTGTCCTAATAATAAAAGTCAGTAGCTACAGTATGTGAAGCTGCTGACTTCTAATATTTCTGTGCAGGGGCTGGAGCACGAATTTAAAGCATATCTATGGTCAAAAGTCAAAGTCATATATTAATTTCCACACTGTATTTCAATTGTTTCCAGCCTACTCCTACTATTCTGAATGATCTTGAAGTTTGAAAACTTACTTTGTGAAGATCCCTGCACATTTACTTCCCTGAATTCTGTGTATTCAATATGTCCTGTGAGTAGTCATTGCTGTGTCACAGAATTCACAGAGCCTGCTTCCTGAACTACAGAGATGCTGAGAGGAGGAGTTTCAGGAGGCGGAGTCAGTACAGGCAGCTAGGTACCATGGGATAGATAGTCCTTAGAAATTGAGAAGCTGCAAAGCATACAGGGAATCCAGGAAGCTGTGGAAAGAGACGGCCAGCTGACAGATAGCACTCATGACATGAAAGAAGATTTTTCAAGTAAGCTTATATTGTCAGAAATAAATATTTTTGTATTGCTATTAAAATGCAGATGTTAAAAAAAATGAAAGCGTATGCTGTGACCGTAGGACTCCTTTAACTCTCCAATATCTATAAAAATGAATGGGATTGAATGGATCGGACCTTTTAAATAATACATATTGATTAGTACAGCTGTCCATGCTCTTCTGCACTGTAGGTATTACATAACAAAACGGCTGCCTAAAATCATGGAGGAGTCAGGTTTTCCTATTACATCCTCACCCAGAACTATATGCCTTTTCAAAACGCCATCAAGAACAGCACTGTTACATCGATGATTACATGGGATTACGCTCATTCAATAGCATTAATGGTACGTTTCAAAAGCAGACAAAGCTTTCCAGGACACAATGTGTCAAGCTGACATCTATGGCTTTCCTCAAATGGAAGCACATGGTGTTTGAACAGTCAGGGATGGGGAACACAGCTGCCAGTCTATGACAGCATACAATGAGGCTCCTGGCACAGGTCCACTGACAACACCAGAATGCAGTCAGTGCACACTGACACTTAATAATGGTTTATTGTTAACATTTAATTTCTAAACCTGTATTCCTTTATAAAACTCTTAATAGAGCAGGCACCGCAAGATGGCTTTTAAAACTTCTAAAAGCAAGCAAAACGTATTACGCGTTCTTCTTTCATATAGGTTTACCTGGTCACTGTGGGGCTAATTTACTAAAACCGGAGATTGCAACATTTGGTTGTCAGCTTACAGGTTTATTTTGTCAAAGCTTAAAGGAGTTATAAAGGCAGAAGGTTTTTTTTATCTTAATGCATTCTATGCATTAAGATAAAAAGCCTTGTGTGCAGCAGCCCCCCTAATACTTACCTGAGGTCCCTCTTTGTCCAGCGATGTCCACGAGTGTCTCAGCCGTCGGAGATTCTCCCTCCTGATTGGCTGAGACACAGCTCCAATAAGGCAATCTCCTTGAAAGGGAAGCTCAGTCAAGGCCTTCTTAGAAGTCTGGTCCGCCAGCTCAGCAAAGGCAGGAGGGAGCTGTTCTCCCTCCAGGTCACAACGTAAAAGCTTAGCCCACTCGGTCAGAGATTGCAACACAAAGACATGAGTGAATATCGGCCTCAGTGCTAAACCAGTGTACATTTTGAGGGCCACAGCCTGAGCCTTCCTGTCAGCCGGATCCTTAAAGGCCGGGGACTCTTCAACTGGATTAATGGTTGCCTTTTTCAATCTGGAAACCCACCACTGGTGAACAGTACACTTCTTAATAAGGGACTCCTCATAGGGGTAACACCTAGTAAAGCACTTAGGGACCCTAAGGGGACGCTTTGATTGTCCCCACTCTTTAGCGACACTTCCAAATAGGCAGAGAAAGGAAACACTTTTGCCGCTCTGGATGGCTTGCGAGTGCCAAAAGGGTGCCTCCATCGCAGCTGCAGCCTCCATCTTCAAGGTCTCACGCACAGATACAATCAGTGCTTCCACCAGCGCCTTTTCGTGCACGGTTGCAGACGTGGAGGAATCATCTTACCTATAAGAGGATTCCGGGCACGTGGTTACAGACCCAGCAGGGTGACCCATGTCCGCGGCGGTCAAATCAGATTCAGGATCTGATGAGACAGGGGAAGGCGGGCGGAAGGGGACTTTTTGCTAGCCTGTCACCCGAAAGCCACCTCCACCCAGGACACAAAGGACTCCAGGACTGCCGTCAGTGCATCGATGGATGGTTGGGACCCAGAGGGCCCCACAGCCTCAGAGAAGGGATCAGGTGGGGAGATGTGCTCTAAAGACTCCATGAGTCACCAGAGGGACCTCACAAAAAGTGTAAAACACTGCAAGAGACAACCCCCGCCACGCTGGCAGTATCACCCGGTCGCCAGGCACAAGCACCAAGGGATCCTCAGCAGAGAGGAAGAGAACCCCACCAGACTCACCACCCAGCAGAAACAGAAACCTGCAGCCACCAGGATAATCTGAACTCCACGGGCTGCGATCAGGAAGTGAAAGGATCCAGGAGTCAGCACCAGGGGATGAGGAGGAAACCCAGGCCTCAAGGACAGACTCAGGCAGGACGGGGGGCCCTGGCAGGAGTACAACCCCCCCCCTGCACAGTCGATCCTCCTGTCGCCGGTGGCGCACCCCCCCCCCCGACCCCCATCACCAGCATAGGTGGACCAGACCACCCAAACAGCCCCAACATGTGTGGAGGGGGGTTAGGATGGGGACAGATAAAAAAGGGGGGGTCCCTGATAGGAAGGAGGGGAACCCGGGGGTCCAACCATCTCAAGGAGGGCCCCACATTCACATCAAAACCCTTCAGTGGAGGGGGGACAGCTACTCACCATACTAGGAACCAGGCGGGCACCACTACAGACAGAACCCCTCTCCATCGAAATGGGGGGCTGTCGGCCAGGAGGAACGCTGCGACTCAGCCAGAGACCCGGTCGTATGCGACCTTGCGAGGCATTTAACTCACAGGCCAGCCCCCATCCAGTGGGGCAATGTCACGGGCGAAATAGCACGGAGCTGAGGTGTGCGCACGCTCGCTGGCCAGACTGGGGTAACCACTGTTTCAGATTATCCAGCCTGTCCCCCAGCCGGCAGTTAATCGTAGATCTCAAAGGAAAAAAAAAAGGTGAAAAAGAAAAAGAAAGTATTTGCCAGGACCAAAGATCCCAGCAAGGAATCTGACTAGGCAGAACAAAACTGAGTGCCTATAGCAGAGAAAGGGAATATACCCCCGGGGACTGCCCATGGGCATAGCCAGACTTTTTGTCTGCCTAGTGTCCTACTCCTGTAGGGGGGCAGTATAACCCAACGGTTATGGAGATCAGAAGCTGTGTTCGTCAAAGAACGAAAGAGAAAAAGGTATTTATAATTTTTTTTTTTATATCTATACAAATAGGTTTTGCCTTTAATTTCTATTTTACCAAAAGGTGATCGTTTACAATCACTTTAAATGAGACCTGTATATCAGCTTGAAATCTTCCCCAACATCCATCTCTGGATGCCACCTACCTATATATTTACTTTCATCCCTGGTACTAGGATCTGCGCTGTGCAGACATACTCGTAGCCAAACAGCCTTTGCACAAAAAAAAGTCCTACCCACAACCAGATCCCACGTGCCGTTCCTCCTATTCATTCCCACGTCTGGGTCTGTACTTATAGCAGGCCCATCCATTCAGAGGAGTTGGGCTCAAGCTACAGGAATGAATGGAGTGAGCAGAATGAATGTGCAGTAGAAGCTGCCTGCTGCCAGGACTATTTTTGCAAAGGCTCTTTGGCATAGGGCAGGGGACACATAGTAAAGATCTCAGGGGCTGACGGCAGGTGAAGTTATCTTTTAAGTAAAATACTCAGATCTGTAGTATATATTTATATGCATCACTTGCCTAAACTTTTTTGGCATCTCAGATTTACTTTTACTAGGCAGAAGTAACCCTTGGGGGTTCACGAAGCACTGGTTGAGAAATCATGGTTTACGGTAGAAACTTGTACAAATTCGGAGCTTATCAGAATGCCTGTCAGAGAACGGATGAGGAAGATTACTATCAGTCTTAGCTCAGTGAGGAAGTACCACCATTTTTATATCTTATTTTACAGGTTATGCAAAAACCTTTTTTATGTAACAGGATGCACATATCTTTTTTGGTTTTGAATTTCAAAATGACAAAAAAAAAAAAAATCTCTATATACAGTATATCACATAAGTGAGTACACCCCTCACATTTTTGTAAATATTTTATTATATCTTTTCATGTGACAACACTGAAGAAATGACACTTTGCTACAATGTAAAGTAGTGAGTGTACAGCTTGTATAACAGTGTAAATTTGCTGTCCCCTCAAAATAACTCAACACACAGCCATTAATGTCTAAACCTCTGGCAACAAAAGTGAGTACACCCCTCAAAGATCAAAACATTCAGGGGTATGGGAAATAATTACGTCCACACACACCTACACAGGTTGAACTGGATGGACTATTGTCTTTATTCAACCCTTAACTACTATGTAACCATTAAGTGAAAATGTCCAAATTGGTCCAATTAGCCATTTTCCCTCCCCGGTGTCATGTGACTGGTTAGTGTCTCAGGTGTGAATGGGAGCAGATGTGTTAAATTTGGTGTTATCGCTCTCACACTGGTCACTGGAAGCTCAACATGGCACCTCATGGCAAAGTACTCTCTGAGGATCTGAAAAAAAGAATTGCTGCTCTACATAAAGATGGGCTATAAGAAGATTGCCAAGACCCTGAAACTGTGCTGCAGTACGATGGCCACGACCATACAGCGGTTTAACAAAACCGGTTCCACTCAGAACAGGCCTCGCCATGGTCGAACAAAGAAGTGGAGTGCACGTGCTCAGCGTCATATCCAGAGGTTGTCTTTGGGAAATAGACCAATGAGTGCTGCCAGCATTGCTGCAGAGGTTGAAGTGGTGAGGGGGGGTCAGCCTGTCAGTGCTCAGACCATACGCCGCACACTGCATTAAATTGGTCTGCATGGCTGTCGTCCCAGAAGGAAGCCTCTTCTAAAGATGCACAACAAAGCCCACAAACAGTTTGCTGAAGACAAGCAGACTAAGGACATGGAACCATGTCATGTAGTCTGACAAGACCAAGATAAACTTATTCGGTTTAGATGTGTCAAGCATGTGTGGCGGCAACCAGGTGAGGAGTACAAAGACAAGTGTGTCTTGCCTACAATGAAGCATGGTGGTGGAAGTGTCATGGTCTGGGGCTGCATGAGTGCTGCCGGCACTGGGGAGCTACAGTTCATTGAGGGAACCATGAATGCCAACATGTACTGTGACATACTAAAGCAGAGCATGATTCTCTCCCTTCGGAGACTGGGCCGCAGGGCAGTATTCCAACATTATAATCACCCCACACACACCTCCAAGACAACCACTGACTTGCTAAAGAAGCTGAAGGTAAAGGTGATGGACTGGCCAAGCATGTCTCCAGACCTAAACCCTATTGAGCATCTGTGGGGCATCTGCAAACGGAAGGTGGAGGAGCGCAAGGTCTCCAACATCCACCAGCTCCGCGATGTCTTTATGGAGGAGTGGAAGAGGACTTCAGTGGCAACCTGTGAAGCTCTGGTGAACTCCATGCCCAAGAGGGTTAAGGCAGTGCTGGAAAATAAAGGTGGTCACACAAAATATTGATACTTTGGGCCCAATTTGGACTTTTTCACTTAGAGGTGTACTCCCTTTGTTGCCAGCAGTTTAGAAATTAATGGCTGTGTGTTGAGTTATTTTGAGGGGACAGCAAATTTACACTGTTATACAAGCTGTACACTCACTACTTTACATTGTAGCAAAGTGTCATTTCTTCAGTGTTGTCACATGAAAAGATAGAATAAAATATTTAGAAAAATGTGAGGGGTGTGCTCACTTTTGTGAGATACTGTATATATGGTAAAACGTAAAAATCATAAAGACAAGGAGGTAGAATGAAGAACACTTTTGCATTGAAACCCAAAAGCTTGGAGCTTGTAGGTTTTCACCATGTTTTTGTGTGTTTCTCCTGGAAATTATGCTTTCCTCCTACAATCGAACAATCTACTGGTAGGATTTAGGAATATAATGCGAAAAGATATATAAATGGCTGGGTTTTTAAGGCACCACAAAAAAATTGTAAAGTAAAATACATCAATTTTACTGTTCAAAGGTTAAAAAAAAAAAGAATAAATACACAATATAAAATAGAGCATAACATTATTATCATCTTCATCATATCCACTAGAGGGGACCAACAAAGTCCCCAATCCCTGAGTGCTACCTCAATGCATTTCAACTTTATTCGTCTTCTTCAGGGGGTTAATGAAATGGATGCTTTCTACCAAAAAACGAGAGAGTACAAAAATTGTATACAAAACAAAAGAATAATAATAATAATTAAACCTAATATACATTATGTAATAGTGAATATGTAAAAGTGATACTCCCATTTTTTTTTTTTCGTTATTAAAAATAACAAACATGGTATACTTACCTGCTCTGTTGTAGTGGTTTTGCACAGAGCAGCCCAGATCCTCCTCTTCTCGGGTCCCTCTTTGGTGTTCCTGGCCCCCTCCCTCCTGTTGAGTGCCCCAACAGCAAGCAGCTCTTTATGGGGGCACTTGAGCCGAGCCGCAGCTCCCTGTGTCCATTCAGACATGAGGCAGGAGCGTGCCCCGGCCTCATCTTTCTCCTCATTGGCTCACTGACTTTGACAGAAGCGGAAGCCAATGGAACTTCGCTGCTGTCACAGCCAATGGGGAGGGAGAGTATTAGGGGGGCTGCTGCACACAGAAGGTGTTTTACCTTCATGCATAGAATGCATGAAGATAAAAATAAAACCTTCTGCCTTTACAACTCCTGTAAACGCACATTAATGTTGATGAGGTGGATGGGTGCAGTCCTGCTCGACCCTTCTGCCGGGCCTACATTGTTGAGCTGAACTAAGGCTTGTCTATGGTCAAGCTTAAGCCCCGTACACACGTACCGATCATCGGCCGAACGATCGGCCGTCTTTTGTCCAGGGCTGTCGTGTCTGCTGGAAACTGCAAAAGACTGCACACGAATTTTGTCGGCCAACAACAGCCGACTGCAGAAGTGATGTCATGTGATGGTTAACTTTCCTTGTCTTTTTTCTTTTCTGAGCATGCCCAGTCTTGCAAATCTGCTGTCTGTCGGCCGAAATCTGTACTGACTGGCGAACAATTGGCCGTTCTGGTGTTGGCCAACAAAAATTTTAATGCCTGCACGACAGATTCTGTTCAGCCGAAAATGCGCTGTCGGCTGTCGGAAGCATCATACTAACAAGCCTACAATCGGCCGATCGTTCGGCAGCCGAATATTTACGGCCGACAATCGGTACGTGTGTACGGGGCTTTATTCTTGAAATTTAACTGAATACATAATGTTACATGGATTGATTGTTAAGGCTGTGTAAACACTTGAAGGGCTCATGCACAATGCAGTTCAAAAAAGCTGCTCTAGATTGAGCTTCTTTGAGCATAAGCTTTTTTTCCATAAATCCTTTCCCCAGCTAATTTTTCCTATTTTTTTGTGCGTTTTCAAGCTTTTTTGAGCTTTTTCATGCATTTTCAGGCAGTTAGGCATCTTTTCTGCTCGAAAGCTCCTCTCAAAAATGCCAGTATGGTGGTGTTTTCTTTTCTGTGTGATAGAGCATATGCCTGTAAACTCCTGAAAAAGCCATAGTGTGCATGGACACATTGGCTAACATGGAGGGGAGTTTCCAGGCAGAAAAAATGAGAGCTCAAAAGCCTGTAGGAGCCGCTTCTTTGGGCTCATGCACACTGCAGCACAAAAGAAAAAGCTGCTTTTACAGGCATTTGAGCTTTTATTTCAGTTTGAAGAAGCTTGTGCTTTTTTGTGCTCTTTTGAACCTTTATATTAAGCTTCTTTGAGCATAAGCTTTTTTTTTTTTTCATAAACCCTTTCCTCAGCAAATGTTTCCTATTTTTTTGTGCGTTTTTCAAGCTGTTTTATGAATTTTGCAGGCACTTAGGCGTCTTTTCTGCTCGAAAGCTCCTCTCAAAAATGCAAGTATGGTGGTTTTTTTTCAGCCTGATAGAGCATATGCCTGTAAACTCCTTAAAAAGCCATAGTGTGCATGGATACTTTGACTAACATGGAGGGGAGTTTCCAGGCAGAAAAAAATGAGAGCTCAAAAAAGCTCAAACGCCTGTAGGAGCCGCTTCTTTGGGCTCATGCACACTGCAGCTCAAAAGAAAAGCTTTTATTTGAGCTTGATGAAGCTTGCACTTTTTTTTGTGCTCTTTTGCACATTTTTGTTGAGCTTCTTTGAGCATAAGTTTTTTTCTTCACAAACTCTCCCCTCAGCTCATTTTTCCTATTTGCGGGTTTTTGATGTCTTTTGAGCTTTTTGCGCGCGTTTGGGACACTTAGGCGTCTTTTTTGCTCCACGGCTTCTCTCAAAAATGCGAGCTTAGTGGGGGTTTTTTTCTGCCTATAAGAGCTCATGCACACTGCAGCTCAAACAAAAAAGCTGCTTTAACGGCAGGGATCCTCAAACTACGGCCCTCCAACTGTTGCAGAACTACGCATCCCATGAGGCACTGCAAAACTCTGATATGCCCAGACAGGACAAGGCACGATGGAAATTGCAGTTCCTGAACAACTGGAGGACCATAGTTTGAAGACCCGTTTTACGGGCATTTGAGCTTTTATTTCAACTTAAAGAAGCCTGTGCTTTTTTGTGCTCTTTTGCACTTTTTTATTGAGCTTCTTTGAGCATGTTTTTTTTTTTTACAAACCCTCCCCGAGCTCATTTTTCATATATTTTGTGTGTTTCTGAGCTTCCTTGAGCTGTTTCAGATTTTTGCGCTTTTTCGGGCATTAGGTGTCTTTTCTGCTCAAAAGGTCCTTTAACCACTTGCCGACCGCCGCACGACTATCTACGTCGGCGGTCAGCCCCTCACAGGCAAACTGACGTAGGTCTACGTCGCTTGCTTGTGAGGGTCTAGGGAGCGAGCGCGCGCCCCCGGAGGTGCGCTCCCGCGTGGTCACGGACACCCCCGTGCGTGTGACCGGCGGACCCGATGTCCGCCGGCCACTCTGCGATCAGCGGGGGAGAGGGAGAAAGTCAGGCGGCTTGTGTAAACAAGCTGCCTGTCATTCTCCCCTGTGTATGAGAGATGATCATACGGTTCTACTATGTAGAACCGTTGATCACCGTTCATACAGCTGAAGCCACAGCCAATCACAGTAGAAAGCACGCCCCTAGGGACACACACAGCCCCTCCCTCTCAAATAAAGTTAACCCCTTCACTACCAGTGTATTTTTACAGTAACAGTGCATATATATAGCACTGATTACTGTAGAAATGTCACTGGTAACCCCAAAAGTGTCAAAAATGTCAGTCAAGGGTCCGATCTGTCTGCCGCAATGTCGCAGTACCGCAAATAAAATCGCAGATCGCCGCCATTACGCGTTAAAAAAAAAAACAACAAAAATGACAAAAATCTTTCCCTTTGTTAGTAAACGCGATAACTTTTGCGCAAACCAATCAAAATACGCTTTTTGCGATTTTTTTTACCAAACATAGGTAGCATAAAACAAATTAGCCGAAAATGTTAAAAAATTTTGATTTTTACATTTTTTTTGGGGGGAATTTCATATAAAAAAATGTGAAAAATATTGCTATTTTTGCAAAATTTACGCTCTTTTTTTGTTTATAGCGCATGATCAAAAAATCGCACAGGTGATCAAATACCACCAAAAGAAAGCTCTGTTTGTGGGAAAAAAAGGACGCCAAATTTGTTTAGGTACAGCGTCGCACGACCGCGCAATTGTCCGTTAAAGTCACGCAGTGCCGAATCGCAAAATACCCCCTGGTCGTTTAGCAGCCAAATCCTCCGGGGCTTAAGTGGTTAAAAAACGTGAGTGTGGTGGGTTTTTTTCTGCCTGTAAGAGCATATGCCTGTAAACTCCTGGCAGAAAAAAATGAGAGTTCAAAAAAGCTCAAAAGTCTGTAGCTTCTTTGGGCTCATGCACACCAGCTCAAAAGAAAAAAGCTGCTTTTGCAGGCATTTGAGCATTATTTTCAGATTGATGAAGCTTGCCTTTTTGTGCTCTTTTGCACGTTTTTATTGAGGTTCTTTGAGCATATATATTATATTACATTATATTATTTATATTTTTTTACAAACCCTCCCCACCAGCTCAAATTTCCTATTTTTTTTTTTTTAATGTGTTTCTGAGCTTCTTTGAGCTTTTTCACATTTTCTCAAATTTTTGTGCTTTTTTGGCCAATTAGGCGTCTTTTCTGCTCAAAAGGTCCTCTCAAAAACGTGAAGTTGGTCGTTTTTTTTCTGCCTGTAAGAGCATATGCCTGTAAACTCCTGATAAAGCCATAGTGTGCATGGATACATTGGTTTACATGGAGGGGAGTTTACTGGCAAAACAAATGAGAACTCAAAAAAGGTCAAACGCCCATAGAAGCAGCTTCTCTGAGCTTCTTTGAGATGCAGTGTGCAGGATCCTGAAGTTACTAGCCTGGCCGCAGGTTCATTTTAAGATAACACAGAGGACAGGGTGCAGGAAAGTAAGGAAGAGCCTAGACTACAGAGGTATACAGAAGACGGCAACAGAGCCAACAAAAGTAAAAAAGCTGGCATCTTTACTTTAAAAGTTAAAAATGGCTGTTCAGTTAATCAGCCATTTCCTCATTACCATTTGCTGTACAAGGTACAAATGACTCAATCTGGCTTCTGACACAGCGCAGATTGCAAGCCTAGGAAAAAGCACATCATCCCTCTCGTGCAAAGTGGGCTTCCTTTTATCTAACAGAGGAAGGAAGAAGTAGTCAGCCCAATTAATAAACACACAAAGTCACCGGACTCGAATGGGTGCAACCAGAGGCGCCAGGCTGTCACACACAACCTGCCCCTGACAAACAGGAATGTGACGTGAACTCACATAGACAAAACTGCGAGTATAGTCCACTGGTGAGAGTATATACATCATGTATTAATATATTGATTCTTAAAAGAGATGTATGGCCAAAGCTTTTTTGGCCATACTTTACTTGTGGGTCACAGAAGTGCACTTGCTTGTGCTCTCCTGTGACCCAGAATCCGAAATCTCTCAGCTGACATGAGAGAGCCTCTCCAGGCTCTGAAAGGAGCCTGACAATATTGTCAGGATCCACCCAGCTGCCTGATTGACAGATGGCCCCAGCTCTCAGTGCTCGGCTGATTGCCAAAGCTAGCTGCACCTGGCCCTTCTCCAGCCAGGGACATCAGTAGGATCTGGAGGGCAAAGTAGAGGGCAGTGACTGGCAGACACCGCTCTCAGCTCTGAGAAGACTGAGTCAGTGGTCACATTACAGCGATGCTGCAACATAGAGGTGAGTAAGTATGTTTATTTTTTTTTAGTAACCCCAAATTTCTCCTTTAGTGCCGGTTCACATTGATCCGACTTGGACTGCGACTTGTCAGCCTGACAAGTCGCGGTCTGTCGCGCTCCCATTGTTCGGTACAGGAACCGTTCTAATAGGAGCGACACAAGTCGCTCCGACTTAGAAAAAGGGTCCTGTACTACTTCGGGGCGACCTGGAGCGACTTGCGCCGAAGTCGCGGTGCACGCGACTTTACAGGTCGCCCCCGAAGTCGTGCCGCTGCAGTGTGAACCGGCACTTAAACCCAGAAGCTGGTTGAATGGTTAACCACTCCCCGTTTACCCTCAGCCAATCCCCTTTCTGGAGATGTCAGCACTACAGCGCTCCCATCCTAAACCACTGGTGGTGCAAAAAGACCCAAAAAAGGTTCTGAATGTTTACTGATTTTATTTTCTGATCTGCATGCTTGTTCAGTTTTTATTAGTAGGTTTGCAGTGGCAAACAAGACCGTATAAGGGAGAGGCAGAGGATACAAAATTTTATAAAACTTTGCTTCCTGTGATTCCTCTCAGTAATTAAAGCATAACTTCAGGATTATATAAAAGACCCAAACTAATGCAGCTCTGTAATCATTAATACATCATTTATTTTCCAACACTGCACATTACTGGAAACCCACTTTGGCACGTCTGCGCATGCCCAGGAACCCCTTCTGGTGCCTCAGCTTATGCACCAAACTAAAAAACGATGGTTGGCTGAAGCTCAAGGGAACAGACGTTCCTCTTTAGAGCCCAAATCCAGGGAAATGAAAAAGTCTACCCTTAAAGGATAAGTTCACCTTTTGCAATATGTTAGATGTTCCACCCGTATTTAGGCCCCTTTCACATGGGCTGGATCTGTCCGAACGGAATCCGCCTGCTCAACTGGTGATCTCGCTCGATTGCAATCGCTCGATTTATTCTCCCTGGAGAAGAGACGCCTGAGGGGGGACATGATAGTAATTTATAAATATCTCAATGGGGATCTCAGCTTAGAAAAAAAGCTGTTCAGTTGAAGGGATTGCATGAGGACAAGAGGGCATACAATGCGATTAGAGGAGAAGCGTTTTAACCTAAGGCAATGTGGGGGGTTCTATACTGTTAGGGCTACAAGATTGTGGAATTCTCTACCACAAGAGGTGGTTTCTGCGGGAAGTATGGTGGCTTTCAAAAGACTCTTATGCCCCATACACACGTGCAGATTATCTGAAGACTTTTGTCTGCAGACTTACCAAAACCATATAATATGAGGTCAAACCTAAACACTTTCAATTTGTATGCAATCCGGCAGGCCCTTGCACTACATAGAAAAGGTAAATCTGAAGACAAAAGTCTGCAGATAATCTGCACGTGTGTACGGGGCATTAGACTTACATCTCAAGGATCAGAACATTCAGGGCTATGTGAGATGATTCCGGCCACACACACCTACACAGGTTGAACTGGATGGACTATTGTCTTTATTCAACCTCACCTACTATGTAACTATGTATCTCTTTGCTAATCCTCGCTGAGCAGGCGGATGACAGGTCCTGTCTGCTCCACTATGCAGAGTGGACAAAAACACAGCTCATTCTACTCTATGGGGCTGTGTCCATTTCCATCCAATTGTCATCTGATCCGACCCGCTGGACGGGTGGTGAACGTATCTCCATACTTTTGTTTTCACCTGATTTTGTCGGATTTGATGCCAGGCGGGTGTCATTAGCCCGAGAGTGCAATAACCACCAGCAGACAGTCACCAAAATAGCTGATTTCGCCAGCCTAGGAATGGCTCCTCCCCTGATAAATAACCCTACATTAACCCTGGGTATCCAGGTAGGGCAGTTGTAAAAAACAGATACATTTAGGAAGAAAAATAATTTTTAGGAAGTTAATATGGCCCATGAGGCTCAAGGGTAGGGCAGCCCAACAAGCACACTTGGAACAAAGTTTAGATAATAATGGAGACAGATTAAGGTTAAAAAAAACTACCCGGAGCCCGCAGGACCTGGATGCCCAAGTAACTACACCACTGGTCAACCCACATCAAAGGAATAGCAACTGTGGTCTCCCTAGCCTAAGAGTCCAGGGAGAACATCTTCGACTTGGACTAGTTAATACAAATTCCAGAGAACCACCTATACTCCTCAAATATGTCAAGGGCAGCCCGCTGTAATGTTCTGGTACCTCTGGTACCCTTGTTTCCATATTTCTCCTCTGCTAACTGCGTCCCATCTTGTGTAACAAGTGACGCATATACCTTTAAGACCGGATGACATCATTGCCGAGCGCCGCTATGAGCGGCTATTTCAATCGCCGGCTTGCTCTCACTCATCGCTCGTTCAAACCACATGTTCACCGCACCTACTCCTGTGAAGTCGGAGCTGCTGACATTTTCCCTTGCTGAACTGAACCCGGAACCTCGCTGGTGATCCGTATCTCGCTACGGGATCATCTCTCTCTAATGGACACTGTTACTACTAACCTATCTAAGTGATAAGTACCCCACAGGGGATTCTTACTAACCAATCTCCTACTGTCATCTACTGCAATTACCAAGACTATCTGTATCTATCTATTCACTATCATCTGCATAGACTGCTAGCTCTTGGGACTACCTTCAACTATCCTTGCACTAGGTTACTCTGTCTAAGTATACTCCATCTGTGTCCTCTTACCATCTGCACTATACTTGACATCAGAACCTATCTGCTTTACCATCACCTGCAACTCTCCTAATACTATTTCTAGTGCTCACCATACAATAGCCTGTCTCTCATCTATACATCCTCATATATTCTATCCCTCCATTAAACATCTAATTAAGTATATATATATGGTATATAACAGGCTGTGCACGGTGATGAAGTCCTGAGAGTTGGATATGTTTGTTCAACAGAATCTCTACAAGGCTACTGAGTGTAATAATTCTGCAGCTGTAAATCCATCCACTAACAAAAACGCATGAACTTTACAGATTGAACGAGCCTTTAAAAAAAATATGGATTCAGCAGAATTATCCACTCATGTACTACAATTAAAACAGCAAGTAGATGCATTGATCCTTGCGCTTACAGAGGTACAAAATGAAAATCAGACCTTGAGACAGCAGCTTGGCCGTCTCCCACAGCTTTCTGCTGCTCAGCCCCGTGAGCCTAAGATAAACCCTCCTCTAGTGTTTTCTGGTGATCGGAGCAAATTTCGTGAAATTAAAAATGCATGTCGGTTGCTTTTTTTGTTAAAACCTCTAACCTACACCACTGACCAAATTAAGGTTTCTACCGTCATCTCCTATTTAACGGGTGAACCCCGGGCCTGGGCAGACGCTCTCTTTGAAAAGGATGATCCACTCCTTAATTCTTATCCCTTATTCCTAGCACAACTCGCTAGTTTATATGAAGACCCCAACAAGCAGAGTACCGCTGATACCCAATTACGGGCCTTAAAACAAGGAAGGAGACCTGTTGAAGATTTCGTGGCGAATTTGAGATGGTCCCCTGATTCAGGGTGGAACGACACATCTTTGCGAACGCAGTTTAGACTCGGCCTATCTGAGGCCGTTAAAGACGAGCTCGCCCGAGCGGATTTACCTGGCACTCTAGAGGGACTGATACAGACCAGTATCAATATTGACAGACGACTACGAGAAAGAAAGGCTGAGAAGATGGGCTCACCATTTTCCAGTCCTTCTCGGATGTTGCCTGCTGACCCTACTCCTATGGAAGTAGGAATGATACGCCCACCTCTGACCCTTTCTGAACGTGCCAGGAGGAAAACCGAACATCTTTGCATGTACTGCGCATCCCCGAATGATTTGATAAACGGCTGTCCCCTTGTCCGCAGAAAAGAGGGTGAGTGTTCAAATGTCTTGCTAGGAGGACTCACAACTTCCTTTTCTAATCCTTATCTTTTTGTTCAATTAACATTGCAGTGGGACCAAACTAGGATCACCACCAAGGCTATGATCGACACAGGATCTTGTGGAAACTACATTGACATTTGTTTTGTCTCCCTTAAAAAAATACCTATTGTTTCAAAACCCAAACCTGTATCCGTTAGTTTTATTAACGGTACCCCTTTATCCTCTGGTCCTATCACCAGTCAGACACAAGCACTCCTTGTAACTGCTGACGAGTCTCATGTGGAGACCACCACCTTTGATGTATTAACTTCACCACATTTTCCAATCATTTTGGGACTTCCCTGGTTACACATACATCAACCAATCATCGATTGGAAAACAAGAACGCTAGCCTTCACTTCTCACTATTGTGAAACGACGTGTAATCTCCCCACATATGATAGGATCCTGTCTGTACTGCCGGATGACATGATTCCCAAGTGTTATCAGGATTTATCTGAGGTTTTCCTTGAGAAAAACGCTCAAATGCTACCTCCCCATAGGGACTATGATTGTTGTATCGATCTACTCCCTAATAGCAAGTTGCCTTTCGGACATGTTTATCCTCTCTCACAGGATGAACTCTCTCATCTTAAGGAGTATCTGGATGAGAACTTGGCAAAAGGATTCATCCGACCTTCTACTTCCTCCACTGCTGCTGGACTCTTCTTTGTCCGCAATAAGGATTCTAGCCTTAGGCCTATCATTGATTTCAGACAATTAAATGCCATTACAATAAAGGATCGTTATCCTTTACCTCTTATTCCTGAACTTATCGAACAGGTGCGTGGGGCTTCTTTCTTTTCAAAATTGGACCTAAAAGGGGCATACAATTTAATTCGAATCCGTAAAGGGGATGAATGGAAGACGGCATTCAGAACCAGATACGGACTGTTTGAGTACCTTGTAATGCCATTTGGGCTATGTAATGCTCCCGCAGCCTTCCAACGGTTTATAAATGAGATATTCAGAGACTTGCTTGATGTTTGTGTTGTAGTATATTTGGACGATATACTTATCTATTCTCATTCCTTACCTGAGCACATAAAACATGTGAGACTTGTGTTGTCAAGACTACTTGCACATAACTTATATGTTAAATCAAAAAAATGTTTGTTTCATAAAGAGGAAGTACTATTCCTAGGATATATTATATCTAAAAATGGAATCAAAATGGACATGAGCAAAATATCCTGCATTCTGGATTGGCCTGTGCCAACCACTCGCAAAGCATTACAAAGGTTCCTAGGATTCTCTAACTACTATAGGAAATTCATTAAGAACTTCTCTGCGATTGTGAAACCTCTCACACAACTCACAAGCACGAAGAAACCTTTTAATTGGTCAACAGAAGCAAATGGAGCATTCTGTCTGCTGAAATCAAGCTTTACTACTGCCCCCATACTATGCCATCCAGACCCATCCCTTCAATACATCTTGGAGGTAGATGCGTCAAATATGGCAGTAGGAGCAGTTCTCTCACAACGACCAACAAACACCTCACCTCTTCACCCAGTTGCTTTCTTCTCAAAGTCATTAAGCAGCCCCGAGGTGAACTACCCAGTAGGTGAGAAGGAGTTATTAGCCATAAAACTGGCGTTAGAGAATTGGCGACATCTACTTGAGGGCACTCAATTGCCAATTCTGATATATACTGATCACAAAAACCTTCAATACCTTCAAACTAATAGAACTCTTTCCCACCGGCAGGTACGGTGGTCGTTATTCTTTCTGAGATTTAATTTTTTAGTGACTTACACGCCCGCAGACAAAAATAAAAAAGCGGATGCACTTTCACGACTAGCCGAGAAAGATTGTACTGAGGTTCCCTCAGTTCCTATAATACCACTTGAACGTATTATCGGTGTCGTTCGCTCCCTGAAGGAGGAGATTTTGCACAGCATAGGATTGGACTCACCTCCACCACAACTAACTACTGACGCAGAAGGCTTCCTCTACTACAACGATAAATTATACATACCCCCTACTATGCGAACCAAGATCTTAGAATTGTCGCATGATGTACCTATGGCAGGACATATGGGTATGACTAAAACTCTCAATCTACTTACTAGGCAGTTTTGGTGGCCAGACATGAAGACAACCGTAAAAAAGTTTGTTTCATCTTGTGATATCTGTGCAAGGTCTAAAATTGACAACACGAAACCATTGGGGTTACTTTGTAGTTTACCGATACCCCAGGTTCCGTGGGAAGTGGTATCCTTAGACTTCATAGTGGAACTACCACCTTCCAAAGGATTCAACACCATCTTGGTGTCAGTGGACCATCTGACCAAGATGGCACATTTCACTCCTATCCGAAAACTACCTTCATCCAAACAAACAGCGGAATTACTTGTGAAACATGTCTTTAAGTTACATGGTATTCCAAAAACACTGCTGTCTGACCGTGGCTCACAATTCATCTCAAAGTTTTGGCTAGCTCTATGTCAGATACTGCGAATAGAGCGTAACCTTACTTCTCCCTACCACCCTCAGACCAACGGACAGACAGAGAGAGTTAACCAGTGCATTGAACAGTATCTGCGTTGCTATACTTCGTATCTACAGGACGATTGGGCGGATCTCCTCCCGCTGGCGGAGTTCGCCTATAACAACGCGACTCATAGCACTACTAAACAAAGTCCGTTTTACCTAAATTATGGGTTTCATCCCACACTCCTTCCTCCACGTATCTTGCCATCAAGTAATCCAGTGGCATCTGATTATCTTGCCCAGATAAAGGATTCTCTGGGATTACTCAACAATACCATATCCCATGCTCATAGCCAACAAAAGAAGTACTACGACCTCCGTAGGATACCCTCTCCCCAATATGCCATTGGGGATCTTGTTTGGCTTTCTACAAAAAATCTGAGATTAAAAATCCCTAGTAAAAAACTTGGACCTCTATTTCTGGGACCTTTTCCAATAGAGAAGCTTATTGGAAAAGCTGCAGTACAACTCACTTTGCCAACAGACCTCAAGATACATCCTGTCTTCCATGTGTCTCTACTGAAGCCCCATGTTCCTAACCAAGGAATAAGGCCTACTATCTCACCTCCACCTCCTGTACAAGTGGAAGGTGGAGAAGAATTTGAGATAAAAGAAATTTTGGATTCCCGTTTCAATAGAAGAAGACTCCAGTATCTTGTACGATGGAAGAACTATGGGCCCCAAGATGACACCTGGCTGGATACCTCCGATATACATGCCCCTAGACTGATTCGCAATTTCCACTCGAAATATCCAGAAAAAACAGTTCTAGAGGCCTTCCGGAGCCGGCCTTAAGGGGGGGGGGGGGTACTGTAATGTTCTGGTACCTCTGGTACCCTTGTTTCCATATTTCTCCTCTGCTAACTGCGTCCCATCTTGTGTAACAAGAGACGCATATACCTTTAAGACCGGATGACATCATTGCCGAGCGCCGCTATGAGCCGGCTTGCTCTCACTCATCGCTCGTTCAAACCACATGTTCACCGCACCTACTCCTGTGAAGTCGGAGCTGCTGACATTTTCCCTTGCTGAACTGAAGCCGGAACCTCGCTGGTGATCCGTATCTCGCTACGGGATCATCTCTCTCTAATGGACACTGTTACTACTAACCTATCTAAGTGATAAGTACCCCACAGGGGATTCTTACTAACCAATCTCCTACTGTCATCTACTGCAATTACCAAGACTATCTGTATCTATCTATTCACTATCATCTGCATAGACTGCTAGCTCTTGGGACTACCTTCAACTATCCTTGCACTAGGTTACTCTGTCTAAGTATACTCCATCTGTGTCCTCTTACCATCTGCACTATACTTGACATCAGAACCTATCTGCTTTACCATCACCTGCAACTCTCCTAATACTATTTCTAGTGCTCACCATACAATAGCCTGTCTCTCATCTATACATCCTCATATATTCTATCCCTCCATTAAACATCTAATTAAGTATATATATGGTATATAACAGGCTGTGCACGGTGATGAAGTCCTGAGAGTTGGATATGTTTGTTCAACAGAATCTCTACAAGGCTACTGAGTGTAATAATTCTGCAGCTGTAAATCCATCCACTAACAAAAACGCATGAACGTTACACCCGCAAGGACAGACCCGCATCCTGGAGGTATAAGAGGGCATCATCAGCAGGCTCTCTGAACCCTTTTTGTTGCAAAGGAGTACTCGAATAAGGTGCCCCCTTTCTCTTTTGGCCCTGGCCATTGAGCCTTTGGCCATTTTGGTTTGGGGTTCCTGCAGTGTTGAGGGAATGAGGATTGGAACTTCTTGTTAATTAACTGTGCCACAAACTTGTTGGGCCCGTGGAATCAGGATTTGAAGGGAGCAGTCTGACATAAAAGGTCATTCTCTCCCTTTTTATACTTGGAGTCATAGGTACTTCCAGGACCTACTGGTTACTAGTGTTCGACCCAGTGTAATTTTCTTTGCATTTTCTTTTACAAAGAGTAAGAGTTTTACACTGGAATATATCTGCCTAAGTTATTGTTTTTATCTGCTTCAAGAATCCCAAAGGGGTTGTACAGTCATAAGGTTTTTTTTTATCTTAATGCATTCTAGGCCCCATAAACGCAACGAGAGTAAAGGGCCCAGGATCAGTGGGAAGAGTCCCAGGCTTGAAGGGAAGGGCCCCGGCCAGGAGTCTGGGGGGACCATCATGTTCATGGTTTCTTGCACCAGGGCCCTGAAGGTTCTAGTTATGCCTCTGCCATAAATCATTGCTGATCGGCTTGTGCTGTAGCCAATGACAGCACAGGCAGGGCAATATGCTTGTACCACCACCACCCCCCCCCCCCACTCGTAAATACCAAATCACATACATGTATGTGATTTGGCACAATGGGGCTGCCCTGCAAGTGTGGGGGGGAATTCCTGAAAAGGTGAAAGGATTAGCTACCGACGGCTTGCTGCCTGATAACACAACATACCTTCAGAGGTCTAGTGGAGTCCACCAAGGTGGCCGATATTGCCGATATTTCGGAGAGTGCTGTACCGGAGTGATGCCTGCAGCTAGAGGCGTCAGCCCGGTACCGGCGTCCATAGCCGATGGTCGGCTGTCTTGTAATGACAACCGATGCAGCTGAGAAGCCGCTCAGCTGTCATTACAAGGAGCGGGAGGGGCCGTCTACCCCCCCCCCTCCTCCGGCCGCCTTCTGTGGCTCACCCGGGTCTCCCGTCCCACCGGGAGACCGGGGCAGCCAGCCTGCATGGCCGCCGAAGACCCGATCAAAGCTGCATTCGGCTCTGATGGGGTCTCCATGTCATGACATCACTTCCGGGTACTCGGTGCCAGATTAAAAAAAATGATAGCATTCAAAACAGCCAAACTTAGTGTTTTGAATGCTTTTACGTGCAGAGGAGGGGTTTGGGGTCTTTTAGACCCCAGATCCCTCCACAAGAGTGCCTGGCAAGTGATAAAGAAAAACATTTTTTTTTTCAAATGTACGACAATATCGGTCCATATTTGCCGATACCGATATGCAATGGCCAAAATATCGGTATCGGCAGTGAAAAACCGATATTGGTCGATCACTAGTTATGGTGGGTGGTCATAATGTTATGATTGATCAGTGTACAATACAAACCCTTCGGCAGGTAGAACAGCTGCCATATACAGAATGTATTTCATCTGTGTGTTTATCTGTATGCCTGCAGGTCAGCTTTAAAGGGAGAAGTTCTACCTCTCTGGATAAACCCATTCTAAGGTTAGACGTACATAAAGGAGAATAAAGAGGAATGATTGTGAAATAACTACAAGCAGGTTTTGCCTGAACAGGTAGAGCTTAAAAAAAAAACATGGAAAGCAACATTTCATTTCCAAGAAAATGCAGAACTCAGATTACAGGTAAAGCTCCTAAACAATATAATAAAGGTAGCAATGAATATATTGTAAGAGAACACCCCGAAGTGACATTTCGAGTTCCCCGGAAAGAGATGTACAGTGCAGAACAATGAATCATACAATAATACACAACGCTGCACATTAATCGCTCTCCCATTACACATTTCACAGGATCTGGAAACGCTCTCACAATAACACAAAATGAGACTATTCAAGACACGGTATAAATATAGAAAAGTACAAATAATGCCAATTACAGACTTTGCTTGCTTCTCAGTAATTAAAGCTGAACTCTGATAGGCAGATATAAAAGACCCAAATTAATGCAGATTTGTAATCATTACTTCACCATTACATTTATTTTTTTCTAAATTCAAGCAGGGAAGTATCTAAACTAAAGATAGTATCTAGAGATGTACTGAAATTTCCACCAAAAATGGTGTTTTCGGCATTTTGGTGATAGAGAAAAAGGTGCCGGGAATTTCCCCAAAAAAGCTGTGCTTATGGTGTGATTTTCATAGGTTATGTGACTTAAAAACAACATCAAAAACGTTACATGGGTGCGTTATTTATGCATTCTTGCTGCGTTTTCAACAGAGGTAAGTTTTTGGTGACGTTTTTTTAAACACATCTGGACCGGAAGGATTTGCCCCCTTAACCACTTGCAGACCGCTCAACATTGACCGTACTGTGGCAAAGTGGTTCGTTATCGTCCAGCGACATAAGTCTACGTCGCTGGACTCCTCCCCTTGTGGGCGCCGCCGGAGTCTCGCTCCCACTGTATTCAGTCACAGCGGGAGTCGGGCCAGGGGAGGAGAGGTGGTGATCACCGCTGCTCTTCCCCGATCGTCGGGGATCGAGTGTGGAGATCCGCCCGCTTGTGTAAACAAAGCGGGCGGACCTCCTAAGTGACAGGCAGGGACAGATTGCAGGATTCAGCATAGCTGAACATGGGATCTGTGCCACACAGTCACCTCCCCCCACACATGTCAGTAAGCACCAGGCATACATTAACCCCTTGATCACCAAAAAAAGTTAACCCCTTCGCTGCCAGTGTCATTTTTACAGTAACAGTGCATATTTATAGCACTGATTACTGTAGTAATGTCACTGATACCCCCAAAAGTGTCAAAAATGTCAGTCAAGGGTCCGATCTGTCCGCCGCAATGTCGCAGTACCACAAAAAAAATCACAGGTCGCCGCCATTACTCGTTAAAAAAAAAAACAATAGAAATGACATAAATTTCCCGTAGTTAGTAGCTGCGATAACTTTTGCGCAAACCAATCAAAATATGCTTATTGCGATTTTTTTTACCAAAAATATGTAGCAGAAAATTGGCCTAAAATAATAAAAAAAAATTGATTTTTACATTTTTTTGGGGGGAATTTCATATAAAAAATGTGAAAAATATTGTTATTTTTTCAAAATTGTTGCTTTTTTTGTTTATAGCGCAAAAATTAAAAATCGCACAGGTGATCAAATACCACCAAAAGAAAGCTCTATTTGTGGGGAAAAAAAAGGACATCAATTTAATTTGGGTACAACATCGCACGACTGTGCAATTGTCTGTTAAATTAACGCAGTGCCGAATCGCAAAATATGGCCTGGTCAGGAATGGGGTAAAATCTTCCGGTCTTAAAGCGGTTAAAAATAGGCTCATTGAGAATTTTTTTGTCAAAGACATGTAGCTAAATACATTTTGGCCTAAATATATGACAAAAATTTAATATATTGGATATTTTTTAACTGTCAAATTAGAAAAATATTGTTATTTTTTCAAAATTGTCATTTTTTTTATTAATATCGCAAAAAATGAAAAGCGCAGAGGTGATCAAATACCACCAAAAGAAAGCTCTGTTTGTGGGAAAAAAAGGACGTAAATTTTGTTTGGGTACGGCATTGCATGACTGCGCAATTGTCAGTTAAAGTCGCACAGTGCCGAATCGCAAAAAGTGGTCTGGACGTAAAAGCAGGAAAATCCTCCGGTCCTAAAGTGGTTAAAGACCAGGCCATTTTTTGCGATTCGGCACCGCGCTACTTAAACTGACAACTGCGCGGTCGTGCAATGCTGTACCCAAATAAAATTGACGTCCTTTATTTCCCACAAACAGGGCTTTCTTTTGGTGGTATTTGTGATCACCTGTGCGGTTTTTTGATTAAGCACTATAAACAAAAAAAGAGCAACAATTTTGAAAAAAAAAAAGCAGTATTTTTCACTTTCTGCTATATAACATTCCCAATATAAAAAAAAATTTAAATCTAATTTTTTCATCATTTTCGGCCAATTTGTTTTCTGCTACATATTCTTGGTAAAAAAAAAAAAAAAATCCCAATAAGTGTATTTTGATTGGTTTGCGCAAACATTATCACGCCTGCAAACTAGGGGAAAGATTTATGTAATTTTTTATTTATTTATTTTTTTTTACTAGTAATGGCAGTGATCTGCGATTTTTTGCGGGACTGCTAAATTGTGGCGGACAGATCGGACCCCTAACTGACATTTTTGACACTTTGGGGGGGACCAGTGACATTACTACAGTAATCAGTGCTAAAAATATGCACCGTTAATATAATAATGACACTGGCAGGGAAGGGGTTAGCATTGTGGGTGATCAAGGGGTTGAATGTGAGCCTAGGGGAGTGATTCTAACTGTGGGGGGCTGTGTAAATGTCAAGATTGGACAGACAGAAATACATATTATTTGTAAGGTAAAACAGCTCCCTTAAAATATATTTGCTTTATCTGTGTATTGCGGTTTGCCTGGAGTTTAGCCTTAGCCCCGGTAGTGAGAAACACACAGAAATCGCACAGATTGCATAGCAATCGCTCTGGGTTCATGCAATCTGCTGCAGATATCAATTAAAAGTTACCGACGCCCGGAAACCAGGTCGCAGAATGCAGCACATTTGCCTGAATTAAATAGCATTGGGTATAAACACTCGTGATCTGATTTCAGTGCAGCAAAAAAAAAAAAAAGTGTCTGCACCTTTTTTGTGTGGATGTGGTGCGATTTGAGCCATACAAAATGATGGGCTCAAATCGCACGGCACACAATTGCATTTGGTTTGCACAGGAATGCAGTGTAATTCCTGTGCAAATCACATGCCATGGGACAGTGTGAACCAGGGCTTAAAGTGAACCCGCCAGGATATAAGTATAAACAAAGGAAAACTAAGGAGTCGGATACAGATTTTTAATGGGTCAATCAAATTATCACTGGTCACACTTGCTCTGGTTCTTTCGCACTCCACTAAAAGGGGGAAACCTCCTGAAAACAGGGAGGGGGAAAACCCCAAAGTTAAGAATCTACACCTATAAGTCTAATGAGAGCACCAAATGTTAAAAATTCCAAAGTCATTAAAGCGGAGTTCCGGCCTAATTTGCAACTTTAGTGATTCCTGGAGTGCTCGCTATGCTGATCAACAATTGGGCATTTCCAATTTTTTTCGAGGGTCCCTTACCTTATTTTCAGGGCATTTTTGATTGTACTTCCTCCTTCTCCCCCCTCTGTGGCCACGGCCACCGACATCACTTCCGCCTTTGCATTGCATCCTGGGAGCTGTTTGTCATCACTCCCAGGAGGCTGGAATCAGGAAGAACTCCCAGAACACTCCCTGGAATCAGGAAGAAGGACACAGCAGATTACACTGCGGCTTCAGATGCCCACATCCAAGATGGCCGCGCCCAGACAGCGTTTTTAAAAGTAAGATTTTGACTAAAATCCAATACTGTGCACCTTGTAAGTATGAGAATAGCGGTTCTGTAAAGCGCGATGGATTAGTATTTTAGGGGCATTTTTAGTTAAAAAAGGTATTTGAGGCCGGAACTCCTCTTTAAAGTGGAACTTTAGTCAAAAAATTAGGTCCTGCTAGATCTTTCAAGCTTTTGCAGGTATAGGTATGTAAAACATAGGTGCCTATACTGTTTGAAATAAAAGTAATACACTGTCTCAACCTGCTCTGCACATGCTCAGTTGCTCTCTCTGTTTCAGCACTGTGCCAAAAATGTAGAGGCTGATCTGCTGATAGTCTAAGGATTTACTGCTGCTCAGGGGCCCTGGGCTTCAACAAAATGGTTGCCTCCAACAAGAAGAAACAGGAACAATGCTGGAGGCAATTTACAGCACACGCTCATTTTGGTAGAATATTTATTAATGTGGAATGTATGTTGCTAAAGAACATTATTTTTTATCAAGTTGTTATGGGTAAAGCTCCACTTGATGATAAATCGGTTCATTGGTTCAGCAGAAAAAATCCAGCACGTCTCATGGACCAAACAGACTTCATCAGGGTTACAAAACAAACGCAAATATAAGTCATGGGATAAGATTTACAATTTATTTTTGTATTTGTTTTGTAGCCCTGATAAACTGGAAGTCTGGCTCCTGAAAAACAATATATTTTTTTTTTTTCTACTATGAACCGATTTTATGATTAAAAACTTTGGACTCTTGCATATATGTTTGGTGCTCCCATTAAACTGTAAATGTGAGGATTTAAGTATGAAAGCTGTTAAAAATGTTTTTCCCAAGCTCAAAGCCCTGGACGGTCATTCATTCATTATTGAGTCATCAACTCCAAAAAAGCATGCACATAGAAGGTATCACGACACTTGATATCAACATGCTTCTTCCAGATCAACATTCCAATAGGTAGTGATGCCAGCATTAGGCTAAAACCCCCCAAAGCATGGAATTTCAAAAACAAGACAGCAATGTGCCCCACATACAAAAACTTGGGGTGCCCCTAAAAGCACTGCAAACTTCCCCCTGCAGTCCAAACCCCAGACCAGTTGCCGATGTTCAAACAAGCTCATCCATGCTAGCTGAAAGATCAGAAGACAGAAGGTGGAAACACTGCACACTGCCACCCAGCCCACTACACAGAGAGGTAAAGATATGGATTTACCCTGAACTCCTCCTAGCTTCACTCCTCTGACATGTTTACCCCACCTATGGGCCTTAATTGTAGAGAACCTATGATATCTATGATTAAGCCTCATAGGTGGGGCGAAACATGTCAGAGGAGAATAGCCAAGAGGAGTTCAGGATGAAGATGTATCTTTACCTCTCAATATAGTGGATGGGCTCTGCTGTGCATCCTTTCTACCTTCTGTCTTCTGACATGACAGCAATGGTCCCATATTTCTACCATAACAGGTGCCTTCAAAAGGAAGTCAATTGGTAAGCTGCTAATACAATCCAGAAAAAAAAACATGCAAAGTCTACTTGGTGAACCCTTGATCTGAATGTTACATAATGTTATCAAGATTCAGAAAGTATTTCACAATGTCTGAGTATGTGCGCAACCTCTTATTACATGATCCTGGGATGAACAACTTTCCTTAGAACTACAGAGGGTAGCTAGTAGTAGTTTGTCACATTCAATTGGACTTGTCCTGAAATGTTTCACTGCTCCTTCAAGTGGCTTCTGAAGTCCAAATGGGAGCGGAGAACATAAAGCAATTATAGCCACTTATAGTTTTAATGAAAGCCCAATGTGGGTAGCCATAACTTTTCGAAGCACTTCTGAAATGTCTGTTCTTTGTCTTTAGACTGTGCATGATCCCAGCCCAATATTGAGTTTTAATAACCCCCAATGTTCCAGTAGGAGGTTGGAGTCAAAAAGTAGATACCGATCTGTGTAGGCTTTCTGCGTGTAGGCAGGTGCAGTCTGCTTTCTCCACTGCAGGTGGCGCTCAGCTGCAGCGGCATTGCAGAGGGAGAGGAGGTCAAGAGGAATTTATGGCACTTTTCCACTGCAAGTACCAGCTCGGCCCTGCTTGGCCCAGTTTGCTTTTCCACTGCTGGTACCGCATGGTACGGTGTTGGAACGGTTCGGTACGGTACGGTATGGTTTGCTTTTCACTAAAGTAGTACTAAAGTTAAATGGGTGGGATAACAACGGGGTGGGTGGGATTCTCTGACCAATCAGTGGCTAGTAGTGACTGCATGCAAAGGATTGTGGGATATGGTACCGGGTATGGTATCTCTTGGAACCACAATTGAGGTGGTACTGTTTTTGAGAGCCGTACCGTTCGGTTCCATGCAGTGGAAAAGCGCCGCCGTACCGTACCGAACCGTTCCTACACCGTACCATGCGGTACCAGCAGTGGAAAAGCACAAAAGCAAGCCGAACCGTTGGGTTCCATGCAGTGGAAAAGCACCATTAGTTCCTCTATGGATTCCTGGGTCACAAGGGCAGCTATCTGATTGGATGCCCATATAACTCTGGAGGCTATGTTGGGTCAGACAGAGTCTACTGAAGACCCTGGCTCCTGCGCTTGGTGCACATTTCGCATGTGGCTAGAGTAAGAGCAGTTTACCCATCTGCCAGGGAAGATGCTAAGTGTAAGGGTGAGGTTCCGGAGGAGTAGGGAAAGTGCAGGGACAGGCTATCCTATGTTGAAGCCTCCCCACTTGAGTACGGATCGGCCAGGCCACATTTCACCGCTCAAGACAGACGCTGATGGCTCACCTGAAGCCTACTTCTACTGACAAATTGCCGTTTCATGCTGTGAGGGCTCCCAGTCATAGTTACCTACCCGCCGGGCCTGAATTTCAATTACAACATATTTCTGTTTCTCTGCACTGGGTATTTTTCTGCCGCCGCACACACATGCGGAAGACACTTGGACGACATTACAGGAAAAATCCCTTTAGATTGTAAACTCCATGAGCTGGGCCATACTATTCCTTCTGTATTGAACTGTATTGTAATTGTACTGGCTCCCTTTATATTTTAACGTGCTGAGCAAACTGTTGGCACTATATAAATCCTGTATAATAATAAAGTCCAGTTGAAGGTCTACTAACAGCTACACTATGACAACATAGGGTGGTGTTCAGAACCTCTGAACCCAAGACCGGTGTTTTGGAAACACATTTAGACAGGTCTTTTTAATAATAGGAAATGAAATGATTAGAATTAGCAAGTGATTTAACCAGGTGCACAAGATGAACAAAAATTAGTTACGTAGCAGGTATACACCTCTTCCCATAAGAGGATGTTAAAAAAAAAAAAAAAAAAAAAGGTTTTGGCTTTGATAAACTTTAACGACTGGTTAGAACCTTTGTTGAATTTTTATTACTGTCTGTGAGCCCACTGATAAGCTTTACCCTATTTGTCCTCATGGTTATTGTCACCAGGACTGAAAGCCATGTTATGATGTGCATGGTCCCTGTAGGTAACCTCTGCTTCTTGTTACTAGGACTGAAAGTCATGGTATAGTGTACATGGACCCCGAAGGTAACCTCTGCTTATTGTCACAAGGACTGAAAGCCATGCTATAGAGTGCATGGTCCCCGTAGGTAACCTCTGCCTATTTTCACCAGGACTCAAAGCCATGTTATGGTGTGCATGGTCCCCGTAGGTAACCTCTGCATATTGTCACCAGGACTGAGAGCCATGGTATAGTGTGCATGGACCCCGAAGGTAACCTCTGCTTCTTGTTACCAGGACTGAAAGCCATGGTATAGTGTGCATGGACCCCGAAGGTAACCTCTGCTTATTGTCACAAGGACTGAAAGCCATGCTATAGAGTGCATGGTCCCCGTAGGTAACCTCTGCCTATTTTCCTCAGGACTGAGAGCCATGTTATGGTGTGCATGGTCCCTGTAGGTAACCTCTGCCTCTTGTTACCAGGACTGAAATTCATGTTATGGTTTGCATGGTCCCCGTAGGTAACCTCTGCATATTGTCACCAGGACTGAAAGCCATGTTATGGTGTGCATGGACCCCGAAGGTAACCTCTGCATATTGTCACCAGTACTGAAAGCCATGGTATAGTGTGCATGGACCCCAAAGGTAACCTCTGCTTATTGTCACAATGACTGAAAGCCATGGTATAGTGTGCATGGACCCCGAAGGTAACCTCTGCTTATTGTCACAAGGACTGAAAGCCATGTTATGGTGTGCATGGTCCCCATAAGTAACCTCTGCATACTGCCACCAGGACTAAAAGCAATGTTATGGTGTGCATGGACCCTGAAGGTAACCTCAGCTCATGTACTTTTTGTTATCTTATGCTCAGTTTGAATTGTCAGCTTCGGACAGGTGTACAAAAAATCCTATTTCTGCCTAGATTTTGCAGACATCATGAACACATCAGTGGTAGCAAATGGGTTTTTTGTATGCAATAGCATAAAAACGATGGCTTTAAAAAGTTATGCAGACAACCTATTTAACTGGAAGAGTGGACACGTAAGCATCACCCCTCACACCCCCCCCCCCCCACCCCTTGCTGATGTTTTCATGGAATTTTTTTCCATCCAAATTATTCTAAGTACTGGAGAAAGGAAGCTTTCCATGGAAGAATGGCTCTTCCGAAACTCCTTCTGTATGGATTTGTTGAGGTTTAAATAAAGTTGCAAATCTTCCCATGAATCCAGAAATAAATTGCGTCTCGCTGTGTTGATGTCCCGAGTGACCTATGTGTTCACCCCACTGCGCTGTGACGATAACACCAGAAAGGTCCCCTCAGATGATCACCCTGAAGAGGAAGCAAATGTTTCCTGCTTCCCTGCCAGAGCCGCTCTGAGAAAGTTTTCCTGTGCTGACTTTAATACAACTTTCTTGACATCGTTCTCCAAGTGAAACTGGATTGTCACAAGCACTTGATAACGAACAATAACCTTGGCCCTCATAGCCAACACAGTCTCCAGCAAGCAAGATTGTTAAGAATTCTCAGTGCAAAGGTACTGTGGTTACATCTGCATCCACACCTCCACACTATAGATGTAATGTCTTGTTAGGGTACTGCGAAGACATAGATATAATGAATTAACATTTCAGAGGTCTCCATACTTATTAGTCATCATTTCACTTTGTGATCTTCTTACGGCAGCTGGAGAAATAAATACAGTACAGATAAAAAAGTTCATAGCTCTAGGCATCATTTTGAAGCGGAATATACCCTACTACTTAAGACTTCTCCATGGCGTGTTCTCCATCTATAACACAGACATGGTTTGGAAGGGAACTATAAAGCACACACAGAGAATGGAATAGGAATCGTAACCGGTACAACACCTTGACAAATGAGGGGGGGGGGGGGGGGAATGTAGGTTAAAAGTACATAGGACAATCGGCATGTATGTATAACTTATAGTAAAAACAAGTAAAGTGTGGACGAATCCATAACACGGTAATATGGTATCCCCCTATTTTATCATTATGGTCTATTCACATTCCTTGCAATAGAGCAGGGATCCTCAAACTATGGCCCTCCAGCTGTTGCGGAACTACACATCCCATGAGGCATGGTAAAACCTTGACATTCACAGACATGACTAGGCATGATGGGAATTGTAGTTCCAGAACAACTGGAGGGCCATAGTTTGAAGACCCCTGCAATAGAGGTTTCTGTCTTGGGATGGGGCTCTTTGTATGGCTACAATATACTCTTTGTTATATTGCAGCCATTTGCTAAAATCATTTAAGTTCATTCTTCTTCCTCATGAATGTACACATAGCACCCCATACTGACAGAAAAACACAGAATTGTTGACATTGTTGCAGATTTATTAAAAAAGAAAAACTGAAATATCACATGGTCCTAAGTATTCAGACCCTTTGCTGTGACACTCATATATTTAACTCAGGTGCTTTCCATTTCTTCTGATCATCCTTGAGATGGTTCTACACCTTCATTTGAGTCCAGCTGTGTTTGATTATACTGATTGGACTTGATTAGGAAAGCCACACACCTGTCTATATAAGACCTTCCAGATCACAATGCATGTCAGAGCAAATGAGAATCATGAGGTCAAAGGAACTGCCTGAAGAGCTCAGAGACAGAATTGTGGCAAGGCACAGATCTGGCCAAGGTTACAAAAAGATTTCTGCTGCACTTAAGGTTCCTAAGAGCACAGTGGCCTCCATAATCCTCAAATGGAAGACGTTTGGGACGACCAGAACCCTTCCTAGAGCTGGCCGTCCGGCCAAACTGAGCTATCGGGGGAGAAGAGCCTTGGTGAGAGAGGTAAAGAAGAACCCAAAGATCACTGTGGCTGAGCTCCAGAGATGCAGTCAAGAGATGGGAGAAAGTTGTAGAAAGTCAACCATCACTGCAGCCCTCCACCAGTCGGGGCTTTATGGCAGAGTGGCCCGACGGAAGCTCTCCTCAGTGTAAGACACATGAAAGCTCGCATGGAGTTTGCTAAAAAAACACCTGAAGGACTCCAAGATGGTGAGAAATAAGATTCTCTGGTCTGATGAGACCAAAACAGAACATTTTGGCCTTAATTCTAAGCGGTATGTGTGGAGAAAACCAGGCACTGCTCATCACCTGTCCAATACAGTCCCAACAGTGAAGCATGGTGGTGGCAGCATCATGCTGTGGGGGTGTTTTTCAGCTGCAGGGACAGGACGACTGGCAATTGAGGGAAAGATGAATGCGGCCAAGTACAGGGATATCCTGGACAAAAACCTTCTCCAGAGTGCTCTGGACCTCAGACTGGGCCGAAGGTTTACCTTCCCACAAGACAATGACCCTAAGCACACAGCTAAAATAACGAAGGAGTGGCTTCACAACAACTCCGTGACTGTTCTTGAATGGCCCAGCCAGAGCCCTGACTTAAACCCAATTGAGCATCTCTGGAGAGACCTAAAAATGGCTGTCCACCAACGTTTACCATCCAACCTGACAGAACTGGAGAGGATCTGCAAGGAGGAATGGCAGATGATCCCCAAATGCAGGTGTGAAAGACTTGTTGCATCTTTCCCAAAAAGACTCCTGGCTGTATTAGATCAAAAGGGGGCTTCTACTAAATACTGAGCAAAGGGTCTGAATACTTAGGACCATGTGATATTTCAGTTTTTCTTTTTTAATAAATCTGCAACAATGTCAACAATTCTGTGTTTTTCTGTCAGTATGGGGTGCTATGTGTACATTCATGAGGAAGAAGAATGAACTTAAATGATTTTAGCAAATGGCTGCAATATAACAAAGAGTGAAAAATTTAAGGGGGTCTGAATACTTTCCGTACCCACTGTACATCTTATACTAGCATAAATCACTTATTCTTACTATTTTTTACTATTTGTATGCAGTATCCCCTGGAGATTGCTATCAATATATGCCACTTATCCAATATACCGGGGTCCACAAGTTCCTTCCTTTGATGTCCTCTCATCGTTCCCTGCTGGCTAGACTGGGCACCCACAGCTCCCGGCTAGACGTTTTTCCTTGTTGGACTTTTGCCCATATATTATATGCTCACCTCATCATTAAGCTGTAAGTACAATGGGTGAAGCAGGCTCAAGTTGGGTTGATATATTCCTCCCTCACCTATGTTCTTATACTTGTTACCATGTCCATTATATTGTTGACTGTAAGGGGGATACTTTTTCTTCTCTATTTGCAGTGACATGGGATGCATCCGCTCCTGAAGAAGTGGAATTTACTCCACGAAACGCGTAGAGCCTGTTATAATGCATTCCTTATATTACTCTATTTGCATAATACCATTATGGCTTTGTATGCCCATTTTTAGCCATGGCTTCATCTTACATCTATGCTGTTTTAAGTGTATTATTGTACTCAATGCCATATACATGTACCTATGCCTCTTGTGGATATCTGGATGGATGATGACAATTATCATTAAATTGTTTTTCTTTTTGCCATCTTGTTGTGCACCCATCGGTTTACCTACTAAAGCCATGTTATACACCCCAACCATTACGCACTTTATATAAAGTCCCACTTGTTCCCCTTCCTTTCTTGTATTCCCTTAGTGTTAGGGCTGCTAGGCCTTCGGCTTTTTATACCATATTACCGTGTTATGGATTCGTCCACACTTTACTTGTTTTTACTATATGTTATACATACATGCCGATTGTCCTATGTACTTTTAACCTACATTCCCCTCCCCCATTTGTCATTTATGACCAGGGATGGAGGCACCTAGCCTTAATTAGGCGATGCCTCATATAAAGTCCCAAACCTCCTTTTGTTTGCGGTACAACACCTTGACCTTAGTTATAGACATCAAAGGTCAATATTAAAGTGATAGTAGACACACACTGACATTATCCCTTCTATTTCTGCATATGGATAATGGCATTGTAATTACTTTAATAAAAAGTACCTTTCCTAATCGATATACAGCTGTCACATGACCCAGATCTTCCCCAGCCTATCTGCAGGGAAACAGAAGCAGGAGGAGGAGTAGGGCACATGTTTAAAATTGAAAAAAATCTGGGAAAATACCATTATGCTGCTCAACTCACCCATTTGATCCGCTTTCACTCCCGGGACCCTCACCCCATTTGGATGCAATTAGAATCAGCCCATTTGCCACAAGTCCCAATCCACCATATGATGTAGTTACGGGCCAGGGACAGGACGGGATTACTTTGCCCTACCCTGTCCCTTTCCTTGGGAATATGGGATAGGTTGTCGAGAAGACATACTTTTAAGTACCTCCATGCACCGTTAGCGCCCCTAATGGGCAACCCCTTGTTCCCTCCGGGCCTCTGTCCCTCGGTATTTGAGTGGTGGACGAACAAAGGGTTTCTTAGGTTGGCTGATTTGTGCGATCACCGGGGATTGCTTACTAGAGCCCAGCTGCGTGAGAAATATTCCTTCCCAGACAGGGAATACTATCGATATACCCAACTTTCTCATTTTGTAGCCTCCCTTAAGCGCAAAAGTGACATCACTAACTCCACATCAATGGAGTACTTATGCTGTACGTTGGATAAGCAAAAAAAAGCTATATATCCACAATATATAACATATTGCACGACGATGACAATAAACTTCCATATATGCTGCGCTGGGAGAAGGATCTGAATGAGAACTTAGACCGCACAGATTGGAACTCTTTAGCACAGTTTAACTCTAAATCCATACTCAACACTTCCTTAATAGAGGCCAACTACAAGGTTTTTTAAGATGGTATATGGTCCCAGTCAGGCTAATGGCGGCGGCGGTTCGCACTGCATCCCCCAACTGTTTCAGGGGATGCGGACAAGCGGGCACCATCATTCACATCTGGTGGACTTGCTCGATTCTAGATCCGCAAATACAACTTTATCTATTCCCTGACGCAAGTTAACCTAGTGAAAAGCTCCCCAACAAGCCCTTTTGGGTAAACCGATTGAGGGGGTACCTAAACATACTAAACGCCTCATAGCCTTTATATTCACGGCCGCTAAGATTGCGATCGCTCGTTCATGGCGCACTCCTGTAGTGCCGATTGAGCTACTCAAAGCCAAGCTGACCTGGATCATGATAAATTAAAGGATGGTAGCGTTACTTAATGACAAGATGCGCTTATTTGACAAAACCTGGGACCCCTGGATCAGATATTTGGCCGGTCCCCCTTAGGAGGGGGATACAGTTGTCCTTTTGGATCACATGACTTGAAAGTGTACCCTGATTAGGGGATATGGACCTGGATGCCGACCCCTCTCTTCCCACCGCTACTGCTCCCTTTTCCTACTCCTTCCCTGCTGCTTTTTCCCTTCTTCCATTGTTTCTGAATTCCACTCTACATCTTTATCCCCCTCTCTTTCACCTTCCCTCTATTCTTTCTCTACGTTATCTCCTTTCCTTTTCTCCTATTTTTCTTTTTTTTTTTTCTCTCTCTTTTCCTTTTTGCTTAAATGTCATAAAGACAGTCACTTGGCATCTAATGACAAAGGACCGCGGTTGGCCCGCGGAGGCTGTGGACCGAGGCCTCTGCCCTGACCGCCTACACAGGAAGTTTTTTTAGTGCACTGACAGTTGGAAGATGCCTCCCCAAGTCAAGTGTGCGACATTGGGGTTGGGGGGCCGCCTTCCTTCCGGGGCGCAGTGAGTTCCCATAGGGGCACCGGAGGGGGGGGGCAGGGCCCAGACCAACCGACCTACAGTGTGGAGACTGGGGGCTCTACTTATGCTACGATTTCAGTCAATATCCTACTGTTTACATTTTTATATTTCATGTTCTGTACCACTTCTTATTTGTATGGCCGTGCCTTGACGGCACATTTTGCACTGTTGTGACTTTTGTTCTTTTCATGAAAATTCAATAAAAAATATTGAAAATTAAAATTGAAAAAAAAATAAAAAAACAGCCTTTGGAATACAGAGTAAAAATAAATATCAATAAACTTTTTTTTTTTTAAATTGGCAACCAAATATATATTTGATATCAAATCTTTATTTTTTTTGGCAATAACATGGTGTGGGTGGATTTCTACCAGTCACAGGCTGTGTCACGCCCCTCCAGCCTGTGTCTTAAAATGAGAGGGAGGTGAAGCCACCATTAATCTACATGTAATATCCCACCCCCATTGTGTTTAGCTGGTTAGTAGAGAGGGAGTAGGCTGTAATTTACCACTGTGTATATACTGTACCTACGTGTGAGAATCTATGGTCACATGGCTGCTTAAATGTGATAGGGAGGAAATGCTCAGAATGGAATATTTATAAAAACTGAGCATGTGCAGAGTTGACACCTCAGCTGCAAAATCCCTAGCTAAACTGGAGACATGAACAGAAGAAGAGAACAGCAGGATCAACCAAGTTTTTTGCAGAATACGAATCTCATAGTGAGTATGAACAGCATGCAATACACCATTTATTGGTAGTTTTTTAATGTAACATAAATAAAATCAGTGCGATGATAGATATAATCAATTAAACCTTTTTTTTTTAAGTTAACCCCTACATAGGGTCCTATGGAGGCTGCCAATGCGGACTGCTGCCTGAACAGGATAGTTGCAGTAGTAGTCATATTGATTGTCTGCAATCATAACTTTCTGAGTCACAAACCCGGAACTAGCATGCAGTAAGAAGAGTTGGAAGTTCTGATGTGCATACTTGAATGAAGTCAATAAGTCATTATGACAACCAAGTAACTAGTATTTTTAGAAATAGGAATAAGCAGTAGTAGCCTTCATATTCTTCTAAGTATGGGTTTCATTTAAATCTACTTTCATTGCTGCAATGTTACGCTATATATAGAAGGATCACAGGGGCTCTATGATGATCATTCCAGGGAGAAGAGCGGTCAGCTGTGTTTACAACAGCTGACCGTTCTTCTTTCTCAGCGGAGAGCGATCGTGGGTGTCAGGCGGCAATCGGAGCCGCCTGCCCCGTGCATCGGCTTCCCCGCTGACGAGTGTGGGGTGGGGGCTCGCTGCTGAGCACTCACCTCCTAGCTCCCTGTGTGGGACTGACGTATATCTACGGCGGTATATCTAGGTGAAAAACCTTTTATGCTGCAGCGCCCCTCCAGACCCCCCCCCCCTTTTCTTGAGCCTATTCGATCCAGCGCTGTGCACGAGCCAAGCGGCTCCAGCCTGTGTCAATGGATGCAGCAGCAGGATTTGGGAGCCCGCCCGCTTTCCCTGGGGGCACTTGATGAAGGGGAGGAGCCAGGAGTGCCACCGGGGCACCCCAGAAGAGGAGGATCGGGGCTGCTCTGTGCAAAACCCTTGCACAGAGCAGGTAGGTAGAACGTGATTTTTATTTTAAAAATCAGAACTTTTACAACCTCTTTATGCTGTAACTATGTGCATTATACTTCCTTAAAGGAGTTGTAAAGTTCTAGTGCATTCTTTGCAGTAAGATAAAAAGCCTTGTGTGTAGCAGCCACCCCCAGCACCCCCTAATACCTACCTGAGCCCCATCTCTGTCCAGCGATGTCCATGAGTCCCTCGGCCATCCGGGACTCTTTATCCTGATTACCAGAGGCACAGCCTCAGCGCCATTGGCTTCCGCGGCTGTCATTTAAAGTCAGTTAGCCAATCAGGAGAGAGAGGGGGCAGGCCCAAACGGCAGCTCAATGTCTGAATAGACACACAGAGCTGCAGCTCGGCTCGGGTGCCCCCATAGCAAGCAGCTTGCTGTGGGGGCACTCGACAGGAGGGAGGGGTCGGGAGCACAGAGGAGGGATGCAAGAAGAGGAGGATCCGGGCTGCTCAGGGCAAAACCAACTGCATAGAGGAGGTAAGTATAACATGTTTGTTTTTTTTTAAATAAAGAAATGAGACTTTACAATCACTTTAAGTTGTCCTGATCTCAAAATGCTTTGGTGTAAGCAGACACACTTGTGTTTTCAGTACACTGCTCTGTGATAGTGCAGATTGTGTCCTAACAGGGATTCCAACCCTGACCCTTAATGCTGCAAGGCTGACAACGTTCCACCTGGCTCCTTTGGCTCGGCAGTTAAATTTTGTTTAGCTGGGTGGTGCCAACATGGCCACCCAATTTTTGAATTTCAGCCAATTCCTGCTGAATTTGAACCATGTATGGCCAGTTTATGTTGTTAGAAGAAGAAGTCTAAAGGGATGTTGCTGACAACAGGACACTTGCATGCTGGGAACAGTAGTGTACCAAGTCACTGAAATTTGCAAGACACCTTCTGAGTTAGGGTGAAGGCTTTAGTGCACACATTTACATTTATGATGTCATACTTGGAGAATTTTCAACCACCATCTTCATTTTTTCTTTTATGTTATATATAGTGATGTATGTGTGGAGTTTTATGTTAAAGGGGTTTTAAAGCTAGAAGTTTTTTTACCTTACTACATACAATGCAGTAAGGTAAAAAACTGTCTGTGGTGTGCTCTCCCCCCAGCCTCCCCTTATACTCACCTGAGCCTGATCTAAATCCAGCGATGTGCACGAGAGCTCTCTCAGCTCTCTATCATCTCATTGGCTGCAGTGGGAGCAATTGGCTCCTGCTGTGGTCAATCACAGCCAGTGAGGGGAGAGAGGGGGTGGGCTGAGCAGTGCCTTGAGGTTTCTTCAGGGGTGCCTTGGCAAAATTCCTAAAAATTGCCCCAAAATTGTATACAAGCTGGTGGGTGGATGAAGCCTGCCTTTTAGTTACACAAAGCCACATGTTTTCATTGTACACCATTACAACCTTCTAGCTGCCAACCACCTAATGACCAATGACATCATCAGTTGATTAGGAGGATGTCATTGGCATACTAGTGTCATTGGCATACTAGTCAGTTCCAGTTTGCAAAAGTGTATTTGCTTTGGAAGAATAAATTACCCCTAATGTTGAATGTCCTATGTGTGAATGTTCCTACATTATGTAAAACTATCAGAATAGTTTTTACATTTTAGAATGGGGTGCCTCAAGAGTCCATAATTTTAAAGGGTGCCTTAAATAAAAAGGTTGAGAAACACTGCTTTACAGTATGTCTTGCTGCAAAGTCACAATGGTGCAGTCTGATTACTGGAGGAGAGAAGACTAATGCCCGTTTCACATGGAGCAGACTTCGCCGGGAGTCTGTCTGCTCAGCGGGAAATCTGTCTGCTGATCCACGCTGAGCAGGTGGATGGCGGACTGTGTCAGCTCCGCTTATGCAGAGCGGACACAGACACAGCCCGCTCTCCTCTATGGGCGGTCGGATGTAAACCGACCGCCTGTCTGTTTACACCTGATAGCCACCTGATCTGCTAGATCATAGGTCTCCAAACTTTCTAAACAAAGGGCCAGTTTACTGTTCTTCAGGTTTTAGGGGGGCCGGAGGGTAGCCAGTGGGATTAGTAAATGTCCTGATATTAGTGGGGGTAAACAATGCTCCATCTTAGTATTAGAGGGAGGAATAGTGCCCCATCATTGGTGTCAGTGGGAGAGATAGTAGTCCACCAGTACCAGTGGGAGGAATAGTGCCCCATTGTTAGCATCAGTGGGAGGTATAGTGCCCCAAGGGCCGGAAAAAGGCAAGCAAGCAAAAGGCCATACAGGCCACAGTATGGAGACCCCTGTGTTAGATGGACGGGGAATGGATCCCAATCCGTCTGTTTTTGGCATATCGGATCGGATGTCAGCGGGTGTCAAACGACACATGTCTGTTAACTCCCGCCGCTCCATAGAGGAGTCCAATCAGGTCCGCCTGAAAAACTGACGATCGGTCCACCTGTGTAAAAGGGGCCTAAAAAAATGCAGCAGAGGAGGTAATCTCACCCTAGGCAAAGTCACTAACTGGAGCAAAAGGTAACTCTAATTTCATAGGAAAAAATACCAAATAAAAAATATAGCATATACAATTGCCACACAAATCATACTGAAACTCAGCCCTTAAATTTTCCACTCGCCTGCTCGCATTTTGCGAGTGGAAAATTATGTAGGGCGAGCATTGGGCTGGTCAGGGGAAGAGAGAGGAAGAGGAAAGCTGACCGATAATGACAGAGCGCGGATCATCCCGCTTTAACAGCCTTAATTGTAATTGCCGGGCGCTCGCCGACACACACAGTCCCGCCTCCTAGCCCGGCTCATTTGATAGACAGAACACCTGGCCAACCAGGATGTGTGACGTCTATCAAAGAAGCCGGGCTAGGAGGCGGGACTGTGTGTGTCTGCGAGCGCCCGACAATTGCAATTAAAGCTGTTACAGCGGGATGATCCGCGCTCCACGCTCTGTCATTATCGACCAGCTTTCCTCTTCCTCTCTTCCCCGCGACAGCTCCTCGGAGAGTCAGCGCCATGCTGAACGAAAATGGATGACACACCGGCAAATGGAAGGTAACCGCGCTACACAAGGCATGCATGGTATCTTGTGTCACCCCGCTGTAGTCACCCTGTAATATTCCACAAAGTCCTCTTCTTTGGTCTGATGTACCGAGGTTTGTGAGAATATAAGAACTGGATTGTTAGCAGAATAGTTTCTATTGAGCTGAAAGTGGAGCCAGCACTATGGAGGCTCTCAAAGGCAAAAAGAGGGGAAGGGACCAGTCATCGGTATTGCATATGTTCTCAGTGGTGTATTTTGTGCCTAGGCATGGCTAAAATCAGGCACCCCCCATCCAGCAGCGGCTGCTGCTGCAGCACAGCAGAACGGGCAGGGATATCAAGCAACTGCTAAAGATTCAGAAGATTGTACAGGGGCTTCAATGCATGGGTGAGGTTGCATTGATGGGCATGGGTGAGACTGCATTGATGGGCATGGGTGAGACTGCGTTGATGGGCATGGGTGAGACTGCATTGATGGGCACTGATCAGACTGCACTGATGGGTACTGTTGAGGTTTCACTGATGGGCACTGTTGAGGCCGCACTAATAAGCTTTATTGATGATGCTGCACTGATGGTCACTGATAGGTTGCATTGATGGGCACTGAAAACGTTGTTATTAATATTTATTTTTGTAACTTCTGCATTAATGCAAAAACAAGTGTAATTGCGTAATTTTATGAGATCATTTATGAGGGCGTGTTTAGGGGCAAAATTAGGGGCGGAGCAGGGTAGGAGTTGGGTGGGGCAACTGGTGGGGAGTAACACTTAAGGCCTGGCTAGTAGCTCAGGACTTTAAATTTTGAGCCCTGCTGTAACTGAATGTTTTTAAAAACTGCCTTTCCTTTTCAACCTGCAGCTCTATAATTTTCTGTAAAAGTACACACAATATGGCTACCTGGAGGCCTTCTGTACACAGATTTGTTAACTAACTTTAACAGAAGTCTGCACTAAGATACAAGTCAGATTTTAGGCAACAAACATTTCAAAGAGTTAAGCCCCGTACACACGCACCGATTGTTGGCCGTAAATTTTCGGCCAATTGTCGGCTTGTTAGTATGATGCTTCCGACAACCGACTGCGACTTTTTCGCCGAACAAAATCTGGTGTGCATGCTATAAAATTTTTGTTGGCCGTCACCAGAACGGCCGATTGTTCGTCAGTCAGTACAGATTTCGGCCGACAAAAATCAGATGAGCAAGACTGGGCATGCTCAGAGAAGAAATAACACATGGAAAGTAAACCAGCACATGACATCACTTCTGCAGTTGGTTGTTGTTGTTAGAGCACATTTCAACCAACACAACAACACTGGACAAAAGACGGCTGATCGGTCGTCCAACAATCGGTACGTGTGTACGAGGCTTTAAGTACTTCTAAAGGGATTCTGATACTGCAACTTTCCTCATTAGAACACTGCAAGTGCATCAGATGATTAATAATGAAAAAGGCACTCCCATTCAGATTCACATAATCAAACAGCTTTTTCTTCAGAGCAAAAACAGGTCGGAATCTGCTACAAAGTTTGCTAAAATCCTTGCAATGTACATTGATCACACAGAGGAGATTGTTATTTTCTCAAAAAAAGTGAAGTTACTTTTTAAATATGGCTATTTAATAATAAAAGTGGGGGCTTTTCTTAAAAAAAAAAAAATATGTATGCTGCCAAAGTATATCGGACATGTCTGGAACTTATTAAGGCGGAGTTGTAAACATAGAGTAAAGGTTGATTATAAGTTATGCTACATACTGTATGAAAACAAATGGTATTGATAGTGGTAGGGATAGTATGAAACTCTACCCTAGCTTCCTGAAATAAATCATACATTGACTATATGAAGTGACAGCTGCATAATCTATGGACATAACAGAATAAATAGGAGAATTCATATACAACATCTGGCAATAATCTTCATGCAACGCAGCGTGGTTCACAGAGAGGTCATGTTGTCCTGTCTACCTTCCCAGCCCCGAGGTTAGAGACATATGCGATGCCTTGCCCTTCCTGAGGCCTTGACAAGGACAGGGCAGCCTGGTAGTCAGAACTCTGAACTTGCATCATCGGTGACCTGAGTTAATTTTTATAAGGAAGCATCTCCAGGGATTCATTCCAGCCAAGGACACTATCTGCATGGAGTCTGCATGCTTTCCCCATGCAGGTGCATATTTACTTTAGTAGAACCTGTTTTGTGGCACAGTCCATAAAAACACCAGCAGAATACGCTTTAGCCTAATAGTGTGTCCATAATGTGGGCATGTGTGGGTATTGCTGGCTGGCCATACTACTTTTTTTTCGATTTGATGAGTCTTGTATTCTATTTGAGAGTATTTTCCTTTTACAAGGTTTTAACATATTCAAAATGCACCCGCAGTTAGGTTCCTTATCATGTGACATTGTCATTTTACATGTTTGCAGTTCCATATTTTCATCATATTGCTTTATATACAGGTTGGCAAATTTGCAAATGGCAGTGATTTGTCAGGCAGTGTAGTCAGCATTCTTGCCCAAAAAAAGACTAAAATGTTTTTTGTTAACCAATTACGGACCGCCCGCCGCAGATATACTGCAGCAGGCAGCCCCTCCTGCGCAAACCGATGTAGGGGTTACATAGTTTGTGAGGTCGAAAAAAGACGTCCGTCCATCCAGTTCAACCTATGATGTGTGTGTGTGTTTGCTGGTAACCGTACATTGCATACCCCTGTATGTTGTGGTCTTTAAGGTGCCCATCTAATCGTTTTTTGAAACTATCGATGCTCCCTGCTGATACGACTGCTTGTGGAAGAGAATGCCACATCCTTACTGCTCTGACAGTAAAGAACCCCCTGCGTATTTTAAGGTTAAACCGCCAGAGTTGTAATAAGTACTCGAAACCCATACTTGAGTAAAAGTACAAGTGCTCGATCAAAAAGTGACTTGAGTAGAAGTGGAAGTGCTCGATCAAAAAGTGACTTGAGTAGAAGTGCTCGATCAAAAAGTGACTTGAGTAGAAGTACTAAAGTATTCAACATTTTTTGTACTTAAGTATTGCAAGTAGTTTTTTTTTTAAATTTTGCTACTCAAGTACTGAAAGTAAAAGTACAAGTACTGTGTTATGTAGTTATTAAAGAAAGAAGTCAAATTGTTTTTTATTATTTCAAATGCAGCTTTTATTTATACATACAGTAGCATTTATTTTCGTATGCGCTGATAATACACATGTTTTGAGCTTCATGAAACCTGCCATCTACTGTTCTGGCAGTGGTAATTTTTATAATAGTAACGAGTAACTATGCAGCACAAAAAAAAAATATTGGAGTAGAAGTATTGAAATCATTGAAAAAATGTAGTGAAGTAAAAGTGGAAGTAGGAGAAAAAAATTCTACTCTAGGAAAGTACAGATACCGCCTTTCGGTACTTAAGTACAGTAGTGAAGTAGTTCTACCTGGTTACTATACATCTCTGTAAACCTCCTTTCCTCTCGTTTTAGTGAGTAGTCCCGTGTCTTATTGTATTCCCTTTCTCTGAATAGATTGTTCCTTATGCTAAGGTCACCAGTACAATATTTGTACATTGATATCATATCCCCCCTCAATCGTCTCTTCTCCAGAGAGAATAAGTTCAGTGCTTGTAGTCTTTCCTCATAGCTGATGTCCTCCATTCCCCTAATTATTTTTGTTGCCTGGGGTACGTCGGTCGCGCGCCTGGTGCTGGGGGGCGAGCATGCGCTGCCCCCACTAGGCAGCGGGGATGCCGATGCACGGGGCCGGCGACCGCAGTTGCTGCTGGCCACCAGCGATCGTCCCCCGCTTAGAGAGAAGAAAAGAATAGTCAGCCGTTGTAAACACAGCTGACCGTTCTTCTCTCTGAAATTATCACAGAGCGCCTGTGATCCTTCTAAATAGGAACACAGGTCTCTATGATCATTTCAAAAGCCCCTCCCCCCACAGTTAGTAATCACTCCCCTAGGCATACATTTAACCCCTTGATCATCCACAGGGTTAACCCCTTCCCTGCCAGTGTCATTATTACAGTGACAGTGCATATTTTTAGCATTGATTACTGTAGTAATGTCACTGGTCCCCCCAAAAGTGTCAAAAATGTAAGTTAAGGGTCCGATCTGTCCGCTGCAATGTTGCAGTCGCGCTAAAAATCGCAGATCACCGCTATTACTAGCAAAAATAAATAAATAAATATATAAAAATGACATAATTCTTTCCCCTAGTTTGTAGACGCGATAACTTTTGCACAAACCAATCAAATCATGCTTGTTGGGATTTTTTTTTACCAAAAGAATGCAGCAGAATACAAACTGGCCTAAAAGGATGAAATAATTTGATTTTTAATTTTATTTTTTTGGAAATGTTATATAGCAGAAAGTGAAAAATATTGTTTTTTTTTTTCATAATCGTCAACTGTTTTTTTGTTTATAGCGCAAAAAATAAAAATCGCAGTAAAAAGCTCTATTTGTGGGAAAAAAAGGACATACATTTTATTTGGGTACAGCGTCGCACGACCACGCAATTTTCCGTTAAACTAACGCAGTGCTGAATCGCAAAAAATGGCCTCGTCATTAAGGGGGCAAATCCTTCCGGTCCAGAACTGGTTAAAAAGGTCACCAAAGAATGTTACAAAAAAAACATATTAAGGTTTCACCTTTGTAGTCAAATGTTACTGGGTGAACAGGTCAGGAATGAGATATATTGAGAATAATTCACACAGGACACAGCAGATAAGAATAATTTTACATGTTTGCAGTTCCATATTTTCATCATATTGCTTTATATACGGGTCAGTAAATTTTCTAATGGCAGTGATTTGTCAGGCAGTGTAGTCAGCATTCTTGCCCAAAAAAAGACTAAAAATGTTATTTGTTAAAAAGGTGACCCAGGAATGTTACAAAAAAACAGCTCAGCCTGCAATACTCACCCTTGAATACAAAGCTGTCCTACCTCTTATTCACCACAAGATGTCCTCGGCCTTTTTGGGCTTAATGACACCCAGTGTCACACAACCCAGAAGACTGAGCACCTACTGTGAGTGCAGTGGGGGGGGGGGGTTACCACAACACCCTTCATTCACAGTGTACTGGTGCAGAGAGCTGTGCTTTCTGCGTTAGGACAATCCAAAAATAAACAAATCAATCAAACGCTTGTAAAAGTAGCATTCTGTAAGCCCAGTATGCATGAATTCAGTATTGGTACTATGCCATTATTATGTAGCACACCTGACTCCTCCTGGATAGTATCTTGAAAATGGTAGGTAAGTGACTTCCATAAAAACCACTTTAAGCTCTGGAAGATTTACCCCCCTTCATGACCAGGCCATTTTTTGCGACACTGCGCTGGCGAGGCTGCATTGGTGGACACTGTGCTGGGGAGGCTGCATTGGTGGACACTGCGCTGGGGAGGCTGCATTGGTGGACACTGCGCTGGCGAGGCTGCATTGATGGACACTGCGCTGGCGAGGCTGCATTGGTGGACACTGCGCTGGCGAGACTGCATTGGTGAACACTGCGCTGGCGAGGCTGCATTGATGGACACTGCGCTGGCGAGGCTGCATTGATGGACACTGCGCTGGCAAGGCTGCATTGGTGGACACTGCGCTGGCGAGGCTGCATTGGTGGACACTGCGCTGGCGAGGCTGCATTGGTGGACACTGCGCTGGCGAGGCTGCATTGATGGACACTGCCCTGGCGAGGCTGCATTGATGGACACTGCGCTGGCCAGGCTGCATTGGTGGACACTGCGCTGGCGAGGCTGCATTGATGGACACTGCCCTGGCGAGGCTGCATTGGTGGACACTACGCTGGCGAGGCTGCATTGATGGACACTGCCCTGGCGAGGCTGCATTGGTGGACACTGCCCTGGCGAGGCTGCATTGATGGACACTGCGCTGGCGAGGCTGCATTGGTGGACACTGGTAAGGCTGAATTTGATTAAAAATAAAAGTTCTGAGTTCAATGCTGTTTATTTAAAATGTAAGCTTTTTTCCTAAAATTTCCCTCCTAAATTTGAGGTTCGTGTTATACACCGATAAATATGGTAAGATCTCCTTAAAGTATAATTCACACACGACACTGGACACAGCGGGAGCCAATCAGCCCCACGTCCGCCGGGATCCGCCTATCATTCACGAGAGAGGCAGAATGGTGGTCTGCCTATGTAAACAAGGCAGATCGCCTTTTCTGTGACAAGAGAAGATAGAGATCCTATGTTTCTGCTAAGCAGGAACACGGATCTCGGTCTTTCCATAGTTAAAGCCAACGGTACTTATTTAGCACTCATGCACATGGGGCTTTAAAAACACCACATTTCCAGGCATTTGATGTTTGGGTTTTTTTCAGCCTGTAAAAACACCTCTATGTCAGTCTATGTGCCCGTGCACATATAGGCATCTAAGGGCAGGGCTTGACAAATTTGCTTTGAATCTAGGAACCAGCTAAAAACGTTGTGAGACAGTTTTTTTTAAACGAACAAATCTTACAGGTGGAACATATTTCATGTTCCTGAAGGTGAACTTCTCCTTTAACTCTTTCACAGCCAGAGCCGTTTCTGCATTTTTTGCACATATTTAAAAAAAAATTGAGGCCTGAAGATTACATAAACCCCCCAAATATTATACATTTTCTGAAAGCAGACACCCTAGAAAATAAAATAGTGGTAGTTCCATTTTTCTATGTCACACAATATTACCACAAGCCCAGGCATGCCCAGAAGCTGTTTAGAAGGGAATGACGCCCGCGCCCCGGAACTGACGTCGGGGCCGGTGCAGGCGCAATGATTCCTGGGAGCGATGACGTTCAGCTCCCAGGAATCATTGCAAAAGCCAGGAAGTGACGAATCACCGTGACCGCCGAGGGGAGGAAGAAGGAAGTAAGGTAAGTATATTTTCTCTACAAGGTAAGTAAAAAAAAATTGCGATTATCCATTTGTTTTTCAGGTGACCCGGAGCGAGAAGATGGAGGTAAGTGTAAATTTAGGGTGGAACTCCGCTTTAAAAATATCAATTTTATGAGACTCTTTTTGGATAGTTTTTTCAGCACCCGTAAAGTCCCATAAAAGTTTCTTTTGCACAGAAGTAACACAATGAATTGCCTTTCATAAGCTATTCAACTAGAGGAGGAAGTGTCACATATAATACCATAATGTCAAAAGCCTGGAGGAAATGCTGTATATATATATATATATATATAAATATATATACTGGTATGTTAGGGGAATTCTCTTATTGTGCTTAATACATGACAAAAAGAACTATTGGGCAGAGCGACATTTTAAGAATGCTTTTTTTCAATACTTCCCTCGCAACATGAGATCAGAGATACAGATTAGAGCACGGGGTATTCCTGTAATATATGTTTATATATATATTCCTTTTTTTTTAGACTCACACTGTAGATAAACTTGAAGGAAAAGTCAAACTGTCAAACCACTTGTGTGTCATCATTACTTAAAGAGGAACTATATATATATATATATATATATATATATATATATATATATATATATGAGTTACTTTTTAACATTTACATACAACGTTGGTCATGTGGTTGATAGCACTAAAATTATTATTATACAGGATTTACTTTATATAGTGCCAACAGTTTGCGCAGAGTTTTACAACAGGAGAACAGACAATACAATTCAATACAGGAGGATTCCGAGGGCTCTTCTAAACGCAATTTGTTTCGGAAAAAAATACAATTTAATTAATAAAAAAACCAAACAAAAAACAGTAAAGTCAACCCAATTTTTTGTGTTTAATGTGAAAGATGAAGTTACTCTGAGTAAATAGATACCCAACATGTCATGCTTTAAAATTACGCACACTCGTGGAATGGCGACAAACTACGGTACTTAAACTCCACAGGCGACAGTTTAAAAATGTTTACATGTGACCTGTTTAGAGTTACAGAGCTAGAATTATTGCTCTCGCTACCTCACATGGGATTTAAACACTGTTTACATGTGCAGGCGCGACTTACGAATGCGTTCGCTTCTGCGTGCAATCACAGAGGGATGGGACACTTTATTTTTTTTTTCTTATTTATTTTACTTTCCATTTTTTATTTCTACACTGTCCCTCTATTTTTTTTATTTTTATTTTTTTTATTTTACTTTATATTGTTTATTTCTACACTGTCCCTCTATTTTTTTATTTTTATTTTTTTTATTTTACTTTATATTGTTTATTTCTACACTGTCCCTTTAATTTTTTTTTATTTATTTTTTTATTTTACTTTATATTGTTTATTTTTACACTGTCCCTTTATTTATTTTTTTTATTTTACTTTCTACTGTTTATTTTTACACTGTGCCTTAGCCCCCGTTCACACTAAGGCGACCTGTGAGGCGACCTGGTCGCCTCACAGGTCGCCGTAGGTCGCCTTTCATAGGGAAGTCGGTCCGACTTAGAAAAAGGGTCCGGAGCTTCTTTGGGGCGACCAGGAGGCGACCGCCATAGACTTCAATGTTGTCGGAGGTCGCCCCTGGAAGTAGCGTCGCCTGTATGTGAACGGGGCCTTAGGCTACATTCACACCTGAGCGTAGCGTTTTAGCGCGTTTTTTACCGCGATTTACAGGCGTTTTTACAGGCGTTTTTTGTGCAGGCGTTTTTAGATTGAATAGAGACCAATGAAAAACGCCTGTAATCTGCCCAAAAAGAAGCTCATGTACTTTTTTGAGCGTTGGGCGTTTTGCTTACAGCGTCAAAACGCTCAGATGTGAACAGGGGCCATTGAAATGAATAGGATTTGTCTTGTTGGGCGTTTTGAGAGCTGATCCTAGAGCAGAAAATCTCCCCAAAAACGCCCACATGTGAACGGAGCCTTAAGGCTCGGTTCACACTTATGCGATGCGGGAAGGCTACAAATTCGCAGCCTGTTCCCGCATCGCAAACGCACCCCTGGCAGTTCACACTGCCATATGCGATACGCTGGGGGTGTCAATGAAATGTTAACGACACCCCCAGTTTTATCGCATATCGCAGTGCGATCTTACAGTTCGCACAGGATCGGATCGCACAAGTGTGAACCACTGTGCGATCCGATCCTGATGCGGCTCAAAAAAAGGGTCATGTGCGACTTTACTGCGGGTGCAGTGCGAATTTAGCCATACAAAGTGTATGGCTGAATTCGCACCGCACACCCGATCGCATGTAATGAAGGAGCAGTGCGCTCCAATATTACATGCGATCGCCTCAGCCGCACATATGTGAACCGGCACTTAATTTTTTTTTAACACTTTTATTGCTGTCACAAGGATTGTAAACATCCCTTGTAACAGTATTAAGCAGTGACAGGTACTCTATGGCAGGATCTTGGGTCTATAGGAACCCAAACCCCTCCTCTGCACTTGAAACCATTTAAAACGCCAAGATCAGCGTTTTTAAATACTTTCAAATTTTTTAAACTGGCGCCTTTAAGACTCCAGTTAACCAGAAGTGACGTTGTAGTATTTTGAACAGGAAGTTGTGTATTATTGTAAAAGGGACACGCAATGCCTGCCTACAATGTGTAAAGTGGAATGGTGTGATAACCCTAACTACTCCTAAAACTGCCACCACCCCACCAAAACACCTAGGCTTATGAACCTGTGTAGTAAAGATCTGTATACTTGCCTATTTTCAGGCCAGTCACATGATCTCCCGTTTCTGCCAGCGGCAGCTTCAGGGGAGAGGAGAGAGCACTCCAACAACGGGTAGAAAACCTGAAGCGGTGACATCACCCATAGGCTTCAATGGCCCATCGGTTGTCAGCCCTCTCTCCTGTAGCTGGTGCTGGCTGACACAGGGGAGCCAAAGCATGTGACTGGGCTGAACCTAGTTAAAGCAGAGTTCCACTCAAAAGTGGAACTTCCGCTTATCTGTCTCCTCCCTCCGGTACCACATTTGGCACCTTTTGGGGGGGGGGGGGGGGGCGGGTACCTGTTTTTGACAGGTACCATGTCTCCACTTCCGTCAAGCCTCCTCGCGGCGAGTCTGGCCCCCCTCCTCCTTCCTCAGCTTTCTGGCCAGTAACCAAACAGCGTGCTTCGCGCATGCGCAGTGGGGACCGGGCCGTGAAGCCGCAAGGCTTCACTGCTGGATTCCCTTACCGGCAATGGCGGTGGCAGCATACGACAGCTGATGGAAACATCAGCTGCGGTGCCGACATCGCTGGATTCCAGGACAGGTAAGTGTCCTAATATTAAAAGTCAGCAGCTACACAGCTACAAGTTTTGGAGGGGGAGGCCGGAACACCGATTTAAGTATACAGATCTTACACCGGTTAGTAAGCATAGGTGTCAGGAGGGGCGAGGTGTAGACATGTGATTTGTTTAGTTACGAATCAAAATGCGGACAAAATTTTTATTTTTCAGAGATTTGGATGTATCCGAATCTCCAAAACACAAAAACTAGCGAATTTCAATGAATCCAAAATAAATTATAACAAAAACTACTAATTCATTTGTTTTATTCGGATGACATGATACCATTGTTTGAACCTTCTGCTGGTGTTTGAAGCATCCGAAATCATTCACGAACATTTGCATTTTCAAAAAGTTAGCGCAAGCTGGATACCAAGACAGCTTACCGCTTTTGCCCGACACAAAAGTGTTGAAGTCTGCACTGCATTGATGGAGCGTGTTGACAGAGAAGGCCAGGATTTTATGGATCGCTTCATTACTTGTGACGAAACCTGGGCACACCATTTCACTCTGGGATCAAAACGAGTATTAAAGTAGTGGAATCATGCAGACTCAACACCATCAAAAAAAATTCAGGCAATTGCGTCTGTAGGTAAAGTGATGGCAAGTGTTTTCTGGGACAAATATGGTGTTATTCATGTGGATTTTCTACCCCGTGGTGCCACTATCAACAGTGAATACTACGGTTGTGAACATACGCGTCTTTAGAAAAAACAGCCTGCTTTGATCACTTAGGCCCCGATCCGATCCACCTGTCAGTTTTTCAGGCAGACCGGATCGGATGCTCCATGCATCCCTATGGGGCAGCGGGTGTCAGCGGAGACATGTCTATCCGATTCGGTCCGCGAAATCCGGACGGATGGAAACCCTATTTTCAATCTGTCTGGAGGATCGGATCGGATGTGATGAGAACGGACAGGCGGCCCGTTCTCATCCAATCTCCCCATAGAGGACAGCGGGGATCTGACAGCTCTGTCTCCGCACACAGAGCGGAGACGGAGCTGTCATCCGCCTGCTCAGCGGGGATCGGGGGATCAATTGCCCGCTGAGCAGAACGGCCTCCATCAGGTGGTGCGCCCGTGTGAAAGGGGCCTAAGGGCATCCTGTTTCTCTAGGACAACGTACAAGCTCATACTGCTCACCACACTACGTGCACATTACAGTAACTCAGCTAGGAGGTACCTGCCACATCCCCCTTACACCCCAGACCTCGCTCCAAGTGATTTCCACCTCTTTGGACCCCTAAAAATGTTCCTCGGAGGTCAGCATTTCAGCACGGATGACAAAGTGAAGCAGGCTGTCCTAGGATGGTTCAGGCATACTGACAAATCTTTCTATGCTGATGCTTTCCAGGCATTCGTTTAACGCTGGGGTAAGTGTATAAATGTAGCAGGGGAATACGTTGGAAAATAAAAGAAGTTTCCGATCCTTGAAATTTGTTCTTTTATAAACTCAAAGTCCCAGTTTTGACTCGAATGCCGCATATAAACATATATAGTATACATACACACATCAGAGGCGTAACTAGAATCTTCAGGGCCCGGTGCAAGAAACCATGAAGGATCCCCCGGACCCCTGTTCGGGGCCCTTCCCTTTGAGCCTGGGGCTCTTCCCACTGATCCTGGGGCCCTTTACTCTCTTTGCGGGGCCCTTTATTACGGTCCCGCAGCGGGACTCTTTCACAAGTTCTGCAGTGGGCCCCCTTCCTGCCATCTTGGGGCCTTCCCCACGGTGGTGTAATGCCAGGGCAAGTCTGACCTTTGCGATCCTGGAAGTTCACCCACTGGTGTCAATAGTTTCTATTTTTTTTTTTTAATTGTATTATTTTTTTTAGCATTTTATTTTATTTTTTTTACAATGTCACTGACTATGACTATCCATACAGAAAAGGAAGAAGCTGGTAAATTACATATTTACCGACCCCTTCCTGGTTCTCTATTGTGACACATCCCCTGCAGTAGCCGGCAGGAAAGGGAAGGGAGCACAGAGGGGGGGGGGGGGAGCTCACAGGGGCCCAGAGAAAGCAGAACAAGAGAACTGGATAGGAGGAGTGGCGGGGGCAGAATACAGAGGAACCAATCGCCACCATTTTCCTCTTGCAGCTACAGGAGCAAAAAGGAAGACAGTGATTTCTCTACATGCTGCCCCCACCGCGCCTCCTAGCCAGGTGTACAGGGGAGCCGCACAGGCCCCCCTGGAGCATGGGGCCCAGTTGCAATTGCAACCCCTGTAGTTACACCCCTGACACACACACACATATACCCTGTTTCCCTGAAAGTAAGACATCCCCCGAAAATAAGACCTACTTACAGTTTTGCCTCTCGCTGAAATATAAGGCATCCCCCCCAAAAATAAGACCTCCCTGGTAATAAGGCCTCCCGGATAATAAGGCCCCCAGAAGCTACCGTAACTCTGGACCGTAGCGGCGGGCGCTGCCACGCAGCTCACTGTTGGCCGCAGCGCAGACAGGAAGTTTGACGTCTCTTTTAATCAGAGAGCCCACGCTGCCGCCAGGACAAGCTGCCGCCAGCTTCTCGCTCTGCCCTGATAGAGTCTGGCTGACTCACAATTAGACAGTGAGTTGCGCGGGGCAGGAGTTGGGCACATTGTGTGGACACAGAGGGGTGACTGAGGTAGGGGGGAAATGTCTGATAAAGGGGTGGGGTGGATGTCTGGTGAAGATGTCCACTGGCACAGGGGTGGGGGCAGTGGGATCACTTAAAATGACACAGGAGGATCAGAAGGGGGGGGGATCAAAATGACACAGGAGGATGTAATTTTCTGGTTTGCGATGACAACTACTACCATACCATATACAGGTAATAAATATATACAGGTAATAAATGTCCTTTTTTTTTGTTCAACAATAAATGTGTACCATATCCTTCTTTATGGAAAAATAAGACATCCCCTGAAAATAAGACCTAACGCATCTTTGGGAGCAAAAATTATTATAAGACACTGTCTTATTTTCGGGGAAACAGGGTATATATATATATACACACACACACACATACATACATACATACATACATATACACGTACACACATACTGCAGTGAAAGACTTATATTCCTTCTTTCCCCAGCTTCCTCCTGTATACAGTAATGTGAAACACAGGCTGACAGCACATCACAGTATGGCACGTGCAGCTGTCATGGATATTTGGGTATGGTTCTGTGAATAGAGGCGACACACATATAACTGGCAGACACACAGCCATCATCACTCATTACAGAGAGGAATTCACATACTGACTCTTCAGTGGGGGAGAACAATTTTAATATTTCAGCAAATCGCAATGCTATGTAAGAAAACACTGAAGACAAAACACAGCCTGTTGTCCTGTCCTTCCTATGATACCCCCTCTATGTCCGAGGAACATTGCATCATCACTCTCACACCCTGAGTTCTCTACCTCGAGGTCAGGCTCGGCGTCCACTCCTCACATTCCAGCACTGGGCCATGTTTGTGAGCACAGAGAATAATTGTACAATTTTTTTTAACATTTTTGTAAATATTTTATTCTCTCTTTTCATGTGACAGCACTGAAGAAATGACACTTTGCTACTCTGTAAAGTAGTGAGTGTACAGCTTGTTTAAGAGCCCATTCACATTAAGGCGACACGACTTCGGGGGGGGCGACCTGTGAAGTCGCGTGCACCGCGACTTGCAGAGACTTCACATAATGGAAGTCTATGCAAGTTGCTCCGAGGTCGCCCCAAAGTAGTACAGGACCCTTTTTCTAAGTCGGAGTGACTTGTGTCGCTCCTATTAGAATGGGTTCTGTACTACTCAATGGACCGCGACATACCGCAACTTGTCAGGCTGACAAGTCACCTGACAAGTCGCGCTAATGTGAATGGGCTCTAACAGTGTAAATTTGCTGTCCCCTCAAAATAACAACACACAGCCATTAATGACTAAACCGCTGGCAACAAAAGTGAGTACACCCGAAGGTGAAAATGTCCAAATTGGGCCCAATTAGCCATTTTCCCTCCCCGGTGACTCGTTAGGGTTACAAAGTCTCAGGTGTGAATGGGGAGCAGGTGTGGTAAATTTGGTGTTATCGCTCTCACTCGCTCATACTGGTCTCTGGAAGTTCAACATGGCATCTCATGGCAAAGAACTCTCTGAGGATCTGAAAAAAAGAATTGTTGCTCTACATAAAGATGGCCTAGTCTATAAGAGGATTGCCAAGACCCTGAAACTGAGCTGCAGCACGTTGGCCAAGACCATACAGCCGTTTAACAGGACAGGTTCCACTCAGAACAGGCCTCGCCATGGTCGACCAAAGAAGTTGAGTGCATGTGCTCAGCGTCATATCCAGAGGTTGTCTATGGGAAATAGAAGTATGAGTGCATTGCTGCAGAGGTTGAAGGGGTGGGGGGTCAGCCTGTCAGTGCACTGACCATACGCCGCACACTGCATCAAATTGGTCTGCATGGCTGTCGTTCCAGAAGGAAGCCTCTTCTAAAGATGATGCACAAGAAAGCTTGCAAACAATTTGCTGAAGACAATCAGACTAAGGACATGTACACTCACTACTTCACATTGTAGTAAAGTGTCATTTCTTCAGTATTGTCACATGAAAGATATAAAAAAATATTTACAAAAATATGAGGGGTGTACTCACTTTTGTGAAATACTATAAGTCTATGGGGCCAAGTTGCACTGGGAGTCACATAAAAGTAGTGCAGGAATTATTATTTTTTTTTTGCTGCGACTTCAGTCTCAGCAATTAAGATGGAGCCCACTGAGAAGAATGTGCTTTAAATTGTCATGCGACTTTCTCTTTCACATCAGAAGTTGCGCTAATGTGAACTAAGCCTTAGCTGCATATTATTTAAAGAGTCTGTCCACCCAACTTCAGTTATAGATGAAGCCAATGTAAGGAGACACCTGAAGGCTTTTCATTTCTCTCAGAGAAGAGTTCTGCCTCGTTGCGGCTGAAAATAATCCCAAGGTGCGAGGGCCACATGAAATAGCCTGGCAGGCCAGATATGGCCTGCGGGCCTTGTGTTTGACATATGTTATCTACAGCTAATGGTACTGTACATTGACAAGACGGTTATTAGAAAGAATTCTCCTGACATTTGTGGTCAGTGGGAAGATTCCTCCATTACAGAAACCTCTGGAGGAAACCTATGGTTTGTCCTTATCTAATATACAGGAAACAGAACTTAGAGGTTCTACTATTCCTTTCCCTATCCAAAACTAATCAAAAACTAAACAAAATAATAAGGAGTCTCCTCACCCACCAGATATATTTTAATCAAAGGTAGAGTTTGATGGGCTTCTTATATGCCTCCGATTTTTCAACATTAAAATCCCTGGCTTTTTCTTTCCTCTTGGGAGTTCTGGGAGTTCCGGACCAACGTTTTGTGTTGCTCTTCCTGTTCTTTATTATAAAAAAAAATCACAAATCCAACAGGAAGAATGGGACCTCCCATAATGAACACAGCAGGTGTGCAAAATTGGGAACTCAATACAAAGAACTCACCAATGAAGTCCATGAGATATTTAAGAATAGGTCAGGTTGTCCAATTCTCCATGATCAGACGAGGACTAAAATATTAGTTTCCTTCGGAGCAAAGTCTAATACCCCATATGTGACGAATATGAAGAGGCGGCGACTGTCGGAGGACGTAAGAGAAATTAGTTTTAGGTGCACTGACCCTTAAAAAAAAAAAAAAAAAAAAAAGAAACCTAAAATAATATATTCACATTATTTTTATAAGTGTTAACATCCATCTCCTGGCTTACATAAAGTGGAGTTCCACCCATTTTTAATAAGTTGGATTACATAGATGTATGTAATCCCCTTTAAAACGACTTTTACCAATGGAAACTTTTTTTTTTTTGTGCTAGTAAATACCTTAACCACTTTACCACCGGAGGATTTTGCTGTCTTACGTCTGGGCCACTTTTTGCGATTCGGCACTGTGCTACTTTAACTGACAATTGCGCGGTCGTGCGACGCTGTACCCAAACAAAATTTAAGTCCTTTTTTTCCCACAAACAGAGCTACTCAACAGCCAGGCCGTCAAAGCCAACGACTATAAAGCAGGTTGGAAGATTGGCCCTTGGGACAGCAGATCCTCCCTGAGAGGCAGTCTTCAAGGGATGTTGGCGACCAGCCGCACTAGGTCAGCTATAAACAAAAAAAGAGCGAAAATTTTGAAAAAATAACACTATTTTTCACTTTTTTATATGAAATTCCCCCCCCAAAAAATTTAAAAATCAAATTTTTTTATCATTTTTGGCCAATTTGTTTTCTGCTACATATTTTTGGTAAAAGGAAAATCACAATAAGCGTATTTTGATTGGTTTGCGCAAAAGTTATTGCGTTTACTAACTAAGGGAAAGATTTCTGTCATTTTTGGTGTTTTTTTTTTTAACGAGTAATGGCGGCGATCTGCAATTTTTTTTTGCGGCACTGCGACATTGCGGCGGACAGATCGGATCCCTGACTGACATTTTTGATACTTTTGGGGGTACCAGTGACATTACTACAGTAATCAGTGCTAAAAATATGCACTGTTACTGTAAAAATGACACTGGCAGGGAAGGGGTTAATTTTATTGGTGAGGGAGGGGTTAATGTATGCCTGGTGCTTAATGACGTGTGTGGGGGGAGGTGACTGAGTGACAGAGGGACAGATCGCATGTTCAGCTATGCTGAACCCTGCAATCTGACCCTGCCTCTCACTTAGGAGATCCGCCCGCTTTGTTTACACAAGCGGGCGGATCTCCAGACTCGATTCCCCGACGATTGGGGAAGAGCAGCGGTGATCACCGCCGCTCCTCCCCTGGCCTGACTCCCGCTGTGACTGAAAACAGCGGGAGCGAGCCTCCGGCGGCGCGCGCGCGCCACCCACAAGGGGAGGAGTCCAGCAACGTAGGTCTATGTCGCTGGACGGGAACGAGCCACATTGCCGCAGTAGCAGCAATGTGAGCGGGGTAAAGCGGTTAATTTTCTGCTTTATTCATCCTCTCCTCACTTCCTGGTCCAGTCGGTGATTACGTCATTCGGCGATTCGCAGGGTGTGCTGGGATGTATCTCAGGGCATGAAATCTTGCATTATACAGGAGATGAGCTGTACTGCATGCTCTGCCCCGCCTCCGCCCCACCTCCTCTCAGTGAGCTGTACTGTATGCACTGTATTGAGGCCGTTTTCCGCCCCGCCTCCACCCCGCCTCCTCTCAGTGAGCGAGGACTGAAAGCATTATATCCTCACTGAGCTCACTGAGAGGAGGCAGGGCGGAGGCGGAGCAGAGCACGCAGTACAGCTCATCTCCTGTGTAATATTGCGAGATTTCATGCCCTGAGATACATTCCCAGCACACCCTGCAAATCGCCGAATGACGTAATCGCCGACCGGACCAGGAAGTGAGGAGAGGATGAATAAAGCAGAAAATAAGGTATTTACTAGCAAAAAAAAAAGTTTCCATTGGTAAAAGTCGTTTTAAAGGGGATTACATACATCTAAAGTTACTAAAATGGGTGGAACTCCACTTTAAATCCTTCTGCAGTTTATTTAATACTGCCCCTTCGGTGAAAAATCTAGCCTGGTATGTCCAATCAAAAGTGCCCCAGACCACCTATTAATGACAACCAGTCACTGCTGCTTTCTTCCCTTGAGTAGGATGATGAGTTCTTGTATTTTTGGATGTCAGTGCTGCTTAGAGTTGTAGATCCAGTCAGCGCATCCCCTAGTCGGTCCCCATCCATAAACACCCTTTTTAATTTGATTAATAGGTCATGCAAATTGGAAGTGTAGTCCTGTTCAGCATGCCCTACGTCCATTGGATGTGCTGTACGGCACACAGAGATCTCTCCTGCAGCTGCATAAGATCCCGGGAGTCTATGTCACTGGAATTAAAAGGTCTGTTTTCTTAAGGCAGAAGGAGTTAATTAAAAAATATATAAGTGCAGCAGTTCATGCTAAGAGGAAGGTGGTTATGAAAATCAATCCCTGAGTTAAGAAGTATGATAATAAATGTAAATGTGTTTAGGGGTAATCAAGAGATATATTGCCTGCTTTTAGCAATTGATAAACACTATCTCATTGAGAAACACAGTTTCCCCAAATCCTCATTGCTTAAAGCAGAACTTCACCCAAAAGGGGAAGTTCAACTTTAAGGATTCGGCCCCTGCTCCTCTTACACAATTGGCCCTTTTGAGGAGCGGGAGGGGGGTAACTGCGCCCACTTCTGTTCCGAGCACCGCGGCGATCGGCAATGGAAGTTCTCGACCCCCTCCCTCCTGCAGTCTTCTGAGACACCGACAGGACCCAGAAGACTGCATCCACCAGTCGGGAAGTGCAGCGCGACTTGCGCATACGCAGTGGGCATTCGGCTGTGAAGCCGAAAGCTGTCACAGCCGGGTGGCCATAGTGAAGATGCCGATGCCGCCAAGGGAGGACAGAAGATGAAGATGGCTGGGGTAAGCTCATCTGACCGTGTTTTTTTTTTAAAAGTCACCAGCTACACTTTTTGTGGCTGCTGACTTTTTTTTTTTTGATAGATGCCTGGAGATCCTCTTTAAAGGGGAGCTCCAGTCGTTTTTGTGTTTCTTAAAAGTCAGCAGCTACAAAAAAGTGTATCTGCTGACTTTGAATAAACACACTCACCTCACCTGTCCCAGGATCCAGCAATGTGGCCACCTGACCTCACAATTCTCTTCCTCTCCTGGCGCCAGCATTACAACTGTGGGCATCCAGCTGTGACAGCTTGTGGCTTCACAGCCGGCTGCACACTAAGCATGCACAAGTCATGATGTGCCTCCTGAATGGTCGGGCAATCTTGCGGGACCTGTGATATGTCCCAGAAGATTGCAGGGAGGGAGGAGAACTTCCACTCAGATCTCCTAGGCGATCCGAGCGGAAGTAAGAGCAGATACCTGTCAAAACTAGGTACCCGCTCCCCCTCAAATAAAAAGTACATGCCAAATGTGGCTTGGGGGGAGTGCCTAACCACTTCAGCCCTGAAAGGTTTACCCCCTTAATGACCAGGCCATTTTTTGCAATATGGCACTGGGTTACTTTAACTGACAATTGCACAGTCATGCGACGATGTACCCAAATAAAATTGATCACACAAATAGATCTTTCTTTTGGTGGTATTTGATCACCTCTGCGGGACTGCGACATTGTGGTGGACAAATCTGACACTAAGTGACACTTTTTGGGGACCAGTGACACTAATAAAGTGATCAGTGCTAAAAAAAAAAAAAAAAAGCATTGTCACTGTACTAACGACACTGGCAGGGAAGGGGCTAGTATCAGGGGCAATCAAAGGGTTTAATGTGCTCCTAGGGAGTGCTTTATAAAACTGTATGGGAGAGGTGCTTTAACAGGGGGAAGACTGGGATACGTGTTTCTGCTTAGCAGGAACACAAGATCTCCATCTTCCCCTCCCACAGAATGGCGGTGTCAGGGTGCCAGGAAACCAGACCACACGAAGATGCAAGTAAAATAAAGCAGTTTATTAGGGCAACAAGAATAAATGCACAGCAAGAGTGAGGAGCAAAATCAGGAACAGCTAGGGTCAAGTCCAGAAGCGGGTAGTCATCCAAGCTGTGGTCGAGTCAAGTAGAGGGTAGTCACCCAAGCTGTGATCGAGTCCAGTAGAGGGTAGTCACCCAAGCTGTGGTCGAGTCCAGTAGAGGGTCGTCTACTGATACCGGATCGTCTACCGATGAGGGGTCGTCTGCCAATGAGGGGTTGGTCTGCCGATGAGGGGCTGGTCTGCCGATGAGGGGTCGGTCTACCAATGAGGGGTCGGTCTACCAATGAGGGGTCGGTCTACCAATGAGGGGTCGGTCTACCAATGAGGGGTCGGTCTACCAATGAGGGGTCGGTCTACCAATGAGGGGTCGGTCTGCCAATGAGGGGTCGTCTGCCAATGAGGGGTCGTCTGCCAATGAGGGGTCGTCTGCCAATGAGGGGTCGTCTGCCAATGAGGGGTCGTCTGCCGATGAGGGGTCGTCTGCCAATGAGGGGTCGTCTGCCGATGAGGGGTCGTCTGCCGATGAGGGGTCGAGAGCCAGGAAAGTCGTCAGTCAAGCCAGGTCATGCATGGAGGAACACAGAGAACAGAAGACTGCTAGCAGTGATGCACCTTGGAGCACAAACACAAGTACTGCAAGCCATCAGGTGATTGATATATTCAGGTGTGCAACATCATAACTGAGCGACGCCCAGGCAGCAGACAAGTGATGATGCAAACAGAGTTTATAAGAGACAGCAGTCTGCACATGTCCAAGATGGTTGCCAACAGGAGGGCAAGGAAAGACCTTCATAGGTGGCCTGCCTTGTTTACATAGGCAGACCACCATTCTACCTCTCCAAAGAACGAGCGATGTGATTTCATGCAGGAGGGCCGCCCTTCCACAGTATATCTGCATGGAGCGGTCCATAACAGGTTACAGAGGAACTTTCCCTTTTGGGTGCAGCTCCACTTTAAAGAGGAGCTAATCTGTGGAAGCGGTTACCAAAAAAGGCAAGCAGAAGGCTATAGACTAGTCACCAGTATTGCCTGTGGCCCCCCTGCAGCTGATCTTTTCCCCATTACGGACCTACCATGCCTCATTTTGCACTGTCTATCTGTGTGGAGGTAGCCATCTTGGTAGGGGCAGGTCTTTACTTCCTCATATCAGGGACTCCGGCAAGGAAAATAGCGAGTAGATCAAAAGGGACATCCCCAAATCTAGCAGTCAGAGGCATGCATACATATCAGGAACTGCATTAAAATGTTTCAGGAGAAATGTCAGGCAAAGGTGCATTTTCCGGGTACCGCTTAGGCACAATTTAGCACTTCTAGATGTTCCGTATAGCATGACATATCTCAACTTTTTAAATCCAGTTGAACTTTAATACCTCTGTGACCTGAATTTCCCAACCTAAGATGTGCCATTCCCGAACTACATGATGCTTCCAGACTGACCACATTCTTTCAAGCTCTGTTTAACTTTTACAGCATACTTTTGCAGTAATGACAGCATAAAACAACAAGCTATATAAAAGTTTTACTCGCTGCCATTTCATTTCATGCATTTCTAAGAAAATGAGAACTAAGGGCGGTGCTTACTACAACCTACAAGATTGTGCAACCTTATGGGAAACTGCAGTTCCATGAACTTGAAGCACCTATGCTCATGACAAAAGGAACAAGGACTTGAATATTACCTTGCAAAAAAGAAGTAAGCCTATATATGACAAAAAAAAACAAAAAACGCTTTGTCATGTTGTCAGATCAGTACTCCTAATGCCTCAGAATTTGTAGATCTTGTTTTGGAAACATCATGATTTGGCCCCAATAGGCCCCTTTCACACAGGCGATCCGATCCAATTCGCCTGCCAGTTTTTCAGGCGGACCCAATCGGATGCTCCATGCATCCCTATGGGACAGCGTGTGTCAGTGGAGACATCTCCACTGACACCCACTGCTGCCTGATCCGATCCTGTCTGTGAAATCCGGACACATAGAAACCCTATTTTCCATCCGTTTGGAGGATCGAAAGAGAACAGACAGGCGGTCCGTTCTCATCCGATATCCCATAGAGGACAGTGGGGAACTGACAGCTCCGTCTCACAGAGCACACAGAGCAGAGCTGTCATCCCCCTGCTCAGCGGGGATCAGTGGATTGATCCCCCACTGAGCAGAGCGGCTCCGTCGGGCGGTGCGCCCGTGTGAAAGGGGACCATAAGGTATGTATACTCCTGCAGAGATTTAGTATAAAAGTACAATTAGGGCATTAGTTAGTGTTAAAGTTGTTGTAAACCTCAGACATGAAATATGAACAAAGCATATCCCTCTGTGTACTTGTTTCAATCCAGAGCACTAAGTGCCATTTCTGTCTGCTGCCTCATTCCTCTGCTATCAGCATGAGTCACTTCTTTTTTCTGACTTCACCGGAAATAAAGGTAACAGGGGAGCAATCTCCAGCTGATTGGCAGCCTCAGCCCTGTTCCTGTGTGAAGGTAGGGTGTGTCTCGTCCCTCCAATCAGCTCTCAGAGCTCTCCACACTGAGCTCTGCAGAGTGTAACTTCAGCTCTCCTCCCTCTTTTTTTGACAGCTCTACAAGCTTCATAAATTCAGCAGTGTGAATGGATGTAGAAAAGGGAAGACTGCAGATAAACAGGCACAGCTTATATAGGAGAATTTGTTTTATCTCTGTGTATCACATGAGGCCGGTCACTTCACTTATGTATATGTAAGGGTTTACAACCACTTTACAAGTCAAGATTGGGGGGGGTGGGGGCTTAAGGGTTAGGGCTGAGTGGGTTAAGCAAATTAAGGGTGCATGTTAAAGTGTAAGTTCATCTATTCACAAAAAATAAAAAGGAGAACTAATGCCCTACACCCTCCCCAGCCCCCTGGTCACCGTTGCACTTACCTCTGTGGGTAAGTAGCTGTCACTGCCCACACAACCGTTTCAGCAGTCTGGGGCTTTGATAGCCCCACTCTTCTTCCCCATCTTTCCTTAGGGCTTCTGGAACGGTTTAGAGCGATTCAGATTGGTCGAAGTGGTCACGTCCTGGCATGTGACCAATCAGAATCACTCTGATCTATTCCTGGAAGCTCTAGGGAAAGATGAAGAAGAAGAGCTTGGCTTTTAAATCCCTGAACTAAGCAACAGATGTGTGGGCAGTGACAGCTAGTCACCCACGAAGGTAAGTGTAGCAGAGTTTGGAGGGGGTTGGGTGATGCTAAAGGCAACTTTTTTTTTTAATAAAAAAGAAGTAATGCATGCATGCATGGTGCCATGATATTGCACAAAATGGTTGCTTTGCTCCTCTTCTGGTAAATCACCTCTAGGCATGGTCAGCGTCTCCTTCCTCCAGGTGCCTTCTCTAGCAGGCAGGGTGCTAAGGAGGCATCTGTGCATGACCGTTCCTGAGCTGGGCTGTGTGCATCCACAGACACACAGAGTTTGTCTGACAGCAACTGGATCCTAAGGCCACACTGCCCTCAGTTTCTCCAGTGAAAGCAAAATGTCCTGGACAGCAAATGGTTATACAGGATCATGGCTCCAGGTGACTATTGGCTTTCACGTAAAAGTGATCTGGGTGGCTCTACAGACTCCGATCACTTTTACAGTGCTTTGGAGCCTCCCTCCCTTCCGGTGCCACCCACTGTCGTTCCTGAGCACTCCTGTTCCACCAGGGAATAGCTGTAAGCCAGCTGCCCACAGAGGAGATGGAGGAACATCCGTTCCCACATCTCTGTGATGAATGAAGCCGGAAGCAATGTTTCCTCAGATACTTTGAAGGGCAGGGGAGGCATCTGGAGTTTAACTGACCCCTGATGCCTCCATAAAGAGTGCCTGTCACTGCCCAAAGCTATCACTAGGGTTGAACAAAACCATAAAGTTTAATAAAATACAAAGAAATAAATAAAGCATAAAAAAATTAAATAATAAACGTAAATGAAAAAACATTTTTTAAAGCACCCCTGTCCCCATGTGTTCACTCACAAATGCAACCATGCACTCCTGGCATGCATATATAAACATGGGGTATCGCCGCGAACGTCGATGTGAAGGCAATAATCCGAGCGTCATAGCTCACATTTAACTCCAAGTTGATCCTCTGTAAAGGCTTTTATGGCAACACCTATGGACAATTTTAGGTATTGTAGTTTGTTGCCCTTTCACAAGCATGCGCAATTTCAAACCTTGATATGTTTAATATCTACTGTATTTACTTGGTACATTATCATCTTTTATATTTAACCAAAAATTAGGTAATAAGTTTGCAGTTGTGTGCACTAATATTCATTAAAAGTGATATTAAAGTGGAGTTCCGGCCTATTTTGCAACTTTAGTGATTCCTGGAGTGCTCGCTATCCTGATCAATAATTGGGCATTTTCAATTTCTTTTGGGGGTCCCTTACCTTATTTTCAGGGCATTTTTGATTGTACTTCCTCCTTCTCCTCCCTCTGTGGCCGCGGCCACCGACATCACTTCCGCCTTTGCATTGCATCCTGGGAGCTGTTTGTCATCACTCCCAGGAGGCTGGAATCAGGAAAAACTCCCAGAACACTCCCTGGAATCAGGAAGGACACAGCAGATTACACTGCGGCTTCAGATGCCCACATCCAAGATGGCTGCGCTCAGACAGCGATTTTAAAAGTAAGATTTTGACTAAAATCCATCACTGTACACCTTGTAAGTATGAGAATAGCGGTTCTGTAAAGGGCAATGGATTAGTATTATAGGGGTATTTTTAGTTAAAAAAGGTATTTGAGGCCGGAACTCCACTTTAAAGGCAATTCCCGTCTGCGCAATTGTAAAATGGCGGTCAGGTTATTAAACGTCCTCAAGAAGAGCAGGCTAGGCTCCGTTGCGATCACTCACCCGCGGTTTCCGGTGGACTGATCCGACTGAAACTGCTGCTGGTACCATGTGACTGCTGTGACCAATCACAGCAGATCACATGACAGTTGTTACTATGAATGGCTTCCTTTCATGCCATTCATTGTATACAATGGTGTTGCTAACTGTGATTGGTCACAGTACTCACATGGTACACACAGGGCCAATCACAGCCCATTTGTATCATGTGATTAGCTGTCACACACTCATTTAGTAAAAGTATTTGCTTATAGCAGTGAAATTTACTGCTATAAGCAAGCATAGTATGAAAAAACTAAAAAAAAAAAGAAAAAAAGAAAAACGATTAACTCCCCAGAGTGGTACAGTGTTATTATGGTAACATTGTATTGCTCTGGTCACAATATGTAAAAGAAAAAATAGAAAAAGTAAAAAAATAAAAGATAATTAAATAAAATTGAAAAAATATATCTTTTTTGTTTGTTTTGTTACATACTGTCACCAGTCAGTGTCCGCAGTCACCGCCACACCAGTTATATGACGGCGCTGTATAGCGCTGGTGACAGTATAGTAAAAAACAAAATGTGAAAAACAACAATATTTTTGTCTTCCTTTTCCCAAAAACTGTGACACAAAATTACAATTTCGAAAAAGTGCTATGCCTCTTACTAAATATCTCAGACTGTCTACTTTACAAAAAGTTCATTTGTACTGTCCTGGCAATTTTCGGGTCTCAAGAAACAAGATAGGCCGTCAGTACATCAGGATTGATCAGATATACCATGGTTTGTGGACTCTAACTTTCCTACAGATTAAATAATATACACTGATTTGGGTTAATGTCACCAAGGAAATGTAGCAGAATACATTTTGGTCTAAATGAATGAAGAAAGATTATTTATTTGCAAAATTTTATAACAGAAACAAAGAAAAACGGAATTTTTGTAAAATCTTACCTGTAAAATTCCTTTCTCTGAGTCCTCCGACAGTCGCCGCCTCTTCATATTCGTCACATATGGGGTATTAGACTTTGCTCCGAAGGAGTAGCTAGGCAACAGAATATGTTAACAATAAAGCTTTAACATATCCCACCCTCAAGGGGTGGTCCCCTCAGTCAATACCCTCCTACTTCCTGCAACCATATCTCAGTTTTAGTGGAATAGCAGTAGAGTATACATTCAAACCCCAAAAGAGGGGCGGGGGCGGCGACTGTCGGAGGACTCAGAGAAAGGAATTTTACAGGTAAGATTTTACAAAAATTCCGTTTTCTCTTACGTCCTCCGACAGTCGCCGCCTCTTCATATTCGTCACATATGGGGACGTCCCAAAGCAGTGCAAACATGAGGGGTGGGAAACGCATCCGCGCCGAAAGGCAACGCAGTCTCCACATCAAAGAAAGGAACCTTACCAAAGGAAGGAAACCAGCTGGGCAACAGCAAAAATAAGTGCTCAACAGGAGCAACAACCCAGGAAAAGACAAAAAACCAGGGGATACAAAGATATCCCAACAGCCAGGAGTCCCCAACAAGGGACCCTATGGAACAGCCGCACTAAGAACCTTGCGGCCAAAGGAAGCATCCGCCGATGCCTGAACATCTACTTTGTAGAATTTTGTGAAAGTGTGCACGGTCGACCAAGTCGCCGCCTTACACACCTGGGCTACAGAAGCCCCATGACGGCAGGCCCAAGACGTACTCAGTGATCTAGTAGAGTGCGCCTTCACAGGCACAGGGGGAACCTTCCCCTGCAAAGCATAGGCCTGTTCAATGGTCTGCCTGATCCATTTGGCGATGGTAGAGGCCGAAGCCGCCATGCCCTTCCGAGGACCCTCTGGAAGGACAAACAAGGAGTCCGTCTTACGAAAAGACTCAGTCGATTTAAGGTAAACCCTAATCGCCCGAACAACATCCAGAGAGTGCAATCTCACCTCCTTCGGATGTTTAGGCTTCGTGCACAACGAAGGCAAAACAATATCCTCGTTAAGATGGAATTCCGAAACTCGTTTCGGCAGAAAAGAAGGATTAGGTCGCAAGACCACCTTATCCAAATGAACAACCAGGTACGGAGACTTGCAGGACAAAGCCGCCAGTTCCGACACCCTGCGAGCCGAAGTGATCGCCACCAAAAAGGCGACCTTTTTGGACAACAGAGACAACGAGATCTCCCTGATCTGTTCAAAAGGAGCACGTTGTAACACAGAAAGAACTAGATTCAAGTCCCAGGGGGGCAAAGGATCCCTCCTAGGAGGAACCAGATGCCGCACACCCTGAATAAAAGTACCAACCAAGGAGTTGGAAGCCACGGGACGTTGAAACAGAACGGCCAGCGCAGACACCTGACCCTTTATCGTGGCCAGCGCCAAACGCTGATCGACACCCGTCTGAAGGAAAGACAGCACACGGGAAACCGAGTACGTGCGGGGTGAAAACCCCCTGGACTCACACCAGGCAAAATAGGCCTTCCAAGTACGGTAATAAACCTTTCCCGAGGAAGACTTCCTCGCGTTGATCAAGGTATGAACGACCTCTGGAGAGAGACCCTTCTCCTTCAGGACCTCGGTCTCAACAGCCAGGCCGTCAAAGCCAGCGACTGTAAAGCAGGATGGTAAATCAGGCCTTGAGACAGTAGATCGTCTCGAAGAGGCAGACGCCAGGGGGCGTCGACCGCCAGATTCACGAGGTCTGCGTACCAGGACCGGCGAGGCCAGTCCGGTGCCACAAGAATCACCGTGCTGCGTTCCGAGTGTAACCTGCGAAGGAACCTGGACAGCAACTGAATCGGTGGAAAAGCGTACATCAGCCTGTACTGATGCCACGGGGCCACTAACGCGTCCGACGCGTCTGCCCGAGGGTCGCGCGTCCTTGCCACGAACCTCTTCACCTTGTAGTTGAGGCGAGACGCGAACAGGTCCACATCTGGAAGACCCCACTTCGCGCACAACATCTGGAAGACAGCCGGATGGAGAGACCATTCCCCCTGATCCAGGGTCTGGCGACTCAGATAGTCCGCCTGCCAGTTCTCCACTCCCGGAATGTGAACCGCCGTTATTGCCGGGACATGAGTCTCGGCCCAAGACAGAATGTCGGCCACTTCTCGAGCCGCTCGGGCACTCCTGGTGCCCCCTTGGTGGTTGATGTAGGCCACCGCCGTGGCATTGTCCGTCTGCACCCGAACCGGGCAGCCCTGCAGCCGGTCCGTCCAGCGATGAAGACAGAGCCTTATCGCACGCAATACCAGAATGTTGATCGGGAGGGAAGACTCCCCCTCCGACCAGGTCCCCTGGGCGGACAGAACGCCCAGAACACCACCCCAGCCCGACAGGCTGGCATCCGTGGTGATTATCGTCCACGAGATCGGACGAAACGACTTGCCCCCGGACACCAACGGGGACTGGAGCCACCACAGAAGGTTTTCCCTGGTGCGATGACTCAACGAGATCTGAAGATCCAGAGATTGAGGTCGCCCGTCCCACTTGGACAGGATCTCCGCCTGGAGACCCCGCGTGTGAAACTGAGCGAAAGGAATCGCCTCGAAGGCCGAGACCATCAATCCCAGACATCTCATACACGCCCGCAGAGACGAGTGTGGAACGTCCCTGAGAGACCTGACTTCCTCCTGAAGAGTCCTGAGTTTGTCTTCCGGCAGGAAGACCTTCGCCTGCACCGAGTCCAGTATCATTCCCAGATAGGGAAGACGAACCGACGGACTCAGTGTCGATTTTGGAACATTTATCGTCCAACCGAACTCCTGCAGAGTTTGCATTGTGACAGACAGGTCCTTCTCCAGACCCTGACTGGTCGCAGACCGAATCAGAATGTCGTCCAGATACCCTAGGACAGAAATGCCCTGGGCCCTCAATAATGCCAGAACCGGTGCAAGCACCTTGGTGAAGACCCGCGGAGCCGAGGCGAGCCCAAAGGGCAACGCCACGAACTGGTAGTGATCCTCCGCAATGGCAAATCGAAGGTATCTCTGATGACCCTCGAATATGGGGATGTGAAGGTACGCATCCTTCAAATCGATGGAGGCCATGAATTCCCCCGGAACCAGGGCAGCCACCACCGAGCGCAGGGACTCCATGCGGAACTTGCGAACCCGCACAGAGCGGTTCAGAGCCTTCAAGTCCAGAATCGGACGAACCTTGCCCTCCTTCCTGGGCACGGTGAACAGATTGGAATAAAACCCCCGAAATCTGTCCCGATGAGGTACCGGAACCACCACACCCTGAGCCCTCAGGTCCCGCACCGCCAGGTGCAGATCCCGCAGGCGCTCTGGAGACAGTTGTAGATTTGAGGGAAAAAATCTGCTCTCCGGCCGAGAGAGAAACTCGATCTTGTAACCAGATCGAACGATTTCCAGAACCCATCTGTCCCGCACACGGGCCAACCAGGGCTGAAGAAAACCGAGCAAGCGTCCCCCCACCCCAAAACTGGGTGAGGGCGCCCCTTCAGGCCGAACTGTTATGGGCCGCAGGTCCGGATTGGCCGGACTTCTGTTTCCCAGACCAGGGCTTCTTCTGAGAGCCTTGGCCTTTGAACGGTTTGCCCTTGTAGTGCGGCCAAAAGGCACGAAAGGACCCTTGAGGGGGCCGAAAAGTTGCATGCTTCTTCCCAGAAGCCCCCTTAGCCTTGGGGAAATGGGGCAAGAGAGTGCTCTTACCCCCGGTGATCCCCTTAATCAACACATCCAGGGACTCCCCAAAAAGGCGAGACCCATCATAAGGCAGATTGGCTAAGGTTTTACGCGAAGATTGGTCCACCGACCAACATTTCAACCAAACCAGGCGGCGAGACAACACCGCCACGCTGTGCACACGTGCAGCCAACGGAATCAGGTCCAGGTCCGCATCACACAGATACATGACACCCTGGTGGATCTGATCCACCATATCCAGGGTCGCTGCCGAGGCCGAATCGGCCACTAGGACGCGCCTAAGCATCTGCGTCCAACTTGCGATCGCCTGGGCCGCCATGAGAGAAGCAAACAGAGCCTTAAGCATAGAACCCGTAACAGAATAAGTATGACGGGCAAGAGACTCCAGTCTCCTATCCGTGGCATCACGGAAAACAGGGGAACCCTCTGCAGGAATCGCAGTGGCTTTGTTCAAAACCGCAATTGCATGATCCACTGGCGGAGGCACACACCACCGTTCATCAGTGGCAGGCGAGAAAGGATAACGCAGCTTGAATTTACTTGGTACCGCAAAAGGTTTGCGCAGATCGCGCCATTGATCTTTAACAGCGCGCTGAAAATCAGCATTGCAGGGAAAAACCTGCGGCGTCCTGCGTTTTCTCTGCGTCCCATAAGCCGCCAAGGCAGCGGGGGGACACACTTCGTCCTGCAAACGCAGCGTTTGCTTAATGGAAGCAATCAACTCATCCATGATTGCAAGCTCTTCAGGCGAGCCAGGGGGAGAATTATCGACCCCCTCAACTTCAGCCTCCACCTCAGACCCCACTAGATCAAGAGAGGAGCGGGACCCCGATAAGGGGGTCCCTGCCAGAACAGCCCCATCACCTTCACCCTCAGAATCAGAGGACAGAGCAACTCTGGGCCGTTTAGTAGATTGAGCAGCCACCAGCATTTGCACCTGGGCAGCAAGGCCAGCCACAATAGTGGCTAAATCCCCCCCTGGGGGGGAAACAGCGGTCCCCTGGCTTTCCACCAGTACTGTGGGAAACTTGCCCTCCTGAGAATCCATTGCCCCTGTATGCCAGACAACCAAGGGTTAACTGCCCCCTTTCAGCAAGCGCGGCAAGCGCAGCCCACCGCACCACACTCAGGCACAATGAGACCCCCACAGGGAATATACAGACTGAATACAGGCAATGGCAAACAGGAATAGAAGGATAAAACCTGAGGAGACCCCGCTGCTGCTGCTGCCTCGATCGGTGTTCCAGGAAAGAGGAAGTGATGCTGCCAGGGCGCTCTATGTAAGCCTATGGAGGCTACAAGAAAATGGCCGCCGTGCATGTAAACCATGCGGCCGGAGCGGGCGCCGGTAAAATGGCGTCGTTTGGCGCCGAAATCGCCGCTCCATAGTGCATAAAAACACACACAATTTTATCCCATTATATGGATACATGTTAGATCGCCGCAGCGATCGCTGTATATGCCCCAACATGCCATAAAAACATGCCCCACAGCACACAGCTTCCCACACTGCCCAGCCTGACACACACAGTGTCACACAGCTCCCCCCCCCCCCCTTGCAGCCCACAGCATGCAGCCGAGAGATAGGGAGACAAGCAGTGTGATTAAAGGCAGGTTACACAGTCCCAGACTGAGACCCCCCCCAGACAGACAGGTCCCCACATAGATACACTTACCTCACATGGCGTGGGGAACCCGCACAGGCGAACAAGCCGCTGCACATGAGGCAGGGAGAGTCGCAATTAAAGACGCACACAATGGCGGTTAAGAAACCGCACAGCGTCCGGTGAGGTAGCCACCTCACCAATCATCCCTGCACCGAACAGGGATGGGTCGTTCACTGTGCCAGGAGCGTTACCTGGCTGAACGCTCGATGGCAGCCTGGGAAGCCACTGACCCACGACCTGCGATCAGGGGGATCAGCCCGAGACCCAGTCCGCATGATCCTCTTCGTCCGAAGAACTAACTAATGCTGACAAAAATAACAGCTAAGTAAAGGTAGAGAAAAAACTCAAACAAAATATTAAAAAGAAGAAAGAGTCTGGGACAAAAAGTCCCAGCACAGAGAGAGCCAGCCACTCCTGACAAGCTAGACATTAAAACTGAGATATGGTTGCAGGAAGTAGGAGGGTATTGACTGAGGGGACCACCCCTTGAGGGTGGGATATGTTAAAGCTTTATTGTTAACATATTCTGTTGCCTAGCTACTCCTTCGGAGCAAAGTCTAATACCCCATATGTGACGAATATGAAGAGGCGGCGACTGTCGGAGGACGTAAGAGAAAACACGTTTTTTTTCCACATTTTTGGCATTTTTATATTTATTTAGCATAAAAATAAAAAACCCAGTTGTGATTAAATACCACCAAAAGAAAGCTTTATTTGTGTGAAAAAAAATTATAAAAATCTAAGACGGGTACAATTGTCACTCAAAGTGCCTGAGCAGGAGGGGGGTAAAAAAAAATCCTCCTCTTCTCGGGTCCTCCCCTCAGTGCTCCTGGCCCCTCCCTCCTGCTGAGTGCTCCCAGAGCAAGCAGCTTGCTATGGGTGCTCCTGAGCCACTGCCTTGCATGTCCATTCACACACAGAGCTGTGGCTCAGCTCCGCCCCCTCTCTTTTCTCATTGGCTCACTGGCTGTCATTGACTACAGTGGGAGCCAATGGCTCCTGCTCGAAGAAATAAAAGGGGAAAGGAAGTGATTGGCGCTGCTTGGTGGGGTGTTATGGGAATGTATATGTAGGGAAATTAATATTTTTAAAAATAGTATCCTACATATACATTCCCATAACACCCCACCAGGCAGCGCCAATCACTTCCTTTCCCCTTTTATTTCTTCAAGTGCTCCCCTTCTAGGGCCGCATTTTTGAAGTGGGCAGCAGCTAGGTGCGGTGTTCAATTGTACATATCAACCCCTCATCCTAAGCGCGGAACTACATACACCCTACTAATGGCTCCTGCTCGTCTCAGCCAATGAGAAGGAAGAGTCCCCAGAGAGCTGACGCTCTTGTGCACATCGCTGGATTACGATGGGGCTCAGGTGGGCATTGGGGGGGGGGGGGGATGGTGCCCACTGGTGTTTTTTTTAACCTTCTAGAGCAAGATATAAAAGATGAAAAAACCCTGAGCCTTTAGAATGAATTTAAGTGTGTTTTTTCATGGCCTTTTTTTAACGGCTGCGCCAATTTCACAGGACATAAAACATTGCAACAAATATTCTATTCTCCAGGGCCTCAGCCTATATGTTAGAGGGTTCTAAGTAATTTTCTAGCAAAAATGCAAGTAGTTAAGGAACAAATTGATCCCTCCGGATGCTGGAAACTGACCAATAACTGCACAAAAGTCAATAAGCTGAGTTGGAGTCTTTGAAACGTTTGCCTGGGGGTGTTGCATGCTTATATGAATGCCACTTGAGGATGAACAATCTAATATATAACATTTCTAGAGAAAAAAATAACGTAGCCGTACATATCTTTAAAGGTCATACGTGCTGTAGACACAGCGGCTGTATATTACACAGCAGATGTTGTTGGTTTATGAGCACCTTTATTCTTTTTATGCTTCTCTCCAGATAGCAATAGGGAAGCTGTTAACAGGAACAAGTGCACCAGCATCGATGTGGACCAATAGCCCTGTAATTAATCATACTGCATATTATGCCATTAAGCTATAAAATGCTAGAACGCAAGACCACTCCACATTGGACGGTAACACGAAGCAGGCATCCCAATGTTCACTGACCTTAGTTGAAAACTGTGTGAAAGATGCTCTTAGGCCAGGTTTCTTTTCTATAGTAGGTTTCTGAAAGAGTATTGGAGTAGACTGAAGTTGGGCTGAAGTGGAAGTTTCCCCGAGAGACTTAAGATGGACCTTGTCCAGGCCAATCCAACTAAGAGGGGGGATCTAAGGCTTACTAAGAGTATGTTGGGGAATTATAAACTATAGGCTCAAAAACATCTGGATTCCCCTCCAACGTATGGAGTTCAAGTGCACAAAGCCAGTTCCATAACGAGTTTGGTGTGGAGGAACTTGAGAGAGGCCCACACAGAGCCCTGAGCTTCACTTTACTCAACACTTTTGAGATGAATTGGAATGGCAATTGGGAGCCAGAAAACATCACTATCTAACCTCAAGAAATTGGCACAAATTCTCACAGATATACTCCAAAACCTTAAAGTAGTTCTAAAGTCAAAAAGTTTTTTGCGCTCTCTCTGCATTAGGGTAAACAATATGTTTAAAAGAGTGGCAACGTGCTGGAGGCAGCCTTTGCTGGTATTGGGTCCCGCCTACATTGCCAAGTAAAACCCATCTTATTGTAATAGACGCTTTTGGGGCTTTAGCGAGGAGACAAAATCCATATTTGGTGGTCCAGCCCCCGCCTCGTGGGATTCTGGTCAAGGCTCTCCAGACTCCTGTTCACTCTTCCACGTATCTATTCGCAAGAACGCCAAACTAGCATTGCTCCATTGTCCGATCCCTGCCTTCTTCTCTTACCAGCAGAAATTAAAAACGTACCTATTTATCACAGCTATGCGCATAATAGCTAGGGCCTGGAAAAGGCTGGATGTTTCGTTGACAAAGGTAAAGAGCACCCTGGCGACCCTTATGATCCATGAAAAGATGACAAGTATTCTCTACGACAGTCATGCTAAATTCTTCAAAGTGTGGGCCCTGTGGTGGTTTTACGCTCTTCCAACTTTACACCCGACTAGCCTAGGCCTCTCTAATTAACCTTTCTAAACCTCCAGCCTGGGGGTCCTTCCTTTACTCCTCGCATATGGTCCTCCTTCTTCTACTACCCTCCCTCTCTTCCCTTGGCCCTCTGCTTGTCACTTTGTTCCACCTTCCCTCTGCTTGCTCCCTGCCTTAATTTATAATTTTTTTCTCTTTTTTTGTGTCCAGTTTGGTTTTGTTTACCCCCTTTTAACAGACAAGTCTGTTCCCTTTACCCACCTTAGCCCCTGAGTCCTAAGGCTCAGTCACTTAGCGATGACCCATGGTCTGGGTTGGAGAGTCATTGTTCGGTAATACTCCACACTCTATGGCACATTTTCTTCTGTGTTTTTGCATGAAATCCTGCATTGTGTCTAATGTTCATATCCCCTGCGTTGGAATTGTGCATCTATTTTCTCTTTATATTTCAATAAAAATTATTGTACCAGAAAACAGGGGCAACCACCCCAACCTATAACAACTAGTCCCTGCAATAAGGTGCAAATGGAAAGGCAAGGCACATCACAGAAAATAGATTTCCCAGCACATTTATCAGCCAGCCTGCAAAACAACCAAACTGACTCTAACAATTCATGTTAAAAACAGAGGGTTTTGTTTGCATACATTTGTAAATATATGCGTAAGCCGCAGTACCCACGCCAAGGCTCCTGTGTAAACTGCAGTCATAGTTTTCCTAAATAGGAGCACATATAGCAGTGGATAGATTAGGGGCAGGTATGCCTGGAGGGAGCCCAACCCTCCTTAAAGGCACAGGGATGCACGTGATGCCCAGCAAGAGCACAATGGCAGTGAAAGCATTCAGTGCATCCCTGCACCCAATTCAACCAACTGTGCAAAAAAGTTGCAACCACTCCAACCTATAACTGGCCTTGCAGTAAGGTGCACATGAAAGGGCAATGCACATAACAAACAAGCAAAAGATTTCCCAGCACACATACCAGCCAGGCTGCTCCCTGCCTACCCCTTAACACTTAGGTGAGTTCTCTCACGATCTGGGGGGGCATGGCTGAGCCACATTGTGTGCCTTTTTGGGCTCAAAAGACAGTCCAAACAGCTGCCCCCTCAGCACACTGCTTGCTAAGGGGGCACCCGTAGGAAAGGAGAAGTAAACAATGCTGGTCAGGGACTACAGAAGAGGAGGTAAGGGACTGCTCTGTGCAATACTATTGCACAGAGCAGGCAAGTATAACCTCTTATTTAAATTTTTTTTTAAAAATTGTGTCTTTACAATTACTCTAATAAGTAGTTAAGCAAACAGTAATAGCCCTTAATATATAACTACTTGTGACATGTTAAAGAAGAATTCCTAGTTCTAGCTTGGACCAATGTAACTATGCAAACCTGTGGGATTCCTTTAGAATCTGGAATCACTGTAGTAGACACCCATACTCCAGTGATCTCCACTAGCTTGTGGGCCCTGTGCTGAGGGGCTGCCCTGCTGCCTTGTGATCATAGAAGTTTGCCTGCTTGGCATGGGCACCATTTAAAGATCACTTTACATTTTTTTAAAGTATGCAAAGTGTTCTCTGATTGAACGAGGTGGAGAGGCTGGGCGGTGACATCACGCTTTCCAAAAACTAATGCAGCCACCACATCTATGGACTGGTAAGTGGATTAAGTTTGTGTTTTGTGATTTAGATACACTTTAAGATTGCAACCACAATGACATCCTATCCCACCCAACTGATGTCACACCAATACCGTGCCAGTAGGCTATGCCCTTCCCAAATACTTTTCACAATATAGACATTAGACCGGGAAGGAAAGAGCTACAGAAGCAGCCAACAAAAGAAAAAAAGAGACTTTTGTGTAGAATTAAAACTTACTACAATCCCCTTAAATCACTCACATATATTAGACAGGAGTTTAATGATTATGTTTGAATCAATTCTGCTATAAAGATATATACTGCCTGCCCCCTGCAGGTTTATGGCTCTTAATGCTCCAACAAACAGCAGAGGATGTCAGCCGTTCACATATAAAATAACAGCAGCAGAATGAAGCCAGGCATTAATAGAGGTTATAAAACCTATCATGGCTCCCAAAAGAGGGACATAATATATTCCAACATAGACAGAGAGGGGAAGTTATCAATGCTGGAATGTATAGAATGTGGAACAGATGTTGCATGGCAAACAATCAGATTCTAGCTTCAGCTTTTTCAGTAAAGGTTTGAAAATGAAAGCTAGAAGCAGATTGGATGCCATAGGAAGCTGCTCCAGATTCTGGCTGTTCCCGTTTTGGTAACTTCCCGTAACCCCTTTGCACCTAAGGGTAAAACATATCTAAATGCCTAAGCACAATGTTGCAACTTTGACATGTGTTAGTAAAACCGTACATATCATATTATACCTTGTTTTTATCAGGACAAATTGGGCTTTCATTTGGTGGTAAATGGTAAGGGATATCTCCTGATTGTTTTTTTATTATTATTTTTTTTTTTAATTATTTTTATTATTATCAAAGGAAAACTGGCCCAAAATATAAAAAAAAAAAAAAAAAAAAAAAAAAAGTTTCTTTCATTTAGCTGTATATTTCTTGTTACTACCATAACCTTCCACCAAAGAACAACCCAAATTAAATTCTCCTGCTCCTGACAATTACAGTGATACCACATGTGTATGTTAGTTGTTGTATGTACCCGTAGTACAGCCCAAAAACCATAGTGCCCATTTTGTTTTGCTTTGTTTTTTTATCCTACCTAAAACACACTAAGAGTCCATTCACACTGCCGCGACTTGTGAGGCGACTTGTGTGCCCTCAAGTCGCCATAAGTCGCTTGACATAACAAAAGCAATGTAAATCAATGAGAGCCGTCTTAATTGGCACTACAGAAGTCGCTCCGACTTCAGAAAAGGGTCCTGTACTACTTTGAGGCGACTTGTATCCGACTTGTGCCAATAGACTTCAATGGGAGTCGCCTCCAAGTCGGATCCTTATCTTATTTGAAGCCAGAAAAAAAGATAATTTTTCTTAGAATTTTTAGTAGCACAGGGATGGGGCTCCGCTCCTTTCACACCTGGGCGTTTTTGTTGCAGGCATTTATTGGGCATTTCTTGGGCGTCTTTGGAGGCAGGCATGACATCTGAACTTCTGTATAGGGGTATCTATACACACATATACATATATATATACACATACACACATATAGGTGTGAAAGGAGCGGAACCCCATCCCTGGAAATAATTTCATTAGCGCAGGGATGGGGTTCCGCTCTTTTCACACCTATATGTGTGTATGTGTATATATACATATATGTGTGTGTGTGTATATATATACCCCTACACAGAAGTTCAGATGTTATGCCTGCCTCCAAAGATGCCCAAAAAATGACCGATAAACGCCTGCAACAAAAACGCCCAGGTGTGAAAGGAGCGGAGTCCCATCCATGTGCTACTAAAAATTCTAAGAAAAATTATCTTTTTTTTCTGGTTCTGGACATGCTACAGCGCTGAAACTTCACAGGTACACTTTTTAGACCCCCCCGACACGAAATCCAAAGAAATCTATTTTTTTTTTTCAATAATTTTTTCAATAATTGGCTCTCTATCAAAACGACAATTTTTAAGAACTTTTTTTTTTGTGTGATTGAGCATGACCCAGAACCATCATATTCTGATTGGCCAAATACAAAGTCGTACAAAGTCGTCTATCATACAAGTCGCGCTGAAGTCACGCAAAGGCACAATGAAAGTCGCCCCTTATGAGGCGACTTTCTGGTCGCGGCAGTGTGAATGGAGTCTGACACTAACTGAACTGATACTAATAAAAAAATTACGACCCTGACCTTGACCTAAACACTAACCCTGGCGCACTGACCTACATCAAATCTCAAACTAGGTATTTTTTTATATTTTTTAACAGGGTGGATTTGATTTTAATCAAGTCGGTTTAAATCATGATTTAAATCACTAGTAAAAAAGACGATGAAAATCAACCTTAATCTAATTTTAAAAAGTACATTTTTTAAATTAAATTTAAATCATAATTGTTAAAGAGCAACTGTCATCTCTGTCCCACAGTGGCTCCTCCTCTGACCTGCCGTGGACTCACCGACAGTCCTATTCACTTTAATGGGACGGCTGGTGATGCGGCAGTGACACAACAAGGTGAGGGATATGGCGGCAGCAGGTGAGTGGATGCCCACTAACAGGCGCTGCCACGATGGATCTGAAATGACAGGGGCTCTTTAAAAGTAAGGACTTATTCTTGCTGGTATTTAGAATCTTTAATATTTGCAAACAAAATTAAGGTTTCCTATTAAGAAAAAAAAGCTGTCAGGTTAGTAAAACAGCGATATCAGAACCGATTCAATCATACAGTTTGTAGTGTACATAGATTTGTAAAACAATGGGATAATGGAATATTACTGAACTTTGTTTTATCTCATGGCTACTGTAAAATTGTGTGAATGCATCAATGCAGTGCATGTTATCTCAGCTTGCAGGTGTTGGATTCACTGAATGAGTTTACCAAAAATATAAATATTGCAGAATATACATACTACATGTATACCTCATGCTACATAACTAAGCACCATTTCATGCGGAATAAACTAAATTATTAATGCATCCAAAATTGAAAACTATATTTAGATAGATTTTAACTTCAAAAGTATTTTATTAAAATACATTTGATTAAAAAAAACAAATCTGATTTTTTAAAGCCATTTGTAAGCTTTTTTTTTCTCTGCAAGGAGAGAAAAAGAGATACAAAGTATCTCTCTCCTCCATTCACAGAGACTGAAAACACGGGGGCAGGCTTCACAGTGGCTGATTATGTGATAGCAGACATTGCATGTTATTCGGAGCGCACTGCTCTGAAAATCACATGCGATGTCTGTGCGATGCGAATTCAGCCATACAGATTGTAAGGCTGAATTTGCATCATTTTCAGAACAAAGTCTCACAGGACCCTTTTTTTGGTCCACACCAGAATCATATCATCAGTGTTCACACCTATGCAATCCTATTCATGTCCGAACTGATGTGGGGGGTGTCGTTAACTTTGTATTGACATCCCCAGCGATTTGCATATGGCAGTGTGAACTGCCTGCGAGTCGGGTGCGATGCAGGAACCCGCAGTGGATTCGCAGGGTTCCCGCATCGCATATGTGTGAACCGGCACTAATAGGGCCACATATTTCTGTTGGGTTTAAAAAATTAAAAAAATTTAAACACTTTATTTCTGCAGAAATGTGTGCTTTTATCCATTTATGTATTTACTGAAAAAGGTGGACTTCGCCTTTAAATAAAAGATGTTCCCATCAGAACGCTTCAACTCTTATTTGAATTTATTTATCACTACCTTTCGTCTTATTTATTTTACCAATTTTTACAAAAAATACCAGAGTTGTATAAAGTACTCGAAACCCATACTTGAGTAAAAGTACAAGTGCTCAATCAAAAAGTGACTTGAGTAGAAGTACTAAAGTATTCAACATTTTTTGTACTTAAGTATTGCAAGTAGTTTTTTTTTTTTAATTTTGCTACTCAAGTACTGAAAGTAAAAGTACCAGTAGTTTTGAAAAAAAAATTGCTACTCAAGTACTGAAAGTAAAAGTACAAGTACTGTTTTATGTGGTTATTAAAGAAAGAAGTCAAAAGTTTGAACATCATATTGTTTTTTATTATTTCAAATGCAGCTTTTATTTATACATACAGTAGCATTTATTTTCGTATGCGCTGATAATACACATGTTTTGAGCTTCATGAAACCTGCCATCTACTGTTCTGGCAGTGATAATTTTTATAATTGTAACGAGTAACTATGCAGCACAAAAAAAAAATATTGGAGTAGAAGTATTGAAATCATCGAAAAAATGTAGTGAAGTAAAATTGGAAGTAGGAGAAAAAAATTCTACTCCAGGAAAGTACAGATACCGCCTTTCGATACTTAAGTACAGTAGTGAAGCAGTTCTACTTAGTTACTATACATCTCTGCAAAATACCAAGTCACTATTTCATTTCTGTATAACGTCACAATGCTTTTAAATGTTTAATGTCATGTCTGCAGCAGCTCCTTTCTGTCAAATCCAATATATTTTAGGACTTCTGGTCCTTTAATAAAATGTTTCCAATCTTTGTTTCCACTAAATGTCAGCTTTAGTTTTCTCACTGAACCGCAAGCTTACAAATGGCTTTAAAAAGAACACACAATAAGCTGCACCAGGGTCTGTTACACAATGAATTTAGAGGAAATAACTCTGATATGATCATTTTGATAAGTTAGAAAATGTTGCAACAACATACCATGAGCAGCCATACTTCTGGTAAGGCCAATGAGCACAAACACAGCGCTGTGCCGATACCCTAAATCTGTGCCCCAAAAAGGTTGTTGCTGCAGGGGCTCTCTTTTTGCTGAGGAAGGTATTTTGTTGTAGGCGGTTAAAGTTAAAGAGGTTCTAAAGTCTAATGTAAATTTACATTGATTAGATACAGTATCTCACAAAAGTGAGTACACCCATCACATTTTGGAAATATTTTATTATATCTTTTTATGTGACAACACTGAAGAAATGGTGTTTGCTACAATGTAAAGTAGTGAGTGTACAGCTTGTATAACAGTGGAAATCTGCTGTCCTCTCAAAATAACAACACACAGCCATTAATGTCTAAATCACTGGCAACAAAAGTGAGTACACCCCTAAGTGAAAATCTCCAAATTGGGCCCAATCAGTAGCGGCCCATACATTGGGGGGGCAGGGGCGCCGGACGCATGGATTCCAATGGGTTTTATTTTATTTTTTTTGTGAAGCCCATGATGAGAGCCAGAGGCTCTAATAGGCTTTGAAAAGGGTGAGCTCGGGGTGCAGAGCACTGCGCCGTGAGCCCACCCAGTTGTGTGACAATAGCGGATAAATATTCGCTATTATCACACTGATTCTCCTCCCAGCCAATCAGGAAGCGGGTCCTGAAACCCATTTCCCGATTGGCTGAAAGGAGAAGCCATGCTATTGGCCAAGGAGGAGGAGGAGGGAGGAGACGCGGGGGAAGCTGCCGGAAGCTGGTGTGGTCCGGGCGGGGGGGGAGTTTATGGTGTGGTACGTCTGCCGCCTCGCCAACCCCCCCCCCCGGCCAATGGAGCACCAGCTGCCACTGGGCCCAATTAGCCATTCTCCCTCCCCGGTGTCATGTGACTCATTAGTGTTACAAGGTCTCAGGTATGAATGGGCAGCAGCTGTGTTAAATGTGGCGTTATCATTCTCACTCTCTTATACTGGTCACTGGAAGTTCAACATAGCACATCAAGGCAAAGGACTCTCTGAGGATCTGAAAAAAAGATGGCCTAGGCTATAAGAACATTGCCAAGACCCTGAAACTCAGCTGCAGCACGGTGGCCAAGACCAAACAGTGGTTTAACAGGACAAGTTCCACTCAGAACAGGCCTCGCCATGGTCGACCAAAGAAGTTGAGTGCACGTGCTCAGTGTCATATCAAGAGGTTGTCTTTGGGAAATAGACGTATGAGTGCATTGCTGCAGAGGTTGAATTGGTGAGGGTCAGTGCTCAGACCATACGCCGCACACTGCATCAAAATTGGTCTGCATGGCTGTCGTCCCAGAAGGAAGCCTCTTCTAAAGATGATGCACAAGAAAGTCCGCAAACAGTTTGCTGAAGACAAGCAGACTAAGGACATGGATTACTGGAACCATGTCCTACGGTCTGATGATACCAAGATAAACTAATTTGGTTCAGTTGTGTCAAGCGTGTGTGGCGGCAACCAGGTGAAGAGTACAATGACAAGTGTGTCTTGCCTACAGTCCAGTCAAGCATGGTGGTGGGAGTGTCATAGTGTGGGGCTGCATGAGTTCTGCCGACACTGGGGAGCTACAGTTCATTGAGTGAACCGTGAATGCCAACATATACTGTGACATACTGAAGCAGAGCATGATCCCCTCCCTTCGAAGACTGGGCTGCAGGGCAGTATTCCAACATGATAACAACCCCAAACACACCTCCAAGACCACCACTGCCTTGCTAAAGAAGCTGAGGGTAAAGGTGATGGACTGGCCAAGCATGTCTCCAGACCTAAACCCTATTAAGCATCTGTGGGGCATCCTCAAATGGAAGGTGGAGGAGCGCAAGGTCTCTAACTTCCACCAGCTCGTCATGGAGAAGTGGAAGAGGACTCCAGTGGCAACCTGTGAATCTCTGGTGAACTCCATGCCCAAGAGGGTTAAGACAGTGCTGGAAAAAAATACAATATTTGTCTCACCGTAAAATCCTTTTCTCTGAGTTCATTGATGGACACAGTCTCTGATCTTCATATCAGTAGGGTTATGCTGCCCCCTACAGGAGTAGGACACTAGCCAGAAAAAAGTTCTGGCTACGCCTATTGGCAGTCCCACGGGGTAAACCCTCTCTCCCTGCTATAGGATGTCAGTTTTGTATCAAAGCAGTGTCAGAGAAAATAACACCAACCCAACTCAATAGAGGGGCGGGTACTGCGTCCATCAATGAACTCAGAGAAAAGGATCTTACGGTAAGACAAAAATCCTATTTTCTCTATCGTTCATTGACGGACACAGTCTTTGATCTTCATATCATTAGGGGCGTCCCAAAGCAGTGCCATAAAAATGAGGAGTGGGACAGCAAAGAAGTAATTCCCCAAGGCTAAACCATAGCCAGCCGGGCAACATAGGACTCATCAGAAGAATAAGATGAGACCCACCTGAAAAAAACAATAAACACCCTCAAGGGAGACTAAAATACCCTTAAACGGCAGCCTGCAAAACTTTGCGGCCAAAAGAGGCATCTGAAGATGCCAGCACATGCACCTTGTAAAACTTTGTGAAAGTGTGAACAGGTGACCAGGTAGCTGCCTTACAAACCTGAAGCACAGATGCCTGATGGCGAAAAGCCCAGGAAGCACTAAGCACCCGAGCAGACTACGAGTTAACAGGGAAAGGTGGAACCTGACCCTTAATTGAATAAGCCTGCACAACTTTCTGTCTGATCCATCTGGAAATAGTTGCAGCAGACACAGGCAGCCCTTTCCTTGGGCCATCCGGGAGTACAAAGAGCGAATCTTACTTTCGAAAAGACTCGGTAGTCGCCAAGTACACCCTGAGTGCCCGAACCACATCCAAAGTATGTAGTGCAATTTCCTTAGGATGTTTAGGCTTAGGACACAAAGAGGGTAACATGATGTCCTCATTTAAGTCAAAACTGGAGACCACCTTCAGAAGGAAGTACGGATCCAAAGTACCACTTTATCCCTGTGAACCACCAGATAGCTGAGAGGAAGACTCTAAGGAGCGTCTGCAACTAGCCTGACCAGGTCGACGTACCAAGTGCGGCGAGGCCAGTCCAGAGCCACAATAATGACCAGAAGCCCTTCCACCTCGATCCTGCCAAGAAGTCTTGGCAGCAACTTGAGAGGAGGAAAGGCATACATCAACTAATACTGACCCCACAGGGCCACCAGCGCGTCCGTGGCGTCTGCCAGAGGGTCCCGGAATCGGGCCACAAACCTTTGCACTTTCCTGTTGTACCAGGTCCTGTACTGCCCCAAAGAGAGCCTGTAAGAGATCCGGGGGCAGTGTCACATTGGAAGGGAAGAACCTTACCGGTGGAACTGGATACTCGATCTTGTACCCTGACCGTATGACCTTGTGAACCCATTTGTCTTGTATTCAGGATAACCACAGGTCTGGGAATCGGCAAGGATGTCCCCCCACCCCAGATACGGTGAGGGCACACCTTAAGGCCAAAAGGGCCTTGTCCTCAGGTCTGGAGAAATTCGATTTTTGTTTGCCAGACCAGGGTCACTTGGAACCACCCAAGGGAGCCTTGAAGGACTTTTCCTTATCGGCTGACCCTGAGGGACGAAAAAAACTTCTTATGTGCGAGGAAGGAGGGGCCCCGCCTGAGACGTGGGTCCTTACCCTTGTTAGCCTGTGGGAGAAAAGTATCGGCTTTAACTTAGGATATCTGCCTGAGATTAAAGAACTGGCAGGCGTGTAAATTCTACGGCATCCTGCCAAAACCCGGCATATCTGTTTGGGTGGATTAAACCTTTACAGTTTTTTTTTTCTTTTGTGTTTAAACTCTCATTTATTCTCTCAGATTAAGTTACAGTGAAGAAAAGTTTGACCTTTGTGGTCAGCTGGTAACAATCTACACTAAGCAAACACAATCCACCGAATAAATCAAAGAGGGGAAAAAAATGAATGCAACAAATGTTATGAGGCATGGTGAAATAATGATTAATAAAGGACAAGCTCCAACTTGTTTCCATTCTCACCTTGCCAATGGTTTCCTCAACCGCCTTTATGTAGTTGTTTAAATCTCTGTTGACAGCAGCATATTCCAACATGACGGACTCCATGCTCTCCACGTCCACGGTGTCACCTACAATGACACACAGGCATTTTTGGTCAGGGAAATACCACGGAGCAAACAGAAAAACAGTGGAGTTCTTGTTTACATTTTTTAAAGGGCATTACCACTTAATACAGATTACAGAATGTTTAGGGCAGGTGGACAAAACACATCCAATTTCCATAAATGAAACACTTTGCCGCTGCTCACTAGAGCTCTACTGCGGCAAAGTGGCTCTTGTAGGTCTGACAACGTAGACCTAAGTCGCCAGACACTCCCCCTTCTCGGTGGCGCACGCGCGCCGCCGTAGGCTCGCTCCCGCTGTATTCAGTCACAGCGGGAGTCGGGCCAGGGGAGGAGCAGGGGCGATCGCCGCTGCTCTTCCCCGATAGTCGGGGAATCGAGTCTGGAGATCCGCCCGCTTGTGTAAACAAAGCAGGCGGATCTCCTAAGTGACAGGCAGGGTCATATTGCAGGGTTCAGCATAGCTGAACCTGCGATCTGTCCCTGTGTCACATAGTCACCTTCCCCCACACACGTCAGTAAGCACCAGGCATACATTAACCCCTCCCTCTCCAATAAAATTAACCCCTTCCCTGCCAGTGTCATTTTTACAGTAACAGTGCATATTTATAGCACTGATTACTGTAGTAATGTCACTGGTAACCCCAAAAGTGTCAAAAATGTCAGTCAAGAGTCCGATCTGTCCGCCGCAATGTCGCAGTCCCGGAAAAAAAAAAAATCGCAGATCGCCGCCATTACTCGTTAAAAAAAAAAACACCAAAAACGACAGAAATCTTTCCCTTAGTTAGTAAACGCAATAACTTTTGCGCAAACCAATCAAAATACGCTTATTGTGATTTTTTTTACCAAAAATATGTAGCAGAAAACAAATTGGCCTAAAGTGATAAAACATTTTGATTTTTTACATTTTTTGGGGGGGGGGGAATTTCATATAAAAAAATTTGAAAAATATTGTTATTTTTTCAAAATTGTCACTTTTTTTTTTGTTTATAGCGCAAAAAGTAAAAATTGCACAGGTGATCAAATACCACCAAAAGAAAGCTCTATTTGTGGGAAAAAAAGGACGTAAATTTCGTTTGGGTACGGCGTTGCATGACCGCGCAATTGTCAGTTAAAGTCGCACAGTGCCGAATAGCAAAAAGTGGCCCAGACGTAAGACAGCAAAATCCTCCGGTGGTAAAGTGGTTAAAGTGGTTCTAAAGCATAAACATTTTTTACCTTAGTGTATTCCCCGAGCCGAGCTGTCTGTGTCTATGGACGCAGGCAGCGTGGCTTGGGATCGAGCCTGCAGCTGTTCCCTCATAGCGGCTTCCTATAGGTGCGCACAAAGAACAGGAGGAGCCGCAATTGTCGACAGGGGATCCAAGAAGAGGAGCTTCAAGGCTGCCCTGTGTAATTCCATTAAACACAGCAGGTAAGTATAACATAAATCCAAGATAATATTTGTGTGCTTGCAAAAAAGCAAAAAAAAAAACTGTAAACCTTAGTCACAAAAAATGAAGTAAAACAAATTCAATAAAAAAATAATTTAGATCGACGGACAGAAGCATCTAAATCAACAATCTGAGTAATAAAGTTAATAAATTACACAATAAAAGTGCATTTACCATATGATGAACTCATCCTAAATTGACATATCTGTGCAAACAAAGTCCATCAAATGTGCAAACACTGTGCAAAAGAATATATTATAAAAAATATATAAATACACAGGTGCGTCTCAAAAAATTTGAATATCATCAAAAAGTTAATTTATTTCAGTAATTCAATTCAAAAAGTTAAACTCATGTATTTTATATAGATGTGCTACAGAGTGATACTGTATATTTCAAGCATTTTTTTTTTTTTTTAATTTTGATGATTATGGCTTACAGCTAGTGAAAACCCAAAATTCAGTATCTCAGAAAATTAGAGTACAGTAATACATAAAGACTAATAAAAAAAGGATTTTTAATACAGAAATGTTGGTTTACTGAAAAGTATGTCTAATGCATGGTATAGTACGCACTCAGTACTTGGTCAGGTCTCCTTTTGCATTAATTAAAGTGGTTCTAAAGCATAAACATTTTTTACCTTAATGATACAAAAGGGTGTATAGTAAGAATCAAAAATAGAGGCTCACATACACTAGCAGCGCTACAAATACTGATGTGCCCTTTAAAGTATGTATAATAAATAGCACCTTGTAATAGTTATAACACAAAGTCCCAACAGTGTGATAAATGTGAACAAAAATTGCATGTAAGCCCAGAGTTCATAGAAATGCACTGGATAACTGGATCATAAATCTATAGATCTCCTGGATTGGTTTCAATCGTATCCGGACCACCGTCACCACACCTCCAAACGTGTCCCCCTAGGTAATGGGAACTCACCAGACCCTGGGTGAAAATCAGCCTTATGAAGGATTCAATTCCTTGGCGTGGTGTGCGAATACCCGGTAAAATACTCCAATGCCAAATGAACGTTTGCACCTGAGCCTCAATGCAGCATAAATATAGCAAGTGTCATGAAAGCATGTGAGGAAAGAAGAGAGGGGGGCCAATCGTGTAATTCCATAAGACAACACTTTATTCCAAAAACCCCATTCCCCATGTATTACACTCACACAAAATCAAATTGCTAGTAGCATGTAGAATATAAACTGGAAGTCTGTAGCGTATCGGTGACTCACCGCTACCTCCGATCATCAGCGGGAGCCAGACACACGGAACGCCGACTTCTTCGTGACAGCTGATGGATGCGTGCTCGCGCCCTTACATGTTTCGTCACACCGGACTTCTACGGAGGGCGCGAGCACGCATCACCTCGCTCCCTTAATGTACAATCCCAGGTCGGAAGGAGACCGGAGCGTCCACCAATCCACGGCCAGCCTCTCGCAGCGATATGCCACGGACATATGGACCAATCCCAGGCTTGCGCTCTAGGTAATAAGTCCGCCCACTCAACCTCCGACCCGGAAAATAAACACGCCATATAACTTCTGATAGGCTGACCTGCTTGCTTCTCAATACGTCATCTCCTCACCAGTGCTGTTATCCACCGCAATAGATCCGAACTGTCAGCGGGGACTCAGACCACCCGATCTTTGGAGAATCATTCATATATATCATATTGTCCAAATGCGAAACACTACTATGGGAAACCTATTACGGCATTCCTCTAAGATAGTGTTTTTTTTACAAAAAAGGAGGTTATATAAATAATCTAAAACCCATGCTGACATATTATACATGCCACTTTACATGTAATCATCATTAAGCTAAAATTATTAAAAATTTAAAATATTAAAAGGCAAAGAATACTAAAATACTGGAAAAGATAGAACTGTAAACACATTATATATATTATAAAATGCATCTCACAAATATCAGTTTAAAGGAAAGACCTGGACCAAAAAGGTAATATAATAAATTACTCATAAATGGAGATAAGAACACCATAGCTGCTCCAAACTGCTTCAATAGTCACTAATGAAGCAGTTTATGTCCAAATCTATGTTTAACCCGTTGGGGTGCAAGGCATTCGTAAGGAAGATCCAATGAGTCTCTCTTTTTGAAAGCTCACGCACTCTATTTGAGCCCCTCCACACCGGATCCACTCTCTCGATGCCCCAGAATTTAAGATTTGATGGGTCCTTGTTGTGATAACGTTTGAAGTGTAATGATACACTGTGGTGTTTATATCCCTTTCTTATATTGGCCAAGCGTTCGGCTATACGAATGCCCAATTTCCTCTTAGTGCGACCTATATAAATATAGCCGCAGGGACATTCAATGCCATACACCACATGTGTAGTGTGACATGTGATGAGGTCTTTGATCTCAAAACTTTGATTGTTGGCAGAGGAATGAAAGGAGGTGAAGTTACGCAGATGTGTCCGTACTTGCCTGCAAGATCTGCAATGTCGGCACGCGTAAAAGCCTCTTCTATCCTCCCAAAACATTTTTGGTTTGACTGGAGGATCCAAAACCTTTTGGACTATCTGGTCCCCAAAGGTTGGACCTCTCCTATAGATGAATGAAGGTGAAGTTGGTAAGACCTTTCCCAGGATTCGGTCCATACACAGCACATTCCAATGTTTCTTTACTACATTTTCTATTTGTTTGTGCTGTGTGTTGTACTGTGTAATGAAGCTCCACTCATGACTATCCCTGGAGCCTCTATTGCTGGGTACAAGACATTGATCCTGGGACAAAGCAGCTACTTCTGTAATATCCCTGTCCAAATGTGCAGGGATATATCCTTTATCAACAAACCTCTGTTTGATGACCACAGCTTGAGCCAGGAAGTCACTGTCTCTAGAGCAGTTCCTCCTGACCCTCAATAATTGGCCTTTAGGGATGTTATTCAACCAACTTCTGTGATGGCCACTTTGAATAGGCAAATACCGTTTCTATCTGTGGGTTTGAAGTATACCCTAGTATCCAATCTATTGTTGTTCAACATAACTTATACATCCAGGTAATGAATCGAACAACGACTCCAATTAAACTCCAAACGGATGTTGTTATGGTTTGAGTTAAGCTCAGCTGAAAACCTTTCCAACGAGCTCTCAGGTCCTGACCATATAAAAAATAGGTCATCAATATATCTGCGCTACATGATTAGCTCCGTCCTTTGGGCCCCATAAATGAAGTGATCCTCCCATTCCCCCATGAAGAGGTACGCAAGGCTCGGCGCGAATTTAGCGCCCATCGCTACTCCTCTTTTTTGGTTATAAAACATCCCGTTATACCAAAAATAGTTGTGCGAGAGGCAAAACTCAAGCGCATGTTGTAAGAACCTCTTCTGGGGATCAGGGATATCGGATCTCTTGCTAAAAGCCCAATTAAGGGCTAATAAAGCATCCTCATGTTGTATTATTGTATAGAGGGATGCTACATCCGCAGTAACCAAAAATATCTCTGAATTGGATGGCAATACCACTCCCTTTAAGGACACCAAGAAGTCTTTCGTATCCTTCAGATATGACCTCAGTTGGATAACACTAGTCTGAAGAAAAAAGTCCAGATATTCACCCAACCTCGAAGACACAGAATTAATGCCATTGACAATTGGCCGGGCTGGGGGATTGTTCTGGTCTTTATGGACTTTTGGAAGGGTATAAATTGTTGGCAACATGCTTTCATGACACTTGCTATATTTATGCTATATTTATGCTGCATTGAGGCTCAGATGCAAACGTTCATTTGGCATTGGAATATTTTACCGGGTATTCGCACACCACGCCAAGGAATTGAATCCTTCATAAGGCTGATTTTCACCCAGGGTCTGGTGAGTTTCCATTACCTAGGGGGACACGTTTGGAGGTGTGGTGACGGTGGTCCGGATACGATTGAAACCAATCCAGGAGATCTATAGATTTATGATCCAGTTATCCAGTGCATTTCTATGAACTCTGGGCTTACATGCAATTTTTGTTCACATTTATCACACTGTTGGGACTTTGTGTTATAACTATTACAAGGTGCTATTTATTATACATACTTTAAAGGGCACATCAGTATTTGTAGCGCTGCTAGTGTATGTGAGCCTCTATTTTTGATTCTTACTATACACCCTTTTGTATCAGATGTTTTATTGATAGCGGCTGCTTTTAGTGTATTTGGTATTTTAATTTTTTTAGCGCTGGGTGAGTAGGTTATTTATTACTTACTCCTTTTTTTCACATTTTTTACCTTAATGTGGCATGGCATGGAGGCGATCAGCCTGCGGCACTGCTGAGGTGATATGGAAGCCCAGGTAGCTTTGATAGCAGCCTTCAGCTCATCTGCATCGTTTAGTCTGGTGTCTCTCATCTTCCTCTTGACAATACCCCACAGATTCTCTATGGGGTTTAGGTCAGGCAAGTTTGTTGGCCAATCAAGCACAGTGATACCATGATCATAAAACCAGGCATTGGTACTTTTGGCAATGTGGGCAGGTGCCAAGTCCAGCTGAACATGAAATCAGCATCTCCATAAAGTTGGTCAGCAGAGGGAAGCATTAAGTGTTTTAGAATTTCCTGGTAGAGGGCTGTGCTGACTTTAGACTTGATAAAACACAGTGGACCAACACCAGCACATGACATGGCTCCCCAAATCACTGACTGTGGAAACTTCACACTGAACCTCATGCAACTTGGATTCTGTGCCTCTCCACTCCTCCTCCAGACTCTGGGAGCTTAATTTACAAATGATATGCAACATTTTCCACAGTCCGAGATGATTTGGGGAGCCATGTCATCTGCTGGTGATGGTCCACTGTGTTTTATCAAGTCCAAAGCCAGCACCTGCCCACACTGCCAAAAGTACCAATATCTGGTTTATTGGTCATGGTATCATTGTGCTTGATTGGCCAGCAAACACGCCTGACCTAAACCCCATAGAGAATCTGTGAGGTATTGTCAAGAGGAAGATGAGAGACCCCAGACTAGGGCTGCACGATATTGGAAAAAAAGTACATTGCGATATTTTTTTTTTCCAACGATATATATTGCAATATTGAGAGACCCGTCAATCCAGGATAAAGTCAACAATTACCTTACCATTGATATTAATAATTTCACAAATAAGCAAGCTTCATTACAGGGTTAATGTTACAGTAGGGTAGGGAAGTAGTGCAGCCTTCTGATTGTACAAGGGACACCTTGGACAGCCAGGGTTAATGTTACTGTAGGGATGGGATAAGTTTTGCAGCAGCCTTCTTCTGATTGTATATATACTGTACTGGGAGTCCGGGACAGCCAGGGTTAATGTTACTGTAGGGAAGGATGCTGGGAATGGATGGAAATCATGAAGTATTGCAGCAGGGCATGCAGGCAGCAGCACAGCCTTCTGATTGTAATTGCAGATACAGGGCAGGCCAGGGTTAATAATGGTATTGTACTCTCAGTGACAGTCAGTGTGGATTATTCACAGTCTCACTCTCGGGACTCACAGTGGTGGTAGGAGCTGGTAGAAGAACACAGCCTGACAGTGACTCACTCGACATCCGTGCAGCCCACAAGTTCAGTCTGCCGCCCTGCAGCTAGTTTTCTTCACTGACACAGCGAACCAATCATACCGTGAGTAGCGGCACAGCGAACCAATCAGGTGTGCAAGCACGTGTGATTGGTTAGCTGTGCAGCTGCTCACGGCGTGCTGCTCATCGCTGAACGTGTGGGACGGATGTGTCTGCTGCAATCACTGTGAGTCCTCCTCCTCCCCCCGAGTCCCGACTTCTCCCTGCCTCCCTGCCTAAACCCCACGCCCGCAGAACGATAGTCGATATCACATCGACTACAGCAGACCCAACAATGCAGACAAGCTGAAGGCCGCTATCAAAGCCACCTGGGCTTTATTAACACCTCAGCAGTGCCACAGGCTGATCGCCTCCATGCCACACCGCATTGATGCAGTAAATCAAGCAAAAGGAGCCCCCCACTAAGTATTGGGTGCATCCTATACTATACATGGACATACTTTTCAGTAATCCAATATTTCTGTATTAAAAATCCTTTTTTTTATTGGTCTTCTGTATTATTCTAATTTTCTGAGATACTGAATTTTGGATTTTCACTAGCTGTAAGCCATAATCACGAAAATAAAAAAAATAAAAAATAAAACGTTTGAAATATATCACTCTGTGACTAACGCATCTACATAAAATATACAAGTTTCACTTTTTGAATTGAATTACTGAAATAAATTGCATACAGTATCCAGCGGGAGAGATTTCACTATCCATCCTAAACAGCTGAGCTTACAGAGAGCTCCTGAAATTAAAAAAATAACAAAAAGTTGATACTTTGCCGTTTGTGGCATGCTTGATGGTAGAAGTGGTTTTGTGCGTCCTGGACTTGGAAATGTGCATATTGGGGGAGTTGTTTTTCCTATATTGGACCAGCTTCAGCAATGTTCTTAAAGCCTAAACCCACCCAAAATCAATTTTTTCCCCATCCCTCCTCCATAGGAGGAGGAACCAGTTGTTCTCAACTCTAGTCCTCGGGACCCACCAAGAGGCCAAGTTTGCAAGATAACTAAATTACATCACAGGTGATCTCATTTGCTGCTCAGTGATTGAAGTATTCTAGTCTGCATCTCCCCAAGGTAATACTTAAAATCTGGCCTGTAAAGCCTCGTACACACGCAACGATTATCGGCCGACTTTTGTCCAGTGGTGTTGTGTTGGTTGAAATGTGCTCTAGACTGCACACAAATTCTCTCGGTCAACAAAAATCTACTTCAGAAGTGATGTCATGTGCTGGTTTACTTTCCGTGTGTTTTTTCTTCTCTGAGCATGCCCAGACTTGCTCATCAGATTTTTGTCTGCCGAAATCTATACTGACTGACGGAAAATCGGCCGTTGTGTTGACGGCCAACAAAAATTTTATAGCCTGCACACCAGATTTTATTCGGCCGAAAAGTCGGAGTCGGTTGTCGAAAGTATCATACTAACAAGCCGAAAATCAGCTGATCGGATGTTGGCCGAAAATTCACGGCCAACTATCGACGCGTGTGTACGGGGCATTAGTGGATCCCGAGTACCGGAGTTGAGAACCACTGCTCTAAGCCATTCTGTCAGCTGATCAAGTTTCCTTACTAGATGAAGTCCGGCATACTCACCTAAATCCCTGCATTCATCCATTAGGCCCCTCAATGATGCCATTTCCATCTGCAGAGACCACAAAACAGTGCTGCACAATAGCTCTCACCAGCTGATCTCTTTTACTCCCCTCAGTCTGCCGTGGGTCCTCTTCCGGATCCTCTGCAGGACAGCCAAGGGGAATTGTCCACATCCTGCTGCCAGCCAGTAATATGGACACCTGGAAGAAGGATCCATCTAGGGCAGTGATGGTGAACCTTGGCACCCCAGATGTTTTGGAACTACATTTCCAATGATGCTCATGCACTCTGCAGTGTAGTTGAGCATCATGGGAAATGTAGTTCCAAAACATCTGGGGTGCCAGGGTTCGCCATCACTGATCTAGGGAGTAGATGATTATCCACTCCTTGGATGAGAAAGACCCAATGTTGGATGATCATGTGACCGCAAATTAAGGTAAATTAAAACAAAGGGCTTAGATTAAAGAGGAAGTAAACCCTCCTCTGCAAGTTGTACCTATAGGTAAGCCTATGATAAGGCTTACCTATAGGTACTGTAAATACCTCCTAAACATGTACCGTTTAGGAGATATTTACCTTCGATGCATGCGCTATGAAGGAACGGCCGCTCGTGCCGTTCCTTCAGAGCCCTGTGCCGTGACTGTCGGCTCCCGCGCGCGTGCGCGGGAGTGACGTCACCGCGGCTCCGGCCAATCAGATGGCCGGATGCCGCGATCCTGGAAGACGGGCGACTAGACATGTCGTCCGTCATAGAGGTGAGCGGACGGCACGGCAGGGGCTCATTCTAAGGTAAGTATTTACATACTAGCTCATTATGTATTTCTCTTTCAGGTTGTAAAAAAAAAAAAAAATTTTTACCGAGTTTACAACCTCTTTAATTTAGTTTTTCTTTTTATTAACCCAGTGAACAGATAGATAGGGGAGGGAGGTAGAGGGCTCGCTTATATTCTGGAGTTGGGCTTTAAGTTGACTGCATGAGGAGTTTCATTTCTTTGCAATTCAGCAACAGATATTGAGGATGTAAAGTATTTTATTACAACATTGGAAGTTATCATGTGATTATGGTAAAGACAGAACCTCCCGCATAGCAATGATTAGGAAAGAGTGAGTGTTGAAATTCCGCATATGTTCTGATGATGCTGAGCACACACTTTGTATTGGACAGATACAGATGGAATGGTCAGAATTCTGTATTGGCCTTGTTGGTTCCCTTTCTCAGACTAACTGCTAAAGGCAGTCACGCATGAATAAGTATCATCTTTTAAATGATCATTCTATGCAACTAAAATGATCAGATTGAATACAAATTGCAATCACAAAATCTTGTAAATTTTATCAATATTATTGAGCTTTTGATCCATTTCAATGGTTAATCAGCTTTATTGATTGTTTCTCAACTGAATGAATAACCGCCTGCATCAAACTACCAATTGATTAAATGATCATTTTCAATAGATTATTTGTGATTGATTCAATCAATACCGTACATGCTGCATAGAATGATATTTTAGTTGTTGATGATTTGCTTTGTGATTTGTTGTACCTAGATCAATCACAAATCCATACATGTATCCTTTATTACCAAAAGTATTGGGACGCCTGCCTTTACACACACATGAACTTTAATGGTATCCCACTCTTAGTCCATAGGGTTCAATATTGAGTTGGCCCACCCTTTGCAGCTATAACAGCTTCAACTCTTCTGGGAAGGCTGTCCACAAGGTTTAGGAGTGTGTCTATGGGAATGTTTGACCATTCTTCCAGAAGCGCATTTGAGAGGTCAGGCACTGATTCACTGCCAGGCACTGGGTCAGGCCTGGCTCGCAGACTCAGCTCTTATTCATCCCAAAGGTGTTTTATCGGGTTGAGGCCAGTCAAGCTCCTCCACCACAAACTCGCTCATCCATTTCTTTATCGACCTTGCTTCGTGCACAGGTCCAAGTAATTTGATGGAGGGGGGATTATGCTGTGGGGTTGTTTTTCAGGGTTGGGCTTGGCCCCTTATTTCCAGTGAAGGGAACTCTTAAGGCCTCAGCAACTCAGCATACCAAGAAATTTTGGACAATTTCATGCTTCCAACTTTATGGGAACAGTTTGGGGATGGCCCCTTCCTGTTCCAACATGACTGTGCACCAGCGCACAAAGCAAGGTCCATAAAAACATGGATGAGCGAGTTTGGGGTGGAGGAACTTGACTCACAGAGTCCTAACTTCAACTCGACAGATACCTTTAGCATGAATTAGAGCAGGGACTGGGAAGACCAGGTGAAGATAACAGTGCGGGGGATCTGTGACAATGATATATGGGAGGGATACGCTTTACAGGTAAGTCTATCATAATGTGCTAATAGGCGGTGCATACTAGTACATTAGGACTTAACACTGCAGAGGGGCTCACTTTATTTTTTACCTTAGTAGCGGTTTACTACTGCATTAGAGGTCATCCTTCATTACAATCACCAACATTGTAATAAGAAAAGCTGCAGTCCCAATAAATGTTTGCATGTGAATGGACTAAAATTATCTCTCCAAAAATACAACTACTGCAGGGGATGCCTGTAATATGACTCAAGTTCTATTCAGACATTAGGTAAAGTAAAGAGCTATTGACAAGTGCATAATTATTTTGTTTTTGGCGGGGGGGGGGGGGGATTTTATAAATATAGCATGCATCTTTGTTCAGCTTTACAGTGATTGTAAACCCCTCTTTTTTTTTTCCAAATAGCATTGATGTCATACTTACCTGCTCTGTGCAACGGTTTTGCACAAAGCAGCCCCAATCCTCCTCTTCTTGGGTCCTCCGCCGGTGCTCCTGACTCCGCCCCCCCGCCATAGCAAACCGCTTGCTATGGGTGCACTCGTGCGGGCTTGCTCCTGAGCCTATGAACCCAAAGAGCATGGCTCGGCCCCTGCTCACTCCTCTGTGCCTCTGATTGACAGCAGTGGGTGGCCACTGCTGTCTCTGAGCCTATGAAGATGGAGAGAGGCTCTGCTCCCATGCACATCACTGGATCCACATCGGGCTCAGGTAAGTATAATTGGGGGGGGGGGGCAGCTGCACTCAGGTTTTTTGCCTTAATGCACAGAATGCATGAAGGTAAAATACTTCCAGCCTTTAGAACCACTTTAATTCAGGCTTAGAGAGCAACCTATTTGTGTGTTTCCTTTAACCTTTTCAAGCATAGCTGATGTAACCATATTCATGAATACTACTATTAGTTCATATCTGAAGTCACTGGTGTTTCCTGTAAGTGACCTGGCTTTCTGTTTTGTGAATGAAATCAGTGCTCTCTGTCCAGCCGCTAAAATGTAGGTGTTTTCCAGATCACTTAAAAAAAAGGAATGCATGTTTTGCTGTGTAAGCAACTCTTCCTAATTGAGCAATATAATCGGCTTACTCATATTCATGACTTCCTTCATTTATTTTTGTTTACTTTTTTTGGTTGAAGTTACCAAATCTGACAATTAGGCAATCGTGTGTATGAGATAAGTCATTGACCAGAACAATAAAAGTAATAATAACCCTATAAAAGAATAGCCCAACTTAGGAAATGGTGGAGAAAGATTAGAACCTTTGTTATTTTTCAGCTTCTGTTCTACCTCTAAGCCAGTATTCAGAAAAAAAAAAAAAATTATATATATACAGTCAGGTCCATAAATATTGGCACATCGACAAAATTTGAATCTTTTTAGCTCTATACACCACCACAATGGATTTGAAATGAAACAAACAAGATGTGTTTTAACTGCAAACTTTCAGCTTTAATTTGAGGGTATTTACATCCAAATCAGGTGAAAGGTGTAGGAATTACAACAGTTTGTATATGTGCCTCCCACTTTTTAAGGGACCAAAAGTAATGGGACAATTGGCTGCTCAGCTGGTCCATGGCCAGGTGTGTGTTATTCCCTCATTAGTAATGGGACAATTGGCTGCTCAGCTGGTCCATGGCCAGGTGTGTGTTATTCCCTCATTATCCCATTTACAAGGAGCAGATAAAAGGTCCAGAGTTAATTTCAAGTGTGCTATTTGCATTTGGAATTTATTGCTGTCAACTCTCAATATGAGATCCAAAGAGCTGTCACTATCAGTGAAGCAAGCCATCATTAGGCTGAAAAAAACAAAACAAACCCATCAGAGAGATAGCAAAAACATTAGGTGTGGCCAAATCAATTGTTTGGAACATCCTTAAAAAGAAAGAACGCACCGGTGAGCTCAGCAAAAACCAAAAGACCCGAAAGACCACAGAAAACAACTGTGGTGAATGACCGACGAATTCTTACCCTAGTGAAGAAAACACCCTTCACAACAGTTGGCCAGATCAAGAACACTCTCCAGGAGGTAGGTGTATGTGTGTCAAAGTCAACAATCAAGAGAAGACTTCACCAGAGTGAATACAGAGGGTTCACCACAAGATGTAAACCAATGGTGAGCCTCAAAAACAGGAAGGCCAGATTAGAGTTTGCCAAACAACATCTAAAAAAGCCTTCACAGTTCTGGAACATCCTATGGACAGATGAGACCAAGATCAACTTGTACCAGAGTGATGGGAAGAGAAGAGTATGGAGAAGGAAAGGATCTCATGATCCAACGCATACCACCTCATCAGTGAAGCATGGTGGTGGTAGTGTCATGGCGTGGGCATGTATGGCTGCCAATGGAACTGGTTCTCTTGTATTTATTGATGATGTGACTGCTGACAAAAGCAGCAGGATGAATTCTGAAGTGTTTAGGGCAATATTATCTGCTCATATTCAGCCAAATGCTTCAGAACTCATTGGACGGTGCTTCACAGAGCAGATGGACAATGACCGAAGCATACTGCAAAAGCAACCAAAGAGTTTTTTAAGGGAAAGAAGTGGAATGTTATGCAATGGCCAAGTCAATCACTTGATCTGAATCCGATTGAGCATGCATTTCACTTGCAGAAGACAAAACTTAAGGGAAAATGCCCCAAGAACAAGCAGGAACTGAAGACAGTTGCAGTAGAGGCCTGGCAGAGCATCACCAGGGATGAAACCCAGCGTCTGGTGATGTCTATGGGTTCCAGACTTCAGGCTGTAATTCACTGCAAAGGATTTGCAACCAAGTATTAAAAAGTGAAAGTTTGATTTATGATTGTTAATCTGTCCCATTACTTTTGGTCCCTTAAAAAGTGGGAGGCACATATACAAACTGTTATAATTCCTACACCGTTCACCTGATTTGGATGTAAATACCCTCAAATTAAAGCTGAAAGTCTGCAGTTAAAGCACATCTTGTATTTTTTATTTCAAAACCATTGTGGTGGAGTATAGAGCCAAAAAGATTAGAATTGTGTCGATGTCCCAATATTTATGGACCTGACTGTATATATATATATATATATAGTGTTTTCATAAAAGCGTGAAGAGTATATAACGGAATAAAAGCCCCTTTTAGACCTTGAGACACAAGACAAGTTACTGCAGATCCAGACTATCAAATGGAACCGTTGCAGCTTGGGATGCAGCACTGGCCCCTGTATAAAAATCGGAATAATTCTTCACTTGTTGAATCTTTCTGATCTCTTTCAGAAGAAAAGTGATGGAATCAAAGGCAGAGGCCAGGTAGACCTTCTACTCCAGAGACAAAGCTTTAAAGTATAACTATAGGCAAAACTTTTTTTTTTTTTCATTTTGGATAGATTTATGTAGGATTATAGCCCCTGTCAGAGTTTTTTTTTTTTTTCCCGCCATCTGAGGCCCATTGCAGAGATTTCCCTTCACTTCCTGTCCCAAAGCCAAACAGGAAGTGAGAAGAAATCCCTGCAAATAAGGAGAATTCTTTGGGGACCCCCAGGTCACCAGAACTAGTGTCCCCATTGGAAGATTTCCCCTCTATTACTTTTATGGGGACAACCCAAAATTTGGGGTTTTCCTTTTACTTTCACTCTTAACCACTTAAGGACCACCCACCCACCGCAGTTATACTGCGACAGGCAGCCCCTCCTGCGCAAACCGTATAGGTCGGTCGCGCGCCTGCAGCTAGGGGGCAAGCATGTGCCACCGCTGGCGCACTTCCGCCCCCACTCGGCAGCAGGGACTCAGATGCATGGGGCAGGTGGCTCCGATTGCCGCCTGACATGCACGATCGCTCACCGCTGAGAGAGAAGAACGGTCAGCTGCCGTTCTTCTCTCTGGAATGACCACAAAGTGCCTGTGATCCTTCTATGTAGGATCACAGTTCTCTGTGATCACATCACAAGCCCCCCCTCCACAGTTAGAATCACTCCCCTAGGCTCACATTTAACCCCTTGAGCACCCACAGTATTAACCCCTTCCCTGCCAGTGTCATTATTACAGTAACGGTGCATATTATTAGCACTGATTACTGTAGTAATGTCACTGGTCCCCCCAAAAGTGTCAAAAATGTCAGTTAGGGGTCCGATCTGTCCGCCGCAATGTCACAGTCCCGCTAAAAATCGCAGACCGCCGCCATTACTAGTAAAAAAAACAATAAAAATTACAAATCTTTCCCGTAGTTAGCAGAAGCGAAAACTTTTGGGCAAGCCAATCAAAATACGCTTATTACTATTTTTTTTTACCAAAAATATGTAGCAGAAAACAAAGTGGCCCAAAATGTTAAAATATTTTGATTTTTACATTTTTTTTTTTTTTGGGAATGCTATATAGCTGAATGTAAGAAATAGTTTTTTTTTTTTTCAGAATTGTCGCTCTTTTTTTGTTTATAGCGCAAAAAATAAAAAACCATCAAGAGAAAGCTCTATTTGTGGGGAAAAAAGGACATCAATTTTATATGGGTACAGCGTCGCACGACCGCGCAATTGTCCGTTAAAGTAACGCAGTACCGAATCACAAAAAATGGCCTGGTCATTAAGGGGGCAAATCCTTTCGGTCCAGAAGTGGTTAATGATAATGGTAAACAGGACAAATAGAGAGGGGGAATCTCCCTAATGGGGGAACAGACAGCGATAAAAACTGACAAGTGTTTCTAATTACTCTCCACTCTAACCAAAACTAAAAAAAAAAGTTTGCTGTTAGTTATACTTTAATACCTTGTATTGATATAGAAGAAACTTTTCACCCTTTCCACCCAAAAAAGGTCTATTTGGGGCACCTCATCTTTCTGCAGTCTAAAGGAACACTTCAAGATTAAGATCCCATGGGGTAAAGTCCGGTTTTAATTCCAAAAGTCTGCCATCATTTAAGGCACAGGTGTCAAACACAAGGCCCGCGGGCCGAATCCGGCCCTCCAGGTCATTTCATGTGGCCCTCACACCTCTCCTTCAGCTGCAGGAGAATTCCAGCCCTCTTTTGGTCCTCCTCTAGACCCTGCACTCTCTGCTTCCCCCGCAATGCCCCAGCTTCTTCCCAGCAGCAGCACAAGGTAAGTGGGGTTGTACTGTGCTGTAAGGGAGGTTGGGGAACTCTTGACTTCTGATGGTGGGGGGCTCTTGACATCTGATGTAAGAGGGGGTGGGGTGCTCTGGTCAACTAGTCTTACAGATTCAACCGGCCCTTTAAAGGCAATCATAGTGCTGATGCGGCCCGAGAAGAATTTTAGTTTGACACCCCTGATTTAAGGCAATGGTCTCCAAACTGCCACCGCCTGCTTGGCTTTATCCGGCCCTTGGGGCACTATTCCTCCCACTGACATTAACAATGAGGCATAACCCATTAGATTGTAAGCTCTTCTGAGCAGGGCCCTCTTAACCCTCTTGTATTTTATTGTATTGTATATGTACTGTCTCCCTCTAATATTGTAAAGCGCTGTGTAAGTTGCTGGCGCTATAGAAATCCTTAATAATAATAATTCCTGCCATTGACACAAATGATAGGGCACTATTCCTCTCATGGACACCAATGATGGGGCACTGTTCCTCTTACAGACACCAATGATGGGGCGCTGTTCCTCTTACAGATACCAATAATGGGGCACTGTTCCTCCCACAGACACCAATGATGGGGCACTGTTCCTCTCACAGACACCAATGATGGGGCACTGTTCCTCTCACAGACACCAATGATGGGGCACTGTTCCTCTCACAGACACCAATGATGGGGCACTGTTCCTCTCACAGACACCAATGATGGGGCGCTGTTCCTCTTACAGATACCAATAATGGGGCACTGTTCCTCCCACAGACACCAATGATGGGGCACTGTTCCTCTCACAGACACCAATGGTGGGGCACTGTTCCTCTCACAGACACCAATGATGGGGCACTGTTCCTCTCACAGACACCAATGATGGGGCACTGTTCCTCTTACAGACACCAATAATGGGGCACTGTTCTTCTCACAGACACCAATTATGGGGCACTGTTCTTCTCACAGACACCAATTATGGGGCACTGTTCTTCTCACAGACACCAATTATGGGGCACTGTTCCTCTCACGGACACCAATGATGGGGCACTGTTCCTCTCACAGACACCAATGATGGGGCACTGTTCCTCTCACAGACACCAATGATGGGGCACTGTTCCTCTCACAGACACCAATGATGGGGCACTGTTCCTCTCACAGACACCAATGATGGGGCACTGTTCCTCCCACAGACACCAATGATGGGGCACTGTTCCTCCCACAGACACCAATGATGGGGCCCTGTTCCTCTCACAGACACCAATGATGGTGCACTGTTCCTCTCACAGACACCAATGATGGGGCACTGTTCCTCTCACAGACACCAATGATGGGGCACTGTTCCTCTTACAGACACCAATAATGGGGCACTGTTCTTCTCACAGACACCAATAATGGGGCACTGTTCCTCTTACAGACACCAATGATGGGGCACTGTTCTTCTCACAGACACCAATGATGGGGCACTGTTCTTCTCACAGACACCAATGATGGGGCACTGTTCCTCTCACAGACACCAATTATGGGGCACTGTTCCTCTCACAGACACCAATTATGGGGCACTGTTCCTCTCACAGACACCAATGATGGGGCACTGTTCCTCTCACAGACACCGATGATGGGGCACTGTTCCTCTCACAGACACCAATTATGGGGCACTGTTCCTCTCACAGACACCAATGATGGGGCACTGTTCCTCTCACAGACACCAATGATGGGGCACTGTTCCTCCCACTGACACCAATGATGGGACACTGTTCCTCTCATGGACACCAATGATGGGGCACTGTTCCTCTCACAGACACCAACGATGGGGCACTGTTACTGATGCCAGGATATTTTCTACTCCCACTGGCTGCAGTCCAGCCCCTCTAAAGACTGAAGGACAGTAAACTGGCACTTTAGAACATTTGGAGACCCCTGATTTAGGGCATCCTTTAAGGACTGCAATTAGAGATGCCAGAATACGCTCTGCCCAGGCAAAAGTCATGGAAGCTAAAAGGCATGGTCTGATACCATTTTGGCAACTGATACATAAGATCACCGTGAAACAGAGAAGAAATCAACCTCTTATTGGTCTTTGATTTTTTCTTTTTTAAGGCTTAGATTATAAATGTGATCTCCCTGAAATTTGACAACTGCTAGGTTATATTTTAAAGGCCAAGCTTGTTGAATCTGGGGCTTCAGGCAAAGTACTTCCTTGGCTCAAGTTTTTCCAGTGATTGTAACACAGACCAGAGAACATCATGTCCAAGGGCAACCGATTAGATGCAAAACATCAAGAAATCTATTCTATGACCAGAATAGCAGAGGTCACAAAGTGAGGAATAACTAATTATGTCCTTACATAATGAAGGCCAATGTAAACCCAGTCCAACACCTAAAGGCTGGAAAGAACATAAGGAGACTGGATTGTACTATAGATTGTTTTGAGAGGCTCCTGTCATCCAAAGGGAAAGGTATCTAGAGGTCTCATCCTTTGGGATCATTTTCACCTTTTTCAATGCTCCCTTCTCTTGAGAGTGATTCAGTAAAGTCACCTTCTTTCTTCACACTGACTGAAATCAAATTTTTAAGATCCTTAAAATCTGTACTGACTGAAGGAAAAGCGGACGTTGTGTTGACGGTCGACAAAAATTTTATAGCCTGCACGCCAGAATTTTTTCGGCCGAAAAGTCGGAGTCGGTTGTCAGAAGCATCATACTAACAAGCCGAAAATCGGCAGATCGGTCATCGGATGAAAATTCCCGGCCGAAATTCGACGCGTGTGTACGAGGCTTTAGGCTTGGACTGCAAGAGGGTGCGGAGGTAGAGGGCTTGATGTTGTAAAGAATAGAATATTAAAATTGAAAGACTGCCACCACCCGTTTCACACAGAGTCCATTAACCTTCATAAGTAAAAAGTCTACTTAGTTCTTTTCACCTTATAAATGGCTTTTTACAGGAATTGAGAAGCTTGCATCCACAATTCCCACACTTTTAAAGTGAGAGAAAGACACAGCCAACACGCCACATATAAACCATACACGTAGGCCAGACAGACAAGGAAAAGGAAGTAAAACCACAAAGAAGACATCCCAGAGTCAGAGCCAATGATGTCTCATTTAGGAAGCCCCTGAATCACAAACACCCATCACCAAGACAAGGTCTGACCCTAGACCACCAGACAGAAACCCAATCAAACTTTAGCAGAGCATTAAGATAATATGTACCTAAAGGACAGTGTCTTGTCATCCTCAGTCTTGCCTCTAGCAGTGTTCATAATGAGGGAGTATGAACGAGGAAAAAAAGCCAATCATTCTGCTGCCGCTGTCAGAACAAGCATGCCTTGGTGTGCCACCTAGATCGTTCCCATGGCACCTGCACACCAGCTCTGACCAATGGAGTCCCTACCCTTTTCATTTTCACTCAGAACTGCGGATTCTATTATGTCTGCACCATATCCGTTTAATCTATTATGGCGCTTTTCCACTGCATGGAACCGAACGGTTCGGCACACTTTTGTGCTTTTCCACTGCTGGTACCGCATGGTATAGTGTCGGAACGGTTCGGTACGGCGACGCTTTTCCACTGCATGGAACCGAACGGTACGGTACGGCTCTGAAAAAACAGTACCTACTCGATTGTGGTTCCAACAGGTACCATGACTGGTACCATATCCCACAATCCTTTGCATGCAGTCACTTCTAGCCACTGATTGGTCAGAGAATCCCACCCACCCTGTTGTTATCCCACCTACTTAACTTTAGTACTACTTTAGTGGAAAAGCAAACCTATACCGTACCGTACCGAACCGTTCTAACACCGTACCATGCGGTACCAGCAGTGGAAAAGCAAACCGGGCCAAGCAGAGCCGAGTAGAGCCGAGCCGGTACTTGCAGTGGAAAAGTGCCATTAGTATTCTGTACTCCCCCCACCGCCACCATGAATGATATAATTCCAATTATAACTCAATAACATTCAGGTTATATTCTGGTGGACCCATGAAAACAATACAGAGACCTTAATCCACAGGCACATATAAGTAATAAAGTGAACGTGAACAATGTAACAACAAACTTCTCTTATTTGCTTTCTTTCGACCTGTTAAATATACCACCGAAAGAGCTTTGCTATATCTGTTCAATAAGTGCAAAAGATACCTGTTGATCCTGCCAGAAATCTTGTGAGCTAAAAACGTAATTTGCTTTCTGTCTGTGCTCCCCTTTTGTTACCAGTTAGCATTGTTCCCAGCTCTCTTTGTGGACTACAGAACACCTTACACCTATGCAATGTAGATGAAGGAGAAGAGAGATGTCCTTGTAGTCTCGTCATACATTGACAACCCTGCTCCATAGATACAGAACACATTACACCTATTGGATGAAGGAGGAGGGAGATGTCCTTGTAGTCTTGTCATACAGTGACAACAACCCTGCTCCTCCATAAATATAGTACAGGGAGTTAGTGTGGTCACTCTAGGACAGAAGGTGTTTTAAAGGAAGGATTAACAGGTGAAAATAAAGGGGAAAAAATGTCAGAAACCAGAAAACAGATGCAGCCACCACATCTAAGAACTGGTAAAACACATTGATTTAGGGGGTTGTGCACATGCCACACCCACAATGCTTTGCTTCATGGGTGCAGCAAATGGGGCCGTGCCACAATTACCTGCGAAGTATGGTGGTACAGGATTTTCATTACTCAAATGGGGGGTAAAAAGGCCTCCCAGACACCTGTCAACCACCCTCTGTGAAAGAAATGTTGAACTCTTTATATAGAGCGGAGTCTATGACGTCATCACGCAACTGGAAGTGATGTAATCGTTGGGTATACTGTGTGAGGCTGATGTTTAACCTCCTTAAGGGGACAACACCTTGTCTTTTTATATATCAATTCTTATATAATGCCTATCTTTTTATGTATGCTCCCTACTGCAGTAAATATTAAACACTTTAAGACCGGAAGGATTTGCCCCCTTAATGACCAGGCCACTTTTTTCAACTTGGCACTGCCTGAATTTAACTGACAATTGCGAGATCGTACTACGCTGTATCCAAACTAAATTTACGTCCTTTTTTTCCCACAAATGGAGCTTTCTTTTGGTGGTATTTGACCACCTGTGTGATTTTTATTTTTTTGCGCTATACACAAAAAAAAGAGCGACAATTCTGAAAAAAATCAATATTTTTAACATTCTGCTATATAACATTTTCCAAAAAAAATGTAAAAATCAAAATTTTTTAACATTTTAGGCCAATTTGTTTTCTGCTACATATTTTCGGTAAAAAAATTGCAATAAGCATATTTTGATTGGTTTGCGCAAGAGTTATTGCGTCTACTAACTATGGGAAAGATTTATGTCTTTTTTATTTTTTTATTTTTTCTAGTAATGGCGGCGATCTGCAATTTTTAGCGGGACTGCGACATTGCGGCGGAAAGATTGGACCCCCGACTGACATTTTTTGACATTTTTGGGGGGACCAGTGACATTACTACAGTAATCAGTGCTAAAAATATGCACGGTTACTGTAATAATGAAACTGGCAGGGAAGGGGTTAACATTGTGGGTGATCAAGGGGTTAAATGTGAGCCTAGGGGAGTGATTCTAACTGTGGGGGGGCATGGCTTGTGGAAAGACCATAGAGGCCTGTAATCCTAATATAGAAGGATCACATGTACTCTATGATCATTCCAGGGAGAAGAACGGTTGGCTGTGTTTATAACAGCTGACCGCTCTTCTCTCTCAGCGGGGAGCGATCGCGGGTGTCAGGCGGCAATCAGAGCCGCCTGCCCGCTGCATTGGCTTCCCCACTGACGAGCGGGGGCAGGAGCACGCTGCCGGCAGCGCACACGCTCGCCCCCTAGCCTCAAGCTCGTGACCGCTGTAAAGTTACGGCGATTTGCGCAGGAGCGGCTGCCGGTCGTAAAGAGGTTAATAAAGCAGAAATAAACTCTCCTACTATTTTCAGCCAGGAAAGCTGTCATCTTGGCCTCTGTTTAATCTTCAGCTGCCATGGTGCTGCCCATGTGATCAGTTATGATACCAGCCATAGGATGGTTTGACAGTTTGGTTGAGTGCACAACCAATGTGACAGTTCTATTCCGGGCATATGCCGGGAATGTAACTGCTTTTTGAAACTGTTAAAATGAATGTGTTTATTTTCGCTTTAAACTGGAATCACTGATCAATACAAGGATAGGAGTTGTTTACCTATAGACACCTCTAAAAATATGATCCACCGTACATCGCTTTTCAGAGGGGCAGCAAGGGCTGCCAGCAGTGTAAGGGAGAGATAATCGAGTCGAATATCTGCATTTCCCACCCAGCTCAATGAGGAACATGTGAACGCTGATAAACAAATCATTTGTCCTTTGCTGTATTTCCTTTTCCCTTCCAGAACAAACTGGACAGGTGGCATTTAAACACTGAACAGAAAGTTTAAGTCAGTCAAGCTGATAATGACGACGACGTTTCTGCAAATAACAAAGATCTCCTGAAAAGCGCACTTGACTTTTGTCCGCCAGCTCCCCTCCTGCTGAACGCACACAGCGGACTGGCAGAAAGTCTTTTTGTTTGACAAGTTTAAGCTGAGAGGTTTATCTGCAGTGACTGTCAATCAGGCTCTGCATGGGGCCGTACACAATGCACGCAGCCACGGGGAGGTCAGAGAATGATGTGCTTCCACACCAAAGCCGCCAATTTATACAGACGTTTTTTTCTTAAAATTGATTGCGACAGCAAATCAAAGAGGAAACAAATGGAATTTACATGTAATAAATATTTAAAGCTGAACTCCAGTTTCTTGTACTGGAATTACTTACTCTAATTTCACTGCACACTCTGAGCTTCTCACAATGTGCTTTAGAAGCTGCAGCAAGACCAGGGGAGCCGGCCTAATTTCTTGGCTGGAGGGCCTCCAGCATGATCTAGCACAGGGTTTCTCAGAAAGGGTTCCATGGAACTCTAGGGTTCCTCCAGAGGTTCCTTGATTGGGCAATGGGCAATCTCTGCCTCTCAGACAGTGGCGGGTGGTGCTCAATGGTCCGGGGATACCATAAACCCCCCCTCCCCCCCGGACCACAGCTAGACAGAAAAGAGGGGAGACAGGAGATAGGACAGGACCCCCTCACCCTGCCTGGATGCAGCAGCAGGTGGATTCATCTTCTTCCCCGTCTTCTGCGTCTCCTCCCTCCTCCTCAATGCACAATGGCATGGCTTCTCCTTTCGGGCCAATCGGGAAACGGGTCTCAAAACCCGCTTCCTGATTGGCCAGAAGGAGGATCCGTGTGACAATAGCGAATTTTCATTCGCTATTGTCACACAACTGGGTGGGCTCGGGGCGCAGTGCTCTACACCCCGAGCCCACCCTTTTTTTTAGCCTGTGAGAGCCTCTGGCTCTAGTGACATGGTTAAAAAAAAAAAGCTCCATTGAGCTCCATGCGCCCGGCGCCCCGCATGTATTCTGGGGGGCGGACGCATGGATGGGGGGGGGGGGATGGCGCCCCTGCGCCCATATACACCAGCCGCCACTGCTCTCAGATAAGTTCCTATTAACACAGGGGTGTCGAAACTTTTTTCAAAGAGGGCCAGATTTGATGACGTGAACATGCGTGAGGGCCGACCATTTTGCCAGACATTCTTTGGACCATTAAAATTAAATGCAAGTTAACTATTTTATGCAAAGTTTATTGCAAACGGCATACTTTTCCATTTCGTCACATGGATGACAAATCTAAACAGGTGTTATGCCAGTTATCATGGAGAAGGCGCTGGTCCTGTTATACTAGCGCCAAATTTATTTGTGTTTTTTAGTGCTCCCTTATCAGGTTAAGTCTGAGGCCGTATTGAGCAAGGGAAGCTGGTGGGGACAGACGGTGGGTGTTAACAATAGTGTATTCACAAGTAACATGGGCGTTGAAAGATCCATAGATCCCAGTGGTCCTGAGCAGCGCTCTGGGTTTTACAGGGGCCACAACAATAGATTTTTCCAAATTACCTGTGGGGCCGTATTAAAGCGGCCTAGCGGCCGCAATTGGCCCGCGGGCCAGACTTTGGACATGCCTGTATTAACACCATTGATCTTACTCCCCACTCTTAGGCCCCTTTCACACGGGCGATCCGATCTGCCTGCCAGTTTTTCAGGCAGACCTGATCGGATGCTCCATGCAGCCCTATGGGGCCAGCCGTTGTCAGCGGAGACATGTCCCCTGACACCCGCTGCTCTCCGATCCTGTCCGTGAAATCCGGATAGATGGAAACCCTATTTTCCATCTGCCTGGAGGATCCGATCAGATGAAAACAGACAGGCGGTCCATTTCCATGCAATTCCCCATAGAGGACAGCGGGAATCTGACAGCTTTGTCTCTGCACACAGAGCAGAGACAGAGCTGTCATCTGCCTGCTCAGCGGGGATCGGCAAATTGACCCCCCACTGAGCAGAACGAACTCCATCGGGCGCACTACCAGCGTGAAAGAGGCCTAACCGTTAAAAGACAGATTCCAAGCTGCAGAAGTTTCAGTTTATCATCATACATCCCAAGTGACTAATCTGACCATTGATGTCACCCAGGACTCCCAGTAGTAAATTTAAACTATTGTAATTGAGAATATGTGATTTAGCGGCAGGAATGCATTGTACACAGATCGGCGATGGGTCATAGTAATAGACGTGGAATACCTCACTGAACACTGCAAATTACTTGGATTTGCTTTTAGGGACATTAATAAGATTTCAAAGATTAACAAAATTAGGAACTTTTAATTCCTTATGTGTGTATTATTTTTTTACTTAAAGTATTACTAAACACACAACAGTAAAATCAGTCTGTATATGCAGTAAAGCATGCTTGTCATACTCACTGTGAAACTTAAGGGGTTACTCCTCTGCATTGTGTAAAAAGGCTGTTTGATTCTGTCTTCTTTGAGCCACTCCTTCCACAGTCCCCAATCCATCTCCTGATAGAACGGAGCCTTGGGGGCACTCTGCACATGCTCAGTTTGGTGTGTATTGCTAGGGGTTGTTTTTTTTTTTTTCTTGGGAGGGTGCATGTGATCAGCACAGGGCCAATCAGCACTGTCCAGACCAAGGTTCAGGGGTCCTGCAGCCTCATAGGACAGTCAGAGTATAATGAAAACTCCTCCTACAAGCTTTAACCAGACACTGATAGAAGTCACAAAATCGGCTATACCAAGGGTGTCCAAACTATGGCCCTCCAGCTGTTCATGAACTACAATTCCCATCATGCCTAGTTATGTCTGGGAATGTCAGAGTTTTACAATGCCTCATGGGACGTGTGGTTCTGCAACAGTTGGAGGGCCATAGTTTGGACAACCCTGGGCTATACCTTTTGAAAAAGACAGGTTTGCTGAAACGCGTCAAGGTCACGCCACGAACAGCCTACCCAAGTACTTTTGATGCACTATTCTTGGGATGTCTGTAAGTGTAATTGCTTTATTTTATCAATACATTTGTAGCAGCATTACACTATTTATTTGCTTCTATTGTTTATTTTCATCATTTTCAAATGAGAGCCATTGCGGTGCATATACCGGTTACTATATTACACTGAAGCATCTGATGACATCATCATTTGGATTCGATCAACCTTCGTTTACCACCTAAGCCGTGTAGATCCAGGTACTATATGGTACTCTGGGTCCTCCATTTCTCGTGAGCGCTTATAACATCCCCTGTCAGTGTTGGGATTCCATGTGCACCATAATCACCTATTACATTTGTGGACACCTTTCCCTGCACTTTATAGACACTTGGGATTTATGTTATATACAGTGGGTACGGAAAGTATTCAGACCCCCTTAAATTTTTCACTCCTTGTTATATTGCAGCCATTTGCTAAAATCATTTAAGTTCATTCTTCTTCCTCATGAATGTACACATAGCACCCCATACTGACAGAAAAACACAGAATTGTTGACATTGTTGCAGATTTATTAAAAAAGAAAAACTGAAATATCACATGGTCCTAAGTATTCAGACCCTTTGCTCAGTATTTAGTAGAAGCCCCCTTTTGATCTAATACAGCCAGGAGTCTTTTTGGGAAAGATGCAACAAGTCTTTCACACCTGGATTTGGGGATCCTCTGCCATTCCTCCTTGCAGATCCTCTCCAGTTCTGTCAGGTTGGATGGTAAACGTTGGTGGACAGCCATTTTTAGGTCTCTCCAGAGATGCTCAATTGGGTTTAAGTCAGGGCTCTGGCTGGGCCATTCAAGAACAGTCACGGAGTTGTTGTGAAGCCACTCCTTCGTTATTTTAGCTGTGTGCTTAGGGTCATTGTCTTGTTGGAAGGTAAACCTTCGGCCCAGTCTGAGGTCCAGAGCACTCTGGAGAAGGTTTTTGTCCAGGATATCCCTGTACTTGGCCGCATTCATCTTTCCCTCGATTGCAACCAGTCGTCCTGTCCCTGCAGCTGAAAAACACCCCACAGCATGATGCTGCCACCACCATGCTTCACTGTCGGGACTGTATTGGACAGGTGATGAGCAGTGCCTGGTTTTCTCCACACATACCGCTTAGAATTAAGGCCAAAAAGTTATATTTTGGTCTCATCAGACCAGAGAATCTTATTTCTCACCATCTTGGAGTCCTTCAGGTGTTTTTTTTAGCAAACTCCATGTGGGCTTTCATGTGTCTTACACTGAGGAGAGGCTTCCGTCGGGCCACTCTGCCATAAAGCCCCGACTGGTGGAGGGCTGCAGTGATGGTTGACTTTCTACAACTTTCTCCCATCTCCTGACTGCATCTCTGGAGCTCAGCCACAGTGATCTTTGGGTTCTTCTTTACCTCTCTCACCAAGGCTCTTCTCCCCGATAGCTCAGTTTGGCCGGACGGCCAGCTCTAGGAAGGGTTCTGGTCGTCCCAAACGTCTTCCATTTGAGGATTATGGAGGCCACTGTGCTCTTAGGAACCTTAAGTGCAGCAGAAATCTTTTTGTAACCTTGGCCAGATCTGTGCCTTGCCACAATTCTGTCTCTGAGCTCTTCAGGCAGTTCCTTTGACCTCATGATTCTCATTTGCTCTGACATGCATTGTGATCTGGAAGGTCTTATATAGACAGGTGTGTGGCTTTCCTAATCAAGTCCAATCAGTATAATCAAACACAGCTGGACTCAAATGAAGGTGCAGAACCATCTCAAGGATGATCAGAAGAAATGGAAAGCACCTGAGTTAAATATATGAGTGTCACAGCAAAGGGTCTGAATACTTAGGACCATGTGATATTTCAGTTTTTCTTTTTTAATAAATCTGCAACAATGTCAACAATTCTGTGTTTTTCTGTCAGTATGGGGTGCTATGTGTACATTCATGAGGAAGAAGAATGAACTTAAATGATTTTAGCAAATGGCTGCAATATAACAAAGAGTGAAAAATGTAAGGGGGTCTGAATACTTTCCGTACCCACTGTATATATCGCCATGGACTTTAATTGGACACATGTTATTGCTTATGTTTGTTTATATGCAATAGTTTATTAGCGCTGCACGTTTTACTATTTTTGTTTCACTGGATCAACATTTTGTCAGTTGTTTTGTGCTAGCAGCTCACTTCACGGTTAGCGCAATTCTTTTGCTTTGTTTGATAGAAGTCACAAGACTGCTATATACTGCAGATGAGAAAAGGTATTTAGCAGTTTATATTTAGTAAAATAAATTACATTTCTATGTTCTGTGTACTGTGGGAGACCAGATATTGTGAATGCAGGGTCCTGGGTTTAGTAACACTTTAACTTTGATGGCTATTGTACTTCTGTACTAGTTCCCCTGGGAGGGGGCGGATATCTGGTCATTCCCCTTACTGTAAAGCGGACTTCCAGGTTTTACCATAAATCCCCCCCTATTACAACCACATTCTTTTTGGGGTAAAGAGAGGCGGGGTAGAGATCCTTACCCCTCAACAATGGGAAAAGGGTGCTTTGCAAGGAGAGGGATATTTTACCGTTCCCTCACATCCCTTGCAAGGTACCACCCCAAATGTTGAATGACTTATGGCTTGGTGTGGTGCAGAAAAGGGGTGCTGAATGCTTACTGCACTCCCTTTCCTGGCCATCCAGGAGAAAAAAGGGAAATAATGTGGGCTTCTTAAAGTGGAGTTCCGGCCACAAAATCGACAATCGATTTTGTGGCCATCCACTTTCTTTTCCCCACCTGAAAAGGAAATGGATAGTTAGGATTTTATTTTTTTTTTACTTACCTTGTTATTGTAGAAAAAAATACTCACCTTTCTTCCACTTCCTCCCTCGGCGGCCGCGGCCCGCGCCGTCACTTCTGGTTTGCAATGATTCCTGGGAGCTGAACGTCATCGCTCCCAGGAATCAATGCGACGGCAACGGCCCCGCTCGTCACTTTCGGTGCGACGCCACATTCCCTGCTAAACAGCTTCTGGGCATGCCCAGAAGCTGTGGAGGAATGCGGCGCTGCACCGGGAGTGACGAGAGGGGCCGGTGCAGGCGCATTCTGGGAAAAGAAGACACGGAAGAAGACGCAGAAGAGGATCGCACTGGCTTCAGCTGCCCACAACAGAGATGGCACGCTGGAGAAGAAATTTTAAAAGTGAGTATTTCTTCTTGCAGGTAAGTGCGAACCGGGACAGATCAGAGGCTAGCCATTGTGGAATGTACTAGCCCCGACTGTCCCGGGGGTATGTTGATTGAAATTTTTTTTTTGTGGCCGGAACTCCGCTTTAATATAACAACCAGATCCTTATCCAAGCATGCAGCCTGAGTAGCCAGTAAAGTGGCGCAGCCTTTATTCTCCCCCTTTCCTGTACCATACCCGGCTACGTGCCTTTCAACTTTGAAAGAGTACCTTGCAAGACTCTCTTTGCTTTCAAAGCAGTGTTGGGGGCAAGGGCTTCTTCCCCACCTCAGGTACTCCAAACCAGGGGAAGAGCTAAAGGGGGACTTATGGTGGATATCCGCCCCCTTTGCATTGTTCAGGACAAATTTAGCATTTTTTCCTAACACGAAGAACAACTCTATTCATGGCCCAGATACAGAATTACAGACATTCTAGCAGGTTATACTGCTAGCAGCAGCACTCAGGGAACGTTCAGCCGTCACTCAGCATGCACTCTAGAAGTGCGGAGTGAGCACAAACAGCTAACGCATGTTTATACGACACAACCCAACCGGCCACGTGCATGACATTCTTTCCTGATGAGTCGTCCTGTGATTGTGCTGGAAACCTAGAAAGAAACAGCATTCTCCACACGCAAACCCACATTTCCTTGAAACCTCCTTCTTCCCAAGTGAGACAAAATACCGGAATTATAAGAACTTAAATTATGAATTTATATAGATAGAGATCTGGACAGAGGCACACATATTATTGCAGATGGGGTTTGGAAGGGTTAGGAGGCAACTCATATAGTGATCCAGTTTATTTCAGCTACAGCTTGGTTGTCTTTGGCTGCAATACTTTCCGAGTTACTGACCTGGAACAAGCTTGCATATTAGAAAGTCAAGGATATAATAGAACTCCTGATCCACGTAAACATTGGAGATGCGTCGTCACCATAAGAGCCAGGCAACTAACATTTTCAAAATGAGAGGTCAGTAGTGGGGCCTCCATATTCTCTCTATACTGGCTTACTTTAAGGGCCTGATCCCACCAGCAGCTGGACGAGAATATAGCTGCTGGTGTGAGTAGCCAATCCCAGCACATATCATGTTTTACTTGCCAATTTATTAAGCTCTATTGGCCGCATTACAGTGCGAGGTTATGGATTGCGTCACATTGTGGTACGCTGAAAAAACGACTGTATGCCAAACTGTTTTTCAGCGCACACAACTGAAACGGGGTGGTATGAACTGGTCTCATAGAAGACAAGGAATTTTGCCACCTCTTGCATTGGGACTACACTGGGTAGACTTGCCGTGGTGTGAAGAGGCCCTAAAACCCAACTCTAGGTTATAAGATACAGTGCCTTGCGAAAGTATTCGGCCCCCTTGAACTTTGACCTTTTGCCACATTTCAGGCTTCAAACATAAAGATATAAAACTGTAATTTTTTGTGAAGAATCAACGACAAGTGGGACACAATCATGAAGTGAAACGAAATTTATTGGCTATTTCAAACTTTTTTAACAAATAAAAAACTGAAAAATTGGGCGTGCAAAATTATTCAGCCCCCTTAAGTTAATACTTTGTAGCGCCACCTTTTGCTGTGATTACAGCTGTAAGTCGCTTGGGGTATGTCTCTATCAGTTTTGCCCATCGAGAGACTGAAATTTTTGCCCATTCCTCCTTGCAAAACAGCTCAAGCTCAGTGAGGTTGGATGGAGAGCGTTTGTGAACAGTAGTTTTCAGTTCTTTCCACAGATTCTCGATTGGATTCAGGTCTGGACTTTGACTTGACCATTCTAACACCTGGATATGTTTATTTGTGAACCATTCCATTGTAGATTTTGCTTTATGTTTTGGATCATTGTCTTGTTGGAAGACAAATCTCCGTCCCAGTCTCAGGTCTTTTGCAGACTCCATCAGGTTTTCTTCCAGAATGGTCCTGTATTTGGCTCCATCCATCTTCCCATCAATTTTACCTATCTTCCCTGTCCCTGCTGAAGAAAAGCAGGCCCAAACCATGATGCTGCCACCACCATGTTTGACAGTGGGGACGGTGTGTTCAGGGTGATGAGCTGTGTTACTTTTACGGCAAATATAACATTTTGCATTGTTGCCAAAAAGTTCAATTTTGGTTTCATCTGACCAGAGCACCTTCTTCTACATGTTTGGTGTGTCTCCCAGGTGGCTTGTGGCAAACTTTAAACGACACTTTTTATGGATATCTTTAAGAAATGGCTTTCTTCTTGCCACTCTTCCATAAAGGCCAGATTTGTGCAGTATACGACTGATTGTTGTCCTATGGACAGAGAGTCTCCCACCTCAGCTGTAGATCTCTGCAGTTCATGGGCCTCTTGGCTGCATCTCTGATCAGTCTTCTCCTTGTATGAGCTGAAAGTTTAGAGGGACGGCCAGGTCTTCGTAGATTTGATGTGGTCTGATACTCCTTCCATTTCAATATTATCGCTTGCACAGTGCTCCTTAAAGCTTGGGAAATCTTTTTGTATCCAAATCCGGCTTTAAACTTCTTCACAACAGTATCTCGGACCTGCCTGGTCTGTTCCTTGTTCTTCATGATGCTCTCATGATGCGCTTTAAACGGACCTCTGAGACTATCACAGTGCAGGTGCATTTATACAGAGACTTTATTACACACAGGTGGATTCTATTTATCATCATTAGTCATTTAGGTCAACATTGGATCATTCAGAGATCCTCACTGAACTTCTGGAGAGAGTTTGCTGCACTGAAAGTAAAGGGGCTGAATAATTTTGCACGCCCAATTTTTCAGTTTTTTTATTTGTTAAAAAAGTTTGAAATATCCAATAAATTTCGTTCCGCTTCATGATTGTGTCCCACTTGTTGATTCTTCACAAAAAAATACAGTTTTATATCTTTATGTTTGAAGCCTGAAATGTGGCAAAAGGTCGAAAAGTTCAAGGGGGCCAAAAACTTTCGCAAGGCACTGTATCTCAATTCCTTCGCAACTGAAGGAAAATAAAAACTGCTTTCCCTGAAATATTCACCTTCTTTTTGGGAAGGACCATCCTGCTCTTCTTCCAGGCTGCATGGCAGCCATTGTTATTCAATCCACCCCGAGTATGCTTACATTATTACAGACACTCACCAATACATTACCCAACACCCAGGGAAGCCACAACTTGAAGTCTGGGCTTCAGGAGAATTCTCCAGAGAACAACGCCCACACATAAGTGCATTCTTTGCATCAAAAGAGAAGTACCCACTACTAAAAAAAAGTAAGAGGACCGCGTTTTGTTACATAACCATCTGGAGTTCTCCAGAAATTAAAGTCTGGTGGAGATGAAGCTTTTGCAGTTGGGATCAGGATTTAATGAAAAGACCTTATGCAAAAAGCAATACGAAGTAGTCTCTAATTACATGTCTTCAAAAACCTTTCTTCCTTAAAGTAAAAATGGTACCCACATGTTAATTTCTTCCAGTCTCCTCTAAATTACTGGCTGCCAAAATCATCAACCATCTGTCAACAAAGTTGGCATACAAGAAGGCTGTCTTTGTACAAGTATATTCAGAGCTCCCATAAGTATTTGCACTTGTTCTCTTGTTCTTCTACCACCACCTCTAGAGCACATTTGTCAAACATAGGGCCCACGGGCCGAACCTTGCCATTTCATATGGCCCCTCGCACCTCTCCTGCAGCACTCCCCTTGTCTCTGTCCCCACCTGGTCCCGGCAGTTGGCAGCAGAGAGGAGCACAGAACTCCTTTGCCACATCCTGTGCTTCTTCGTGCAGCCACAGACAGTGGTGTATTTAGGTTTTGTGCTGCCCTAGGCCTGACTAAGTTTGTGCACCCCCCTAATTTAAATATGACCCACCCCTCATCTGTACCACAACCCACCCACCACAGACCACAACCACAGTCTATCTGTGCCCATCAGCATAGCCTTATCATTTCCCATAAGTTCAGCCTCATCAGTGCCGCCTTATTACTGCCCATCAGTGCAGCCTCATCAGTGCAGCATATCAGTGTGGCCTCATCAGTGGCCACCAGTGTAGCCTATCATACCGGCAGGTAGCAGTGTGACTGCTTTATGGGGGATGCCAGACCGATTTGCCTCCTGGACCCTGCCCTCTGGCCCAATTCGCCTCAGAATACTGGCAATAAACAAAAAGTGTAGCGCAAGCAGGCAGGGACCCTTTTCATGTGGGAGTCGGGAGGAGGCTGTTTTTTTTTTTATTGCGGTGTGCAGCTTTTTTGCTGCCCCCCTGCAAAGTGCCGCCCTAGGCCTGGGCCTTGTCGGCCTAGACCAAGATACAGCACTGGCCACAGAGAGGCATCTCTCTGGCCCCCTACCCATCTCAGCAGTTGGCAGCAGAGAGGAGCACAGAACTCCTTTGCCACATCCTGTGCTTCTTCGTGCAGCCGCAGAGAGGCATCTCTCTGCCCCCCTACCCATCTCAGCAGTTGGCAGCAGAGAGGACAGAGTTCCTCCTACAGATCATGTGCCTTTCTGTGCAGTCCCATTGAACAGACTACAGCAGCTGACTCCAGGTCTCCTCTGGTCCTCCAGACCCTTCATTTCCTGCTTCCCAATTCCTTCCCAGTAGCAGCACAATGTAAGGGGGGTGCACTGTGAAGTAAGGGAGGGTGGGGGACTCTTGGCTTCTGGTGGTGGTGGTGGTGGTCTTGACATCTGATGTAAGAGGGGGTAGGTTGTTCTGGACATTTAGCCCTACATAATCAACCGGCCTTTTGAGAGCAACCATGATGCAAATGTGGCCCGGGATGAAATGGAGAGAGTGAACGAGACACAAGAATCAACTCATATGTCCATTTGCGGGCTTACAGTCAAAAAAAAGCAAGTTAGGGATATGATAAATGTAGTTTTGTTGGGGAAACTCCGACACAAAAGGAGGGGACATGTATTAAGCCCATCTGCACTGTTCCATACAAACCTTGGCAAAGAACAAGTCTGTTTTTACTGGCAGTACAGGAATAAAACAGTGCTGCGGTTCTATGAACTGGACAACAATGAATCATAAATGTAATAGACACCACCTGATGAGGCAAAAGCACATTTGTCCTTTAATGTAAACCTGTCAGGTTTTACAAAGTGTTTAAATAATAATGGAAAAGCCTGTGTTTACCAAACCAAATCCTATGTGCCTGGGGAGGACCTTGGATCCCAGGCCCAGTTATATACAGAGTCTCGACTTTGTGCAGTCACCCGCTCAAATGTATAACAGTTTAATGGCAGAGTTTCCACGCCAATGAGGTTCATGCTTTGGGCTGATAAATGATAAGCAGAATCGTTGGATTGTTAGTTTTTACATCTTTTAGGACCAGGCGGAGAAGGAATGACTCCAGAGATATTTCATAGAGTCTGGCAGCCATGGATTTGTTATGTTTTCCAAGTCATTCCCTACTGGAATTTTAAATCATGACATACAATATCTCAAAAATGTCAGCACACCCCTCACATTTTTGTAAATATTTTATTATATCTTTTCATGTGACAACACTAAAGAAATTACACTTTGCTACAATGTAAAGTAGTGAGTGTACAGCTTGTATAACAGTGTAAATTTGCTGTCCCCTCAAAATAACTCAACACACAGCCATTAATATCTAAACCGCTGGCAACAAAAATGAGTACACCCCTAAATGGAAATGTCCAAATTGGGCCCAAAGTGTCAATATTTTGTGTGGCCACCATTATTTTCCAGCACTGCCTTAACCCTCTTGGGCATGGAGTTCACCAGAGCTTCACAGGTTGCCAATGGAGTCCTCTTCCACTCCTCCATGATGACATCACAGAGCTGGTGGATGTTAGAGACCTTGCGCTTCACCATCAATTTGAGGATGCCCCACAGATGCTCAATAGGGTTTAGGTCGAGACATGCTTGGCCAGTCCATCACCTTTACCCTCAGTTTCTTTAACAAGACAGTGGTTGTCTTGGAGATGTCTTTAGGGCCGTTGTCATGTTGGAATACTGCCCTGAGGCCCAGTCTCCAAAGGAAGGGGATCATGCTCTGCTTCAGTATGTCACAGTACATGTTGGCATTCATGGTTCCCTCAATAAACTGTAGCTCCCCAGTGCCGGCAGCACTCATGCAGCCCTAGACCATGACACTCCCACCACCATGCTTGACTGTAGGCAAGACACATTTGTCTTTGTACTCCTCACCTGGTTGCTGCCACACACGCTTGACATCATCTGAACCAAATAGGTTTATCTTGGTCTCATCACATCACAGGACATGGTTCCAGTAATCCATGTCCTTAGTCTGCTTGTCTTAAGCAAACTGTTTGCGGGCTTTCTTGTGCATCATCTTTAGAAGAGCCTTCCTTCTGGGACGACAGCCATGCAGACCAATTTGATGCAGTGTGCGGCGTATGGTCTGAGCACTGACAGGCTGACCTCCCACCCCCTCAACCTCTGCAGCAATGCTGGCAGCACTCATACCTCTATTTCCCAAAGACAACATCTGGATATGATTCTGAGCACGTGCACTCAACTTCTTTGGACGACCATGACGAGGCCTGTTCTGAGTGGAACCTGTTCTGGTAAACCACTGTATGGTCTTGGTCACCATGTTGCCGCTCAGTTTCAGGGTCTTGCAAATCTTCTTATAGCCTAGGTCATCTTTATGTAGAGCAACAATTCTTTTTTTCAGATGCTCAGAGAGTTCTTTGCCATGAGGTTCCATGTTGAACTTCCAGTGACCAGTATGAGTGAGAGCGATAACACCAAATTTAACACACCTCCTCCCCAATTACACCTGAGACCTTGTAACACTAACGAGTCACATGACACCAGGGAGGGAAAATGGGTAATTGGGCCCAATCTGGACATTTTCACTTAGGGGTTTACTAACTTCTGTTGCCAGCGGTTTAGACATTAATGACTGTGTGTTGAGATATTTTGAGGGGACAGCAAATGTACACTGTTACCGGACGTTATACTTTCCCTTTGTCCCAGCTGCATGTGTATCTGTCTGTATTGCGTGCACCGCTGAGTGCCGCTAAATGGGAGTACCTTTTACTATATCTAATAAAGACATTGGTATTCAGACGGAGAGCACTATATATATATATATATATATATATATATATATATATATATATATGTCCCCTTTGTTTTATATATACAGTGGGTACGGAAAGTATTCAGACCCCCTTAAATTTTTCACTCTTTGTTATATTGCAGCCATTTGCTAAAATCATTTAAGTTAATTCTTCTTCCTCATGAATGTACACATAGCACCCCATACTGACAGAAAAACACAGAATTGTTGACATTGTTGCAGATTTATTAAAAAAGAAAAACTGAAATATCACATGGTCCTAAGTATTTAGACCCTTTGCTCAGTATTTAGTAGAAGCCCCCTTTTAAACTAATACAGCCAGGAGTCTTTTTGGGAAAGATGCAACAAGTCTTTCACACCTGGATTTGGGGATCCTCTGCCATTCCTCCTTGCAGATCCTCTCCAGTTCTGTCAGGTTGGATGGTAAACGTTGGTGGACAGCCATTTTTAGGTCTCTCCAGAGATGCTCAATTGGGTTTAAGTCAGGGCTCTGGCTGGGCCATTCAAGAACAGTCACGGAGTTGCTGTGAAGCCACTGCTTCGTTATTTTAGCTGTGTGCTTAGGGTCATTGTCTTGTTGGAAGGTAAACCTTCGGCCCAGTCTGAGGTCCAGAGCACTCTGGAGAAGGTTTTTGTCCAGGATATCCCTGTACTTGGCCGCATTCATCTTTCCCTCGATTGCAACCAGTCGTCCTGTCCCTGCAGCTGAAAAACACCCCCACAGCATGATGCTGCCACCACCATGCTTCACTGTTGGGACTGTATTGGACAGGTGATGAGCAGTGCCTGGTTTTCTCCACACATACCGCTTAGAATTAAGGCCAAAAAGTTCTATTTTGGTCTCATCAGACCAGAGAATCTTATTTCTCATCATCTTGGAGTCCTTCAGGTGTTTTTTAGCAAACTCCATGCGGGCTTTCATGTGTCTTACACTGAGGAGAGGCTTCCGTCGGGCCACTCTGCCATAAAGCCCCGACTGGTGGAGGGCTGCAGTGATGGTTGACTTTCTACAACTTTCTCCCATCTCCTGACTGCATCTCTGGAGCTCAGCCACAGTGATCTTTGGGTTCTTCTTTACCTCTCTCACCAAGGCTCTTCTCCCCGATAGCTCAGTTTGGCCGGACAGCCAGCTCTAGGAAGGGTTCTGGTCGTCCCAAACGTCTTCCATTTGAGGATTATGGAGGCCACTGTGCTCTTAGGAACCTTAAGTGCAGCAGAAATCTTTTTGTAACCTTGGCCAGATCTGTGCCTTGCCACAATTCTGTCTCTGAGCTCTTCAGGCAGTGCCTTTGACCTCATGATTCTCATTTGCTCTGACATGCATTGTGATCTGGAAGGTCTTATATAGACAGGTGTGTGGCTTTCCTAATCAAGTCCAATCAGTATAATCAAACACAGCTGGACTCAAATGAAGGTGTAGAACCATCTCAAGGATGATCAGAAGAAATGGAAAGCACCTGAGTTAAATATATGAGTGTCACAGCAAAGGGTCTGAATACTTAGGACCATGTGATATTTCAGTTTTTCTTTCTTAATAAATCTGCAACAATGTCAACAATTCTGTGTTTTTCTGTCAGTATGGGGTGCTATGTGTACATTCATGAGGAAGAAGAATGAACTTAAATGATTTTAGCAAATGGCTGCAATATAACAAAGAGTGAAAAATTTAAGGGGGTCTGAATACTTTCCGTACCCACTGTACACCGATTTCTGAGTTTGATATGAGTTCATCCATCCCCACCTGAGTGATCTATGTTGGGCTGTCCGAGAGAGCTAGGAGAGGATAATCCCCAGGCTGCTACAGCTGATATATGCGATCTTTGACCCTTTATGGGTCTGTGGATGAGGTGAGAGATATATGCATATCCCTAGCCGGTGGTGGGATATATGCACAGCGGTGTTTGTGAAGAAATTTTTATGATTTTCTTACCACCTTAGTTTCTTTACTACCTTGTTGGAAGTTTCTTCTTTTCACCTTTAGTTGGACACTTATGGACTTTATTTTAGACTCTTTTGATATTTATTACACCAGCAATATCACCTGTTTATATATTGATTAAGTATTTCTGGCGCAGCAATTTTATAGGTATTTGCATATTATTTGTGAGGTGTTACACAATTTGTGTTTGCAGCCGGATTATTGCACTGATATTTGTATACTTATTTGCACCAGTATTAATTTGCTGTTTCAATTGTTTATACCATCTTTGGTTTTTTCACTAGCTGGTTGCGCTGATAATTTATTGATTATTATTTAAGCTGTACACTCACTACTTTACATTGTAGCAAAGTGTCATTTCTTCAGTGTTGTCACATCAAAAGATAGATTAAAATATTTAACAAATGTGAGGGGTGTACTCACTTTTGTGAGATACTGTAACATATGATGGAATACCATGATTTTCTATATTTGGTAACATTCAAGTCATTCATGTCTAAACTGCCTGTTTTCCTTTTTTCAGTGTGATGATTCATATCTTTTCTGTCCTATAATCTATAATGACTAAAACCTTTAAAACAAAGAGAAACAAGGGAAGCACGTGTTTTGTTATTACTCACTCTGGTCTAATTTATATGCACATGGAAAATGCATAAAAAGAACTGTTAAAGGCCAACTGAACAGTTTGAATAAACTAAAGACATTTCATGTGCATCAAAACAAAAAGGTGTGCAAACTTAGTTTTCTTTGTAAAGCAGCCACAGCCTCAGTAGAAAAGCCAATCCCTTGCCAGTGTGCTGTAAAGAAGGACAGTTGCTGTCTGAATGGAAGCAATGTCTAGATCAGCCTTTTTTCAACCCGGGTGCCTTAAGGTTTAGTCAGGGGTGCCTTGGCGAAATGCCTAAAAATTACCCATAATTGTACACAAGCCAATGGGTGGATGAAGCCTGCCTTTCAGTTACACAAAGCCACAGGTTTTCATTATGTACCATTACAAATGTCAACCTACAATATTCTAGCCACTGGCATCCTAATAACCAATGATGTTGAGTGAGGGAGAGAAACTGAGGGAGAAGGGAAAATCTGGATACTAGCCTGTACCAGTGTGCAAAAGGTGTGTTTGCTTTCGAAGAATAAATTACCTCTTATGTTGGATGTCCTAAAATGTCCTACACTTTTGAATGGGGTGCCTCAAGATTTTGCATCATTTAAAGGATGTCTTGAATAAAAAAAGGTTGAGAAACACTGGTCTTTTAAAAATAACACTTATGTGTTGTTCTCCTCTTGGGGGGGGGGATTTTTAAGGCAATCAAAGACAAAGAAAAGAAAAAGCAAAACAAAAATATATATAAAAAGTGAATATTTATTCAAATCTGGTTAAAAAAGATAATGACAATGTGCCAAACATGAATGGCTCACATGACCTCATCCTAGTCCCATGGCCAAAAACGGAAGGTACCAAAGTTAGTCATGGGCAAGTAGGACCGAAGGTGCTATACAACAAAGTGTACCCTCTCCCCTTTGGTAAACTTTGTTGTATAGCACCTTCGGTCCTACTTGCCCATGACCAACTTTGGTACCTTCCGTTTTTGGCCATGGGACCAGGATGAGGTCATGTGAGCCATTCATGTTTGGCACATTGTCATTATCTTTTTTAACCAGATTTGAATAAATATTCACTTTTTATATATTTTTTTGTTTTGCTTCTTTTTCTTTTCTTTGTCTTTGATTGCCTTAAAAATCCCCCCTCTAAGATGAGAACAACACAAGTGTTATTTTTAAATGTCTTATGGGATGATGGCAATCATGGGTCACTCATCATCTGGGACCACTTCTTTGAGAAACACTGGTCTAACTGGACACGATCAGGTCCAGACTTCAGAACCCTCCCACTACCTCCCACATCAGGCACCCCAACAGAACATGCCAGTCCCAGACCACCAACACACATTGAAGGAATGACCATGACAGCAACTCGAAGGACTGCACCCCTCAAAACAAGTCACCAGCGGCAGCTCCCATAACCTACCACTTTCCCAAAAATCAGTTTAAATGTTTTCATTTTTATTTTATACGTACAGCTGGAAAGCATTCCAAGTCCAGTTGTGACCAACAAAGGGCCAAAAAATCCCAGACACACCACACAAATCATAGATTCTCTAAATGGTCAAGAGTACAGCCAGAAAGCAGACTTCAGTTCGATGTGCCCACACCATCCACCATTAGTGAGCACACAAAGCCTCTTATCAGAAAATATTGACCCTCTATAAATTGAGTGGTCAACAAAGGACCAAAAAATCTCAGACACATCACTCATCTGTGAAAGTCAAGCAAGGTCCTTCAAGTCCATTCCCAGGCAGAGGTGTACAGGGGGTTCCTAAGTTACATACATCCGACCTATATACGACTCATACTTAGAACGGAGGGAGACAACAGGAAGTGAGAGGAAATCTACCCCAGGAAGGGAAATTCACTCCTGTAAGAGTTATCATGGGGGAAAAAAGAGCGGTATGCATTTGTGAATATTTGGACACCCCTGTTCTCCCTTGGATGGACAGACGAGTTAAGTCTCTATACTTTCTACGTTAAATCTATGCGGTCGCTCTTATCTATATGGTCCTGGTGCCTGCCCTGGAGGTGATACGCCTGGTGCAGTTGTATAAGGGGTCAGTGCCTATATGCTCATATGCCCTTTGTCTTAATGATATACATATTTAATATGATATGTGTTTGATCAATGTATGTTATCTTCTTGTAGAAAAATGTCTAGAAGGCCTCTCTTGCCCTAAGGAAGCCCTTGGCGAAACGCGTCGGCTCTCTGAGGACCTACAGACTCAGTTAGCAGGTACATTGCCTTTGTTATTTTGGTATTTTGTATCTAGAACCTCTAGGCGGCTCAAGCGGAAGTGGGAGCAGGTACCTGTTAAAACTAGACACCCCCCCCAAAAAAATGACATGCCAAATGTGGCATGTCAGGGGGTCAGGACCAATTAAAGAGGAAATTCCACTTTTGAGTGGAACTCAAGTTAAAAATGCTTCCTAAACGCCCATTGGGCAGTTTTGAAGCATTTGATGAGCGTTAAGGCGCAGTAAAACTGCTCAAAAAATGCCTATTCCATTACAGTAAATTAACTAATCTTAATACTCTGCAACCGCACCGCAACTACCTGCCAAAGCTACTAAAACACTACTGCAAGCCAACACAAAAATGCTATTATCAGCATTTTTCATCCAGCGTTTTTTTTCTAGATTTTTTTTACTTATAAATTTACTTACGTTTTTTTAAACTTATAAAACCTGCCAGTGTGCATGGAGCCTAAACATTCAGCATTAGGTTAGGAGCTATGATCTTTCTTGGGTGCTTTTTGAAAGCTGGGACACCTAATGTTATGGTCTCTGACTTGATCTCCCAATCTGCATTCAGGAAATAAGGCTGGCCATGCATTATACAATTCTTTTATACAATTTTCCTTTAGATTTACCAAAACCATATACTATGAGGTGAAACCTCATATCAATCAGGCAGGCCCTTCCACTACATAGTTGAAGGTAACTCTAATGGAAATTGAATAAGAAAATTGCAAAGTGTACAATCATGTTAAGGGAAACACAGATTCTTGGGGAAAACTTGCATGTTAACACGTGCTAATAAAACTGGTTTTAAAAAGAGTATTTTATAGACAAAACATGTGGTGTTTTTTATTTGACATTAGAAACTGTAAAGCCATAACATTAAAAAAAGATAAGGAAAAAAAAACAACAAAAACATAAAACTAGACATGATCAGTGTTGTGGTTCATACATTAAACTTTCTTGAGATTTAAAATTACTGGGCTTATATTTTAGATATCCAAGAAAACTCCAATTACACCCATGCTTGGACCTCTAACCTAACCAATAGCAGTTTACACGATTTGTTGACATTCAGATTCAAAATAAAGTATATAGCACTAAGGCTACGTTCACATCTTGGCGTTGCTAATTACAGGCGTTTTTTAGGCGTTTTTTCAGGCGTTTTTATGGGCGTTTTTACAGGCGTTTTTTGTGCAGGCGTTTTTTGTGCAGGCGTTTTTAGATTGAATAGAAACCAATGGAAAACGCCTGTAATCTGCCCAAAAAGAAGCTCATGTACTTTTTTGAGCGTTGGGCGTTTTGCTAACAGCGACAAAACGCTCAGATGTGAACAGGGGCCATTGAAATGAATAGGATTTGTCTTGTTGGGCGTTTTGAGAGCTGATCCTAGAGCAGAAAAACGCCCCAAAACGCCTACATGTGAACGGAGCCTAAAGTGCTGTGCTCAAAATACATATAAATAGTGCTTATATAACCACTTCCATACTCCGCAAAAATTCCGGCATTCCTCTCCTACATGTAAAAATCATAATTGTTTTGCTAAAAAATTACTCAGAATCCACAAACATTATATATATATATTTTTAGCAGATACCCTAGGGCAGTGATGGCGAACCTTGGCACCCCAGATGTTTTGGAACTACATTTCTTATGATGCTCATGCACTCTGCAGTGTAGTTGAGCATCATGGGCAATGTGCGGTAGCAATTTTATTAAACGCTATTCTTTTGAAAAAAAAACAACACTTTCAAGAATTAAAAAAAAAATCAAAACAGTAAAATAAGCCCAATTTTTTTTTTGTATAGTGTAACAGATGATGTTACCCTGAGTAAATAGATACCTTACATGTCACGCTTAAAAATTGCGCACACATGAAATACCGCCAAGCTTGGGTACCTAGAAACCTCCATAGGCTAGGTTTTAAAATTATTTTACAGGTTACCAGTTTAGAGTTACAGAGGAGGTCTTGTGCTAGAATTATTGCTCTCGCTCTAACATTCACAGCGATACCTCACATGTGTGATTTGAACATCGTTTACATATGCGGACGCGGCCTACTTATGCGTTCACCTCTGGGTGCGAGTACGTGAGGATGCTTTCATTTTTTTTTTTTATTTATTTTATTTACATTTTTTATTTCTACACTTTCCCTTTCTAGGCTGGAAATCCTGAGATCTAAGGAAAAAAAAAAACAAACAAACAAAAAACGATCTCAGGCTTTCCAGCCAAACACACGGCAGTGTTTACAACTGCAGGGGCCGGACCAGATGTTATAATGTCACGCCTGGCCTCCGAGAGATGACTGGGGACCATCTGGTCCTCAGTCACCTCAATGGTAATCTTCCGCCACCGGCAGATTCCTTCTCAGCCTTGCCGATCGCACGGGTGAGCCGGTAGAAGCACCGGAGAGGTGTGGACGTCCGCCCCGCTGCCTGTAAAAACAATCAAGTGGCTGAACTGTCGCTATGATTGTTTTTACAGTGCAGGGAATCGCCGGCTGAAAAAGATGATATCTGATTGATGTCTTATCACTGAGATATCTTCACTCAAAGTCCAGGACGTCATATGATGTACTGCGGGGTATGGAAGTGGATAAATAAAAAAGCTGGACCATGGAAAATTCCCCTTAGATGGGACTTTTTAGGCACTGAACATGTACTACAGCTATATAAAAAAACATTTTATTTATGTTCCAAAATTAAAAACATTTTAAGCACAAAAAATACATGGAATGTGCAGTGGTAATTGCACCAATGTATACAATATACATAGACCAACGTCTTTTTTGCTTGACGCTGTCTGTGTTGATAGGGAAATCGAGCAAATTTCATGGTTGCAGGAAAGAAATTTGCTCTTTGTATGACCGGCCTTAGTCGTAAGATCAGGGAACATCATGCACTAGGATAAAAAAAGGTCAACTAAACTAGAGCAGGGAAACATCAGAGGCGTTTCTGGGTAATAGAGATAACCAGAGGCATCTTACGGTGCCTGCTCTTAGGAAGGACAGTTTACAGAACAGGTTCCTTTAATATTACTACAAGAGAGGATATGGCTCCCTCTGCTGAGAATGTACAAAAGCTGCACTTTAATATATTTTTAGACAGAGAACAAGAAAGTATTGATTGTCAATCCAACACAGTGTCACTAATTCTCTATTAGTAGTTGCGTGGTCGCCATAGTGCCCTATCAGCTCCATGCTATGCTGTATACAGTGCTCAATACATTTTATATAGCATGGCGTGGGCCTGCAAGAACACAGCAATGGCAGTGAATGTGTTAAGCCTGCAGACATCCTTATGTGGATGGCTGTTAAATTTTCTTGAAACAAAACAATAGTTCTGTGCGCTGCATTCTTTCCAAATGACTCCAACATTCTCCTGTTTCTTGACAACCTGAAAGGAGGTGCTGTAGATCCACATTTGTAGAGCAAACAGGCTGAAAAGACTAATGTTACATAGCAAAAAGACCTAGACCCCATGGTGTCAATGAATGGCCAGCGCTCCATAAAGCAGCATGCTGGGTGTAACTGGGGTTTATTCACACGCTGGTCTACTCCTTAACACAAGGTCCATATACTAAATCAGTAAGGTAGGCTAAAAAAAAAAAAAAAAGTTATACTATATACTTACCTTACCCCCTGTTTTTTCGCCAGCTGCACTTTAAAAGTGTGTGTGTGTGTGGGGGGGGGGGGGGGGTTGAGGGATGGCAAGCTCCTTCCATCACCAAATCTCATTAGAAGACACTCATGTATTACATTGGAGTGTCTTCTTGCAAGACTTGGGATACTTAGGCCTTTTGGTCAAGGCCAGGGCAATTTTTGTAACCAGGCTGCAAGGCTGTCCATTGTATTGCACATCGGCACCCTTACATATTTTCCTTCTGCACGTTTTGTCACTGCCCTTTTTATGTGTGTCTTTTTTTTTTCATTTACCAAGGATGGTAAGATGCGGGTTCTCTGGCCTCTATTGTTTTATAGCAGCTTGAGTCAGAGATGGATCATCTACAGGGAGAACTAGGCAGGTGCCTAGGGCCTGGTTGCCCAAGGTGCCTAGCTACAATCTTCAGTGACTGAACAAACCATGGGATAGCGTAAAATGGTTAAAGCTCTGCATTTGGTGATGTAAAGCAGAGAAGACGCTTTCAGTTTAAGCCCCTGTGATCTTGCTCCTAATTCATTATCCTGTCACCCATCGGCAGGCTCAATTCGTCTGGTTCCCTCTAAATAACATCGATGTGTCCGCTTCCCTCTAAATAACATCGCTGTGTCTCCCCATGCCTACTTAAGTCTGTTCTTCCTCTCCTCCATCAATCAAAAAGCCTCCCATGGCACCAGCCTTGTTTGAAGATGCCATTGTGGCCAGAAGACTCCATGAGTGGCCCATAGGTTCCGTTCTCTCCTGATTGGGTGTCTCTCTTCAGAAGAGCCCCTTGCCTAGTACTAGTGGACAGCTTCAGCTAGTCCCAAGAAGAGGGGTCCGCCAATCGTTTCGGCTAGGTGGACCAGAGTGCCGTATCCATCAGCAGTCTTCCACCCATGAGAGTCAGGGAGGTCCTTTCTCTTAAGAAAGGGACCACTGACACACCCTGTGCACTTTTTTATGGGTGTTCATGCACACTCTTTTGGTTCATGTGGTGTTTAGTTTTTGCGCACTGTGGGCTCAGGGGGGGAAAAAAAACTTTCCCCAGAAATCTTTCGGGAAGGGTAGTGACGTGATGTGGAAGAAGAGGGTTAGGCAAGTATTAATTGTCTAACTTATTCTTACATTTTTCAAGGACCTATATGCAGCAACAGAGAGGGGGTCCAGGTCTATTAATTGGACCTTGCATTTTACAGCAAGGTCCAAATTAATTGTTTTATAGCAGCTTGAGGCATCTACAGGGCAAACTAGGCCGCTCCAGTAGACGTCTGATGACGAAACACATAGAGCGGAGCTACGTACGCCACACGTCACTTCCGGTCTGAGTGGTTCGGAGCCGTGGAACGCGGAAGCATAAGCGTCCCGGCGTCCTATCTACGGCTGATGTGATCGGTCCGAAGTGTAAGTTACTCTGCACTTGCTACTGTATTTCTTATGGATTGCTATGCTATTGGGGTCCCGTATCTTTTTGCTTGAGCACCACAGATTAATACATCTTGAGGGAGGCAGCTCCCAACGTGGTTCGCCGGGCTGAAGGGCTGAAGGAACCCCTGGCTTTGGATTTTTTCCTCTGTGGCTACATATCCAGTTCTCTGGCCCAGAAGAGGAATATTTGGGTGAGAGTGTTACCAATCGGTTGCTATCTTTGGGCACCTCACTCACAATACACTTTGTGGTTGAACTTTCACTTATTCACCATTACCTATTACACTTGTAGGGTGTGTTCCTAAAAAATAAAATAATTGGCATATTGTTATCGATATTGCATTTTTTGCACATTTTTCACTGGCACTTTATATGTTATCAGTTTTATACAATATTTTAAACATATGAGCAGTCACGTTTAAGTATATTATTTATTTGTCACTGTGCACCTTTTTCCCCTTGGGGTAGAGCTGCACGATTAATCGTAACAGAATCGAGATCGCGTTTCACTCCCCCTGACGATCTTAACATGACACTTGATTCTTTACATTGCTGTGAGGGAGCAGTTGTCAAAAAAAAAAAAAAAAGCCTCCTGCAAAAGCCTATCAGCATTAGTCTCCCACTGAACTGTAAACACAAATGATTACATTGTATCTTTTCTTCCCCTCTGCTGGAGGAAGGAAGTTTAACCTCTTAAAAACTAAACCTTTTTCCTACACTTGTTGCTTGCAAGTTAAATCAGTTTATTTTTCCTAGAAAAGTAGTTAGAACCCCCAAACATTTATATATATTTTTTTTTTAGCAGAGACCCTGCAGAATAAAATGGTGATTGTTGTAAATTTTTATGTCACACTGTATTTGCGCAGCAGTCTTTCAAACGCAATTAATACACTTTAATGAATAAAAAAATAAAAAAAATAAAACAAAACCGTAAAGTTATCCCAATTTTTTTTATAATGTAAAAGATGTTACACAGAGAATCGTGAGAGAATTGTGATCTTTATTCCAAGCAAATAAATCGTGATTCTCATTTTGGCCAGAACCGTGCAGCTCTACCTTGGGGGGTGTTTTGTTAATATTCACCTCTTGCACTAAGCACTTTATCATGTTTCTTTGGGTGCACATACACTTGTATAGGGGTTACCATTCCCCCCTTTTTTTTAGAAACTGCTCAAACAGGTAGTGCCTCATACAAACTTTTTTCCTTTTGATATAAACTAGGTAGGAGCCTAGGGCCTGGTGGATGCCAAGGGTGCCTAGCTACAATCTTCGGCCTCTCAATAAACCAGGGGATGGTGCAAACTGGTCAAAGCTTTGCAAATGCCCATCATTTAATAAGGGAGGATACCCTTGCAGGCAATTGTGTGTCTGATGAAACGATGCAAAAGAGTGACTTCTCTATGCCTATTATGGTCCTTATCAATGGCAAGGGACTGTCAGAAAAGGACAAAGCTGCTACCTTTCCTAGGGCCCTATTTAGCCTTATTCCATCTCTGGCTGAGGTTCATTTTAAAAATGCAAAAACACCAATCTAGAATGGGGGGTTTACTGCAGCTCTAATAAACCTGCCAAGTCCCTACAACACTGGCGATCTGATGCATCTCTACAGAAATACATCTGGACTCGGACTGGAGCAGACAGACACTGCGCCAACAGCCTGTACTTACTTCTGTAGTAAACACAGTCTGTGGTGTACACACAGCGTGGGCCGGCACAGCTGCACATTTCAGTGTTCGCAATCTGCATTTATTTCCATTCCTGAGCACACCAAGCCATGCTGTGATCTGACTGCTACTGAAAGTGCACCACGTTGTAATGTAAATGATAAAATGTGCTTGAATTTACTGCACACCACTGCTTTTACATGCGTTCATGTCATTGATTGGTGCTAAAAGTTGATAGCAGCAAGTGAGCGCCTAAAAAAATCCAGATATGAAGACAGGAAAATATATAAACATTGGGATCATGGTGAACATTGGTCTTTCTGGAGTCGTCCTTATCCTCTGCACATTTATTCAACACACATATCCTGTTACTTAGAAATCCAAAGAACAAAAAGTTCAGCAAAAACCTCAAACTTGTCTATATAGGAAAAATATTCAAAGAATCTGTACAGCTGGTGACACCGGTCACTTCCAAAGGTCAGAGTATATGAATGTAAACTGGCAAATTCCTCTAAAGTAATTGGCGGTGGATTATAGGAAGTGCAGATAACCCAATGGAAAACCTGATGAACCAGCGGTGTGAAAGGAGCAAATGATCAGCCATTCCTTTTTAATGACCAGGAACCAAAACAAATAGGCAGCTTGTACGTAACTACAGATAACAATGGCCTCTATTCTACCATGCATTTACTTTTATTTTAGAGATCGACCGATTATCGGCAAAGCCAATATATCGAGGGCCGATATGCACTTTCCCAGATATATCGGAATCGGCCCCTGAGGTTACCGATATTGCCAATATTTTGGGAAAGTGCTTGTACCGGAGGGATGGCTGCAGCTAGAGGCATCACCCCGGTACCGGCGTCCATAGCCGACGGTCGGCTGTCTTGTAATGACAACCGATGAGGCTGAGAAGCTGCTTGGCTGTCATTGCAAGGACCGGGAGGGGATGCCCCCCCCACCTCCCGCAGGTTCGCCCAGGTCTCCCGTCCCACCGGGAGACCCAGGCAACCAGCCTGCACGGCCGCCGAAGGCCCCATCAAAGCCGCATTCGGTTCTGATCGAGTGTCCATGTAAAAACCCGGAAGTGAGGTCATGACATCACCTCCGGGTACACGGCGCCAGATTAAAACAAATTACAGCATTCAGAACAGCCAAACTTGGCTTTTTGAATGCTTTTAAGTGCAGAGGAGGGGTTTGGGGTCTTTTACACCCTCAGATCCCTCCACAACAGTACCTGTAAAAAAAAAAAAAAAAAAATTTTAATGTACGAAAATATCGACCAATACCGATATGCGATGACCAAAATATCGGTATCGGTAATAAAAAAACAATATGGGTCGATATGGGATAGCGCCGTCAATTTACACAGCACTTGACATATACAATATTATTGTACATTTAGATCAGTCCCTGCCCTCAAGGAGCTTACAATCTAAGGTCCGTAACTCACACTCATAGGTATACACTTACTGTACTAGGGCCAATTTAGACACGAGCAGATTAACCTACCAACATGTCTTCAGAGTTTGGGAGGAAACCCATGTAGACACAGTGAGAACATGCAAACTCCAGGCAGGTAGCGCCATGGTTTGGATTCCAACAGATGACCCTAGTACTGCTAGGCGGAAGTTTTAGATTATATATAGTCCAAATGATAGGAGATTTTTCTGTGGTTAATTTCAATATCATCACATAAACCAAAATGCACAAGGCAACAGTTCTGGGCACAACCCTTCTTTAATTCAAAAGGCAATAGAATGAATGAAACAAATATTTTTCTCTTTATATTTAGTCCCCCTGAAATAATATATCACATGATTACCTATAAAAGGTATCAGTTGCATCAAATAGTACGTTAATCACAAGCAGCTGACGATCGCCGCAGACTCTCCTTTCATAGGTGGCTGTTTATAGAAGGTGCAGATGACTCAGTGAATAAAATGATGAACAAGAGGAGTAGAGCAAATGATTAAGCATTACTTAAAGGAGAAGTACAGCCAAAGCTTGTTTGGCTGTACTTCTCCTGTGGATCACAGGAGTGAAGTTCAGTTTGCAATCCTGTGACCCGTTTTCAGCAGACAGCGGGCTGAAGTCGGCTGTCTGCTGATGTCACAGAGACGGTCCAGGCTCGGGCAAGATCGCGACACTAGAGTTGGGATCAGCCCACGGGCCTGGATCGGAACCCGACTTAGAGTCCATTCACATTGGAACGACTTGTCAGGCGACTTGCTCAGCCTGACAAGTCGTGCACCGTCGTACAGGAGCCGTTCTACTAGGAGCGACACAAGTCGCCCCGACTTAGAAAAAGGGTCCTGTACTACTTGGGGGCGACCTGGAGGTGACTTGCATTGACTTCCATTATGTGAAGTCCGTGCAAGTCGCGCTGCACGCAACTTCACAGGTCACCCCCTAAGTCGGAGCGACCTAATGTGAACGGGGATTTAGCCTCTCAGTGAGCCCATGAGAGCCTGAGCCGGCTGCTCCCGCCCCCTCCACAGCCAAGCGCTCCAGTGAGTGGGGAGGGGGCAGAGCAGACAATGGTGACTGACAGTCAGCAGCTCTCTGCTCGGGGGGTTCTGAGAACCGAGCGATCTGCGGTGTTTGATCGATTGTTTCTCAGTGTTAGAGCCGGTGGGGGACAGATGCAGCATCCACCTAGGTAAGTATAAATCTGCAAAAACCCCAAACCCCATACTTATCTTTAGATAATGAACAGAAACCAAGACAGACAAGTAATATGTACAGAACCATAGATATTAACTGCCTCTATATTAGATGCATACATTAAATCACTGCACTACTACCATTTTATACAGTATACAGATATAATCATATCAGTCTCTTCCCCCAAAGGAACTCCCAATCTAATGTCCCTAAATATCTTTGGAAAATTTGTGAAGATGCCTATTAACTTTACAAATATGTTTTTAGTTTGTGGGTAGAACATAAAAATTCTACAGGAAACAAATGCAAACATTAATACACAAACTCCATAAAGGTAGTGTACCCAGAGAGGTTTCAAGGCCAGGACCCAGTGCTGCAAACCAATAAAGTCCACCATGAAGCAGAGTAATTCTAAGGCAGATCTCCAGCGGGCTCCCCCTACATCTCCACTCCATATCCCTTTCCCTCACTTCTCCTCTAACTGATCACTGCCATTACAAGATTAAACAAAATATTTATTACAGGTACTTATACAGCGCTGTTAATTTACCCAGCGCTTTACATATATATTGTACATTCACATAAGCCCCTGCCTCAAGGAGCTTACAATCTAATGTCCCCAACTTGCATTCATACATACACGTACTACGGACGATTTAGACAAGAGACAATTAGCCCACCAAAATGTCTTTGGAGTGTGGAAGAAAACCCATGCAAGCACAGGGAGAACATGTAAACTCCAGGCAGGTAGTGTAATGGTTGGGATTCTAATTCCAACAGAAAACCCTAGTACTGCCAGGCGGAAGTGCTCATCACTTAGCGACGGTGATTATGTATCTAAATGCCTTTTAACGGTTCCATAGTCAAGCTTCCTTGGCCCTGGTCGATCCTTCTAAGTAGGGATCGACCAATATCGTTTTTTCATTACCGATACCTATACCAATATTTTGGTCATCGCGTATCAGTATCGCCCGATATGGGCTGATATTTTCGTACATTTAAAAAAAAATGTTTTTTTTATTTTTTTTTTTTACTTGACGGGTACTCTTGTGGAGGGATCTGGAGGTCTAAAAGACACCAAACCCCTCCTCTGCACTTAAAAGCATTCAAGTTTGGCTGTTTTGAATGCTGTCATTTTTTTTTTAATCTGGCGCCGAGTACCAGCAAGTGATGTCATGACCTCACTTCCGGGTTTTTGCATGGAGACCCGATCAGAGCCGAATGCGGCTTGGATCAGGTCTTTGGTGACCGTACAGGCTGGAAGGCGGCGGGAGGAGGGGGGGGGGTAACGTCCCCTCCTGCTCCTTGTAATGACAGCCGAGTGTCTTCTCAGCCGCATCGGTTGTCATTACAAGACAGCCGACCGCTTGGCTATGGACGCTGGTACCGGGGTGATGCCTCTACCTGTAGGCATCACTCCGGTACAAGCACTTTCCGAAATATCGGTAAATCGGCCACCTTGGTGGCCAATTCCGATATATCAGGGAAAGTGCATATCGGCCCTCGATATATCGGCTTTGCCGATAATCGGTCAATCCCTACTTATAAGCCTGTCCCATTCCTGTGCCCCCTGCTGCATGTTGTAGTACCTTGGTCTAACCTATATACCACTAGAGGACTCAGAGGTGACGTAGGGGTTGGAGGAGAGAAGCTTGGTGCACAAGGGAACACAAAGACATCCAACATTGCCTGAAGTGTCAAATACCAAGTAACTGAACAAAACAAAAGCATTCAGAGGGAAGGAAGGACACACGGGTCACCAGAGAGGTACGTTTAAAGAATATGTTCACCTGCTGTACCAAGTACTTGATTGAGAAAGTATCCTGTTCTAATTGTATTTCTTCCTTTGTGTGCCATACCGGGTCTTCCTGCCACTCCTTGCTTTCCTTTTAAAAACTGACTACGCTAGGCAGGAGAGCACAGCATAGTCAGTTTTCTAGCTATGCTGGGAACTCAGCCTGCTCTCCTTCAACGATCAGACTTCCCCTGACATACCCCTCACTGCATAGCCATTCATTGGAAAGACCAGTGTGCTGATGTTTCTCCTCCCCTTGCTCATATGCAGCTGAGAACAGAGGTCATGTGATCACTGACACTTTTTAAAAACAAAAAAGAGGGGGGGGGTATTTATAATGCCTTTTATATGTATACACAAATGTTTTGCCTTTCATTTCTGTTTTACAATGAATGTTTTGTTGTACAAGGTGAGGGTTTACATATATTTTAAGAGCTCTCCTTTTTCAGGGAAGCTTCACGTTGATCACTTTGGCTTGGTTTTAAAGCGGTAGTATACTCCGCTTTTTAACTTTGACCTACAGGTAAGCCTATAATAAGGCTTACCTGTAGGTAAAATTAATATCTCCTAAACCTGCACGGTTTAGGAGATAATCGCCCTGCATGCAGGCGCTGACGCCAGCGGTGCATGCACTCCGAAGGTCCGGCGGACCTTCAGAGCTCCTTGCAGAAAAGTGAACTCCGGCGTGCATGCGCGGGAGTGACGTCATCGCGGTTTCGGCCACTCACATCGCCTGAGCCGCTGAACCTGGAAGAGACACCGAGGGAAGGTCTCAGCTGCCTCAGCGGTGTCCGGGCGACTGTGTCGGTGTTTCATTTAAAAGTATTTCATAATGAGCTAGTACACGATGCATACTAGCACATTATGCCATTGTCCTGCAGGGTTTGTTTTAGTTTTTTTTGACGATACAACCGCTTTAAAGCAGCATTGAAGTACAAAGTGATCATGGTAGATCCAATCAAAACACAGGCCAAAAACCAATCCGGCACAAACATTTTTTTAGGCACAGTTAATTGATTATGATTCCTAAGTCAAAGAAGTATTAAAATGCCTTAAAAGCACCCCACTACTACGAATACAAAAAAAAAATAAGTCTTGAAGGCAGGAATTT